>NW_011494527.1:655654-661903 GCF_000754665.1 Bison bison bison
TTGTTCGTAGTGATGCTTTCTAAGGCCCACTTGACTTAACATTCCAGGATGTCTGGCTCTAGGTGAGTGATCACACCATCGTGATTATCTGGGTCGTGAAGATCTTTTTTGTACAGTTCTTCTGTGTATTCTTGCCACCTCTTCTTAATATCTTCTGCTTCTGTTAGGTCCATACCATTTCTGTCCTTTATCGAGCCCATTTTTGCATGAAATGTTCCCTTGGTATCTCTGATTTTCTTGAAGAGATCTCTAGTCTTACCCATTCTATTGTTTTCCTCTATTTCTTTGTATTGATCGCTGAGGAAGGCTCTCTTATCTTTCCTTGCTAGTCTTTGGAACTCTGCATTCAAATGGGTATATCTTTACTTTTCAATTCTCTTCTTTTCACAGCTATTTGTAAGGCATTTTGCTTTTTTGTATTTCTTTTTGTTGGGGATGGTCTTGCTCCCTGTCTCCTGTACAACGTCACGTACCTCCGTCCATAGTTCATCAGGCACTCTATCTATCACATCTAGTCCCTTAAATCTATGTCTCACTTCCTCTGTATAATCATAAAGGATTTGATTTAGGTCATACCTGAATAGTCTAGTGGTTTTCCCTACTTTCTTCAATTTAAGTCTGAATTTGGCAATAAGGAGTTCATGATCTGAGTCACAGTCAGCTCCTGGTCTTGTTTTTGCTGACTGTATAGAACTTCTCTACCTTTGGTTGCAAAGAATATAATCAATCTGATTTTGGTATTGACCGTCTTGTAAAGTCCATGTGTAGAGTCTTCTCTTGTGTTGTTCGAAGAGGGTGTTTGCTATGACCAGTATGTTCTCTTGACAAAACTCTATTAGCCTTTGCCCTGCTTCATTCTGTACTCCAAGGCCGAATTTGCCTGTTACTCCAGGTGTTTCATGACTTCCTATTTTTGCATTCCAGTCCCCAGTAATGAAAAGGACATCTTTTTGGGGTATTAGCTCTAGAAGTTCTTGTAGGTCTTCATAGAAGCATTCAACTCCAGCTTCATCAGCATTACTGGTTGGGGCATAGACCAGTCAGAAGCATAAAGCTCCTAGAGGCTAACATAGGCAGCGCACTCCCTAACATAAATCACAGCAAGATTTCTATGACTCACCTCCTAGAATAATGGAAATAAAAACAAAAATAAACAAATGGGACCTAATTAAACTTAAAAGCTTTTTCACAGCAAAGGAAACTATAAATGAGGTGAAAAGACAACCCTCAGAATGGGAGAAAATAATAGCAAATGAACCTTCTGACAAAGGATCAATAACCAAAATATACATGCAGCTCATACCAGACAACAACCTGATCAAAAAGTGGGAAGAAGACCTAACTAGGCATTTCTCCAAAGAAGACAAGCACTTGGCTGATAAACACATGAAAAGACATTAAACATTGTTCATTATTAGGGAAATATGAATGAAAACCATATAAGGTGTCACCTCATGGCCATCATCAAGAAACCTACAAATAATAAATGTAGGAGAGGGTGTGGAGAAAAGGGAATGCTGTTGCACTCTTGGTGGGAATGTAAATTGATACAGGCACTATGGAGAACAGTATGGAGATTCCTTTAAAAAACTAGGAATAAAACTACCAGAGGACCCAAAAATCCCACTACTGAGGATATACTCTGAAGAAACCATAATTGAAAAAGACACCTGTAGCCCAATGTTCACTGCAGCATTGTTTCCAATAGTTAGGACACGGAATCAACCTAGATGTCCATCAACAGATAAATGGATAACGAAGCTGTGGTACATATGTACAAGGGAGTATTACTCAGCGATAAAAAGGAATGCATTTGAGTCAGTTCTAATGAGGTGGACAGCCTATGATACAGAGTCAGAAGGAGAAAAACAAACATCATGTATTAATGCCTGTGTATGGAGTCCAGAAAGATGGCACTGACGAACCTAATCGCAGGGCAGCAGTGGGGACACGGACAGAACAGACGTGTAGACACAACAGGGGAAGGACAGGGAGGGACACATTGAAACAGTGACTTGAAACGTATACATCGTGTGTGTGTGTGTGAGACATTACCATATGTAAAATAGATAACATTGGGAATTTGCTATATGATTCAGAGAGCTCAAACCTGGTGCTCTGTAACAACCTAGAGGGGTGGGAGGGGGTGGGAGGTGGGAGTGAGGTTCAGGAGGAAGGGGATATACATGTACCTATGGCTGATTCATGTGATGTATGGCAGAAACCAACATAATATTGTAAAGCAATTTTGCTCCAATGAAATGTATTTTTAATGAGATTAAAAAAAGAAGAAAATAGCATTTGCATTAAAAAAATAAAGTACAAAATATGACTTTGAAAAAAAGAAAGAAATGAGCAAAAATTATGAAAGGACATGTTACCCAAGAGGATACACAGATGGCAAATACATGAAAAGATGTTCACATCATTAGCCATCGGAGAAATGCAATGAGATATCACTATGTACATATCACAACAGCTAAAATAAAAAATAGCATTTGACAACATCAAATGCTGGTGAGACTGCAGAGAAGCTGGGTTTCTCATATATCACTGATGGAAATGTGAAATGACACAGCCACTCCAGAAAAGAGTCTGGCAGTTTATTAAACCACAAAATATGCAACAGTAATTATACTCCTGGGCATTTATTCCAGAAAACAAAAATTTAGATTCAAACAAAAACCTGCACATGAATGCTCACAGTAAGTTTATTTGTAATACCAAAAAACAGAATCGGCCCAGATGTCCTTCAAGAGATGAATAGTTAAACTGTGGCACATCCATACCACAAACTATCACTAGTAATAAAAAGGTGCCATTACTGATACACTCAACAAGCTGGATTAAATCCAGAGATTTCAAAGCCTATCTCAGATAACACACTACATGATTCCATTTATATAACATCCTTGAAATGACAAAATCATAGAAATATTGAACAAATCAGTGTTTCCCAAGGGTTTAAGGAGGAGGTGAGGGCAGGAAGAGTGTGGCCATAAAAAGGCAACATGAGTTATTACGCTGATGAAACCATGCTATATCTTGACTGCACCAATGTCAGTATCCTGACCATGATACTGAACTACAGTTTGCAGGAAGTTACCATCAGGGAAACTGAGTAAAGAGCACATGGGATCTCTGTATGATTTCTTAAAACAGCACATCAATCTACAATCATCTCAAATTAAGTCCAATTTTTTAAACAATTAACTCACTAGAGATGAATCACAAGCATTGTACGGAAGGAGTCCTGGGCACGGAGCTAAGTGAAAGGCAGGGGAAAGGGAGATGAGTTAGTTAGGAGTTTCCTGTATGTTTGCAAGATACAATATGGGCAAAAAGACCATTCAGCAAGATCTCAAAAAAAACCGCAAGTACGCAGCCACTTGCTGACCGCACACCAGAGTTGCCTGGAGTTCCACAGAGGAAATGTCCTCTTACAAAAACACGGCTGTTCCTGAGACAGTCTGATAAAATCCATAATTCTTCCCAAATAAGATTTCCCATTCCGAAGCTTTCGGGACACTATTAGGCCCTGCTTGAGTGAGGCCTGAGTCAATAGTGTCCTCAGACCTCTCAACAGTGCTGCTGACCACAGACTCGCCCCTCTGAGGCTACTCCAACAACATGTGTTCAAAGGGTACAGACAGAGCTGCAAGACCAGACAGGCAGGGATGGTGGGCCTTGTGTTCAGTTTGCTCTTCCCATCTCTGGGGTGCAGCCTTCCACACTGAAATCACTCGACATCTGCATTCTACAAGAAGGCTGCAAGTCAGACATTTGATCAGGTTAAATGTGACACGTTCTTTTTCCAAATCTTTAAGTTAAAGGCTGCAAATTGTTCCCCTCAGGCCAAGTTTTTAGTCTGACTTGCGATCTCTGTGTTTCACTCTAATATGAACTCTTTAGCAAATACATGGAAAACAAAAGATGGAAATTCCAAGGAGAGAGTTCTTCATTACAAAAAAATCAAGATTCTTAAGAAAATTTCCCAGACCAAAAGAGTACTTTGCATCCAGTAAACGGACAGTCTTTTCAGGGTGCAATGACAAATGACTAATGATTCATGTTTATCAGAAAGATTCCCAGGAGACTGACCCACCGTCCCCCTCACAAGTGTTCCGGGAATGGATTCAGACCAGAACAAGTGGTAACAGAATGGCTCTGATGAGCTCCATGGCTGCCACTGTCAAAAGAAAAAGCATTCCAGGGATCGTGCACAATATTTCTCCACTGGGAAAGCGGTCAGCGTCTACCAAAGGGAGAAGTCTCTGGGTGCGGAATCAAAACAGATGGGACACCAACCTTGTGTCCAGTCACAACAATTGGGCCCAATGTTAGATGCTCAGTGATGCTTCAAAACTTTGCAGAGAAACAGCTTCAGCAGACATGGAGGCAGAAGAATGGCCTGCTCTGGGGGTCTCGGTGGCCACCCCTTGGTTAGTCCTCTCCCCTGCCTCTTTTCTACAATTATCGGCATGAGCATATGCTTCTAGTTTCTTCCATTGGATAAGTTTTGTACCATGGAAGCTTCCAAAGGCAGAGAGTTTACAGCCCTTCCAGAAGGTCCTTCCTAAGAGTGCGACTGCGCCTGCCCCACATGCCCAATCAGACAGGAGTTCCCCCAAATGCAGACACACTCTTCAAGTGTGATGTTGTTCGTTCACACTTTCCCTGACTTCTCCCTACAACACTCAGGCTCTGCCCACACAAAAGCTCATTGTAAGCCATTATTGATGAAGTTAAAGAATGCTCATGAACACAGACGAATTCTGAAGGACAATAAGTTAGGTCTTTCCCCTAAATGAAGAATAAGGAAGTAAGACTGATTATCACATTTCTCTAGCACTTTCACCTCCAAAGTCCTCTACTGTGCTTCTGAATCCTTACATTCACCCTAAGAGGGTGTTCTACAGATGGGAAAATGTAGGTTCAGAGCCGTGAAGTGACTCACACTGAGTCACATCAGGGCTGAGTAAGCAGAGAGTTGGGAGTACAAGCCAGGTCGCCAGCTCCAAGCCTCCAAGTCTTTTCACAAATCTATTTGTACAGCCTGAAATGCCTTTCATAGAACACTGACATATGCTGTCACATCTCACGCCACCTCATGAAATGGGAAGGCTGGTATTTTTTTTCTTTTACAGACTGGGAAAATAAACCCAGACAGTAAATGATTTGCTCATAGTCACATAACAGATGACAAAACAGGACCACAAGCTCAAGTCCAGTTTCCTCAGCTCAGCTCAGTCACTCAGTCTTGTCCAGCTCTTTGCAATCCCTTGGACTGCAGCACGCCAGGTCTCCCTGTCCATCACCAACTCCTGGAGTTTACCCAAACTCATGTCCAGTTTCCTAATTCGATGCTTTTCTTCTGTTGTATACTGACTCTTCATGAACTACTGTTTCTCCATAGGACTTCTGAATGACAGCAACAAGCCACCTGTCATCAAAGACACCACCTCCCATGATGGACCTTCTCCAGGACTTTCCAACTGAAGTCCTGAACCAGCCACATTGGCCAGTCTATCTTCCTGAAGAGTAACCACTAGTCCCCAGGCCATACCTAGCTAGATTAAGGAAGAAGTAGGACCACATCACAGTCAGTTCAGTCGCTCAGTTGTGTCTGACTCTGAAACCCCATAGACTGCAGCATGCCAGGCCTCCCTGTCCATCACCAACTCCTGGAGCTTACTCAAAATCATGTCCATAGAGTCGGTGATGCTCTCCAACCTCTGTTGTCCCCTTCTCCTCCTGTCTTCAATCTTTCCCAGCATCAGGGTCTTTTCAAATGAGTCAATTCTTCACATCAGGTGGCCAAAGTATTGGAGTTTCAGCTTCAGCATCAGTCCTTCCAATGAATATTCAGGACTGATTTCCTTTCGGAGAAGGCAATGGCACCCCACTCCAGTACTCTTGCCTGGAAAATCCCATGGATGGAGGAGCCTGGTAGGCTGCAGTCCATGGGGTCACTAAGTCTGGCACAACTGAGCAACTTTACTTTCACTTTTCACTTTCTTGCATTGGAGGAGGAAATGGCAACCCACTCCAGTATTCTTGCCTGGAGAATCCCAGGGACAGAAGAGCCTAGTGGGCTCCCTCTATGGGGTCACACAGAGTCTGACACGACTGAGGCGACTTAGCAGCAGCAGCAGATTTCCTTTAGAATGGATTGGTTGGATCTCCTTGCAGTCCAAGGGACTCTCAAGAGTCTTCTCCAACACCACAGCTCAAAAGCATCAATTCTTT
>NW_011494527.1:662003-662403 GCF_000754665.1 Bison bison bison
CCTTCCAGAAGGTCCTTCCTAAGAGTGCGACTGCGCCTGCCCCACATGCCCAATCAGACAGGAGTTCCCCCAAATGCAGACACACTCTCAAGTGTGATGTTGTTCGTTCACACTTTCCCTGACTTCTCCCTACAACACTCAGGCTCTGCCCACACAAAAGCTCATTTACTCAGCCATTAAAAAGAATACATTTGAATCAGTTCTGATGAGGTGGATAAAACTGGAGCCTATTATACAGAGTGAAGTAAACCAGAAGGAAAAACATAAATACAGTATACTAACGCATATATATGGAATTTAGAAAGATGGTAACAATAACCCGATATACGAGACAGCAAAAGAGACACTGATGTATAGAACAGTCTTATGGACTCTGTGGGAGAGGGAGAGGGTGGGAAGA
>NW_011494527.1:662503-665656 GCF_000754665.1 Bison bison bison
CTTTACAGTACAACTCTCACATCCATACATGACTACTGGAAAAACCATAGCTTTGATGAGATGGACCTTTGTTGGCAAAGTAATGTCTCTGCTTTCGAATATGCTGTCTAGGTTGGTCACAGCTTTCCTTCCAAAAAGTAAGCATCTTTTAATTTCATGGCTGCAGTCACCATCTGCAGTAATTTTGGAGCCCAAAAATATAAAGTCTGTCAGTGTTTTCATTGTTTCCCCATCTATTTGCTGGATGCCATGATTTTAGTTTATACTTACCTTGAAACCCTTCAGTGTCAAATGAATGTTACCATGCAAAGTGATTTTTGCTGATGTGGATGAGAGATTACAACATCTCACTAGAAGCTCTTAGGTGCTTCTCTGCTTCACCTCACTCTTAGCTCATGTTTTTTACCTAATGAATCACTGAAAAAAAAAAATAAATAAAACCATTCTTCCAATGGTCATAGATCTATAAATCAGTCTCTATCCTTACCCACTTGCCTCCTGTTTCAGCAGAGGAAGTGCCTTCTTTCTATCAAAGACCTATTTCTCTCATGTGTTTTGAATCTTATCCTGCTCCCCCTCCTCAAGTTCTTTACAACCCCATGATTCCCCTTCTTTTGTTCCCATAAACCTTTCCTTGGACACAGGATCATTCCATCAGCATCTTTAAACATCAATCAACTCCCTTTTCTTGCTCGATTCCTTTTGCTGCTCCCCTTTATAGCCAGACTTTTTGAAAGAATAATCCAAACACAACGTCTCCACATTCTCCCCTCCAATCACCTTCAACACATCCCAATCTGACCACTGCCTCCACTCTCTAATCAAATAGGTATGGTCAAGGTCACCGACAATCTCAGTGGTGCTAAATCCAATGGATGCTTCCATCCTGATCTAACTCATGCTCTCAGGAGCTGTTTACAGAGCTTCACACCTCTTTCTTCTTGAAACACTCTCCTTGCTTGGCTTTCTTGATGCCACTCTCTCCTGCTGTGGTACCTCAAGGCATGCAGCTGACATATGCCTTCAAGAAAAGTCCAAAACTAAACCACCAGGGAGTTCTGTTGCTTCTGCCACCAAATACCTATGACTCGGGATCCATTCACCATTTTCCAACTCACTTCTACCACTACCCATATAGGAGATTATCAGTGAGACGTTTTACATTCCTTTTCTCATAATGATTTAAATACAGTAAGTACTACTACACCTCTCAGTTCATATGAACCACATCCCAGCTGCTCCACAGTCACACACAGCCACAACACTGGACAGCAGCAGTCTAACCGACATGACACTGCCCTGGAGGAATGTCCCAAACCAGCTGAAAGACATGGAGGCATGGAGCTCAAAAGCAGACCTGGAGCGGATAACCACACGACCAAAACACTGATTAAGAAACACGAATCACAGATGTGTATACATGGAGCTGTGTGTGAAGTTGGGGGGTGGTGAGAAGGCAGGATGTTAGACAGCAGACAGGGCTGGGGAAACCGTTAGGGACACGGTGGCAGACAGCAAGTCAACCAAGACACAGTTCCAGCAGGCTGAACTTGGCCGATTCCAGTCTTGATTTCATAGTTGATCAGCTTTTTTTAAAATGTTACTTTATTGATGTGTAGTTGATTTACAATGTTGTGCTAATTTCTGCTGTATAGCAAAGTGAGTCTGTTTTATAATTTTTCATATTATTTTCCCTTACAGTTTATCTTAGGATATGAATATAGTTCCCTATGCTATATGGCAGGACCCTGTTGAGTATCAATCCTGTATATAATAGTTTGCTGACCCCAAACCCCTAACTCCCCTCTCCCTCACGCCCTCCTCCTTGGCACCCACAGGTCTGTTCTCTGTGTCTGCAGGTCCGTTTCTGTTTGGTAGAGAAGTTCATTTGTGCTCTAATTTAGACTGCACATGTAAGTGGTACAGCTGATCAACCCTGAGCAAGGCGAAGTCCCCATGCCTCAGTTTCCCCACCTGAAAAACGAAGTTGACACTACTTATGTGTGTGCGTGTGTGCTAAGTTGCTTCAATCATGTCTGACTCTTTGTAACCCTATGGACCGTGGCCCTCTGTCCATTGGATCCTCTGGGCAAGACTACTGGAGTGGGTTGCCATGCCCTCCTCCAGATCTTCCTGACGCAGGGATTGAACCCATGTCTCCTACATCTCCTGCATTGGCAGGCAGGTTCTTTTCCACTATACCCACCTGGGAAGCTCAATACCAGGCAGATATTGTGAAGGGCAGACAAGACTATAGATATAAATGTGTGTATGCATATGTAAATTATTCTTGCAAAGAGTTAAGTAGTATTCAAACACTAGTATTTTTGTACAAATAAAGAAAGGATTGGTTCAGGAGAGTCTCAGTGAGAATCAGGAAGGCTCAGCTCCTACAGTATATCCTTTTTACCTAAAGGCTTGGACTTCCTCAAAGACTGGGGACCAAGAAGGACAAAACTAATATGGCCTGAAAAGAAAAGTAGACTGATAAAATTAATTTATTGGGGGGGAAAAAAGGACAAAATAGCTTCAGAGACCCCATCAAGGCTATTCAGTTCTGTTCAGTTCAGTTGCTCAGTCGTGTCCGACTCTTCGCGACCCCATTAATCGCAGTATGGCAGGCCTCCCTGTCCATCACCAACTCCTGGAGTTTACCCAAACTCATGTCCATCGAGTCAATGATGCCATCCAGCCATCTCATCCTCTGTCGTCCCCTTCTCCTCCTGCCCTCAATCCCTCCCAGCATCAGAGTCTTTTCCAATGAGTCAACTCTTCGCATGAGGTGGCCAAAGTACTGGAGTTTCAGCTTCAGCATAATTCCCTCCAAAGAAATCCCAGGGCTGATCTCCTTCAGAATGGACTGGTTGGATCTCCTTGCAGTCCAAGGGACTCTCAAGAGGCTTCTCCAACACCACAGTTCAAAAGCATCAGTTCTTCGGCACTCAGCCTTCTTCACAGTCCAACTCTCACATCCATACATGACCACTGGAAAAACCATAGCCTTGACTAGACGGACCTTTGTTGGCAAACTAATGTCTCTGGTTTTGAATATGCTGTCTAGGTGGTCATAACTTTCCTTCCAAGGAGTAAGCATCTTTTCATTTCATGGCTGCAGTCACCATCTGCAGTAATTTTGGAGCCCAAAAATATAAA
>NW_011494527.1:665756-674665 GCF_000754665.1 Bison bison bison
AAACTAATGTCTCTGGTTTTGAATATGCTGTCTAGGTTGGTCATAACTTTCCTTCCAAGGAGTAAGCATCTTTTCATTTCATGGCTGCAGTCACCATCTGCAGTAATTTTGGAGCCCAAAAATATAAAGGCTGACACTGTTTCCCCATCTATTTCCCGTGAACAGATGGGACCGGATGCCATGATCTTCGTTTTCTGAATGTTGAGCTTTAAGCCAACTTTTTTGGATCTATTCTAATAAAAAGACCCATGGACCCTTGGACACCAGCAGTTACCCACAAGTATCCAAAGATCCCATAGTTTAGAGCAGAAAAGAGATGTGCAAACAAACTGTGAAAATAAAATACTTAACATAGTGAGAGACTCAATGGCTAGAAGTACCTTAAGAGGAAAAGAGACAGCAAATTGACTTCAGTCATCAGAAAAGCTTGGAGGCGAGGTGACTGTCCCCATCTCCAGACAGACAAAATTCTGGACGTTTCCAGCACGCTGTATGTACAAGCTGAGACAGGTAACAGAAGTGGTGTAAGAGCTCAGTGCGGGAGAAGCCTGCTGTGCTGAGGCAGAGGAAGTCTCTGCTTTCTGTCATGGCTGTTCTCATGTGGTGGTGGCAGGGGTGGGAAGGAGAGGGGATATAGAGAGGGTAATATTGAGAAATTAAGCTAAATATAAGGGAGAGGTCAAGCCTTGATGTGCTGTTTATGCAAAGGTAAGAACTTTAAGTAAGGGAGGTACATAATCAAATCACTCTCTTCGAGGATAATCAGGCATCAGCAGGGAAGAAGGATCAGAAGAGGCAAGTCTAGAAGCACAGGGAGACCTGCTACACGATGCTGAAGAACTCCGGGAAGGAGAGGGTATCGGTTTGAACCAGAGAGCAGCACAGGACAGAGTAGCGTGCAGAGTCTCCCTGGGAGCCTGAAAAACGGGCCAATCCAACAGAGCCAGGAGGAACCCCAAGAAGAGTCAGAGGAGCCAGCCACCTCAAGCCCACCGTCTCACTGGGGATGTCAGCGTCATCTCCCTGGATGATGGCAGAAGAAACCAGAGTCAAACACAGAAAATGAGAAGTTCCTCTTTCAGGGAAGCCCTGGGGAACTCACCACTTCACCTTCCAAACTGGCTTCGTATATCAATCAAGGCCACAGACAGAGCCCGTTCCACGAACTCCGCCATCACCCTCATCCCTCACAGCTGCCTCAGACATCCTCCCACTGTGAGTGAAGTGAAACCCCGCTTTCCTTAAAGCCCTTATTCCAGGCACAACCCCGCCCTCAGCACCTATACCTGCATCTCTTTCCCTTTCCCCAAGTACAGCTCCAAAAACCTCCCCTGCTTAGAAACAACATGGGTTTTTTACGACCACAGAGTGAGGACAGGGTCTGTTCCCACCAGAAAAAGCGTATTCCAATAAAACAGGGCACGCTGGATGCTAGTGAGGCCCTGGCCACAGAAGAAAGCCTGATTCGGGGCTTAAGACATGTGAGCTAAATGCGTGCTTAATTCCCGTCATAAACACCCTTCTCCATAAACCAGGCAGGCTCTATTTTTAGAACTTTTTCCATGATGCACTTGTTCTTTAATGGGAGAGATAAAGGCAGTGGGAGGCAATTAAAAGTATTAACCAATATACTTTATGTCACAATAGAGCACCAGCCCCTGACACCTCCACAAATATAAGCCCATAGTGAAATGCAACTGGGCAACATTTTTGTTCTCTATTTAGCTGAGGAGTACTTCAGTGGTATTCTTTTAACTTTTTATTTTGAATTCTTCAGCTACATTTTTAAAACTCAAGTTTTTGAGTATTAGTGATGAGGTGGAATCATGGAAACACTGCCATCGTTATCAAAATCAGATACAAATAGTTGTCCATTGTCCACGATCGAGGCAGACAACTTTCAGGTGGGGAGGAAGAGGCTAAAAGTGAAAGGGAATCAATATTTACTGAGGGCCTACCAAGTGTCAGGCCTGAATTGAGTGTTTGCATCCTTCTTCATTCATTCATTCCTTTAATGAACACTTATCAAGCACTTACTGGGTGTTGGTACTATGTTCAGTGGTAGAGATGTAGAATAAACAGGAGAGATACTGTCTTCACGGACCTTTCGTCTATTGGAGGAGGCAAATATTAAACAGCAGCATTCTCAGGGCAAGAGAGCTCAAAGAGGAAACTGCCCATGGCAAGGAGAGCCTCTGAAAGTGAGGCTTACCTGCCCTGGGACAGGGCAGTTGGGAAGGCCTCACAGGGGAGGTCTGAAGTCCACCTTGGGACTTGAAGCATGGGTAGGAACTAGGCCAGCAGAGAGACACAGCAAGAGTTGCAGGCAGAAGAAGGGCATTTCCAAGGCTGCAGGGACAGTCTGACAAGTGTGCATGCCACTGGCTGACACCGAGTGTGAGCATAGAGCTGGGTCAGGCTAGAGAGGGGAGTTAGGTCTTGTAAGTCACAATGTAAATTTTTAAATTATCCAAAGAAATAACAAGACGATGTTAAAGGAGTTTTAAGCAGGGAGTGATAGGATTGGATGTGTCTTTGGAAGAGTCACGAATCCTCATGATGGTCTTTCAGGGTAGGTAGCATCTTTAGTTCATGAGTATGAGGAAAGATGAGTGAGCTTAAGCAACTTTTATAAAATCACACAGCTGGAATACAGTGGAATTTTGGACAGAACTCGGGTCAGTCTGACTCTAAATCCCTTCCTTTTTCCACTACATCATCCTGTCTCTAAGGGGAAAAAAACAACAAAAAATCCTTAAACCTCAATTAAGCTGTTCATTGACAAGTTTTTTTTTTTAATCAAAATCAAGTGTAGAGTTGATCCCTGGCATCACTGAACATGTGAGTTTTTCCCTACCTGCTTGAATAAACAATATGGCCCTCCTAGGAAAAATGCAAACAGTCCCCCCTATAAGATCTCAGCCCCGAGTGCAGAGTGCTGACTGGAAGAACTCTGTGGCCCTGAGGGCTGGTGGAGCCACCAGGCAAAGGCTGCCCTTCAGGGCCGGATGGTAACCAGAGGCCATTAGTCCAGCCACACTTCAAAACTCACCATCCACGTGCCATCAAACGGTCACCCAACACACCTCCAGAAATGATAAGCTCACTACCCAGGCACAACTTGTGGCATATTGAGATGGTGTGAGTATTCAAAAAAGACTCTCTATGAGACACAAAATGAGCTCCAAACCCAGATACTTGCGGCAGAAGTTCCTGTTGCCAGTTATTAACATAATCAAGTACAAAACATCAGAACATGATGTTGCACGGTGACACCCCTGAGTGTTGTCACTTTCCCCTGACTCTGAAGAGTCAAATGACGTCAACACTCCCCATTCCCCCCAAAGAAATAGCGGAGTGGGAAATGTCAAGTTCAAGGCACATACAGCCTATTTCTCAGAAAAAACACCTTTGCTCACATACAACCTGGCAGCCTCTACCAGTGATTCTGGCTTGAGGGACCCAAAAACTAGGGACCCTAATACTGGCTCCCTGGTGGCTCAGTTGGTAAAGAATTCACCTACAATGCAGGAGACCACCTGCAATGCAGGAGACCTAGGTTTGATCCCTGGGTCGGGAAGATTCCCTGGAGAAGGAAATAGCAACCTGCTCCAGTATTCTTGCCTGGGAAGCCCCACGGACAGAGGAGTCTGGCAGGCTACAGAGTCCATGGGGTCGTAAAGAGTGGGACATGCCTGAGTACACACACTACTGGCTTGGCCTCCACAAACCCACCTTCCACTCTCTCTCAGCCGAGGACAGTGCACCTGCTCATCAGCGGGGAATGTGGACAGTAAGCCCAGCTGTGCGGGTGCCCAGTAAGTAAAGTTCTGGTCTCTGCATCTCTGTCCAGCTGCCGCAAGATGGCTGGCGCAGGGCCATCTTGTGCTCCTCATGTGGGCGGCCATGACACCACTTCCGTGTACATAAGGAAAGCAGCTTCTATACTGATTAGACCAAACCCGTGCACAGTCGTTGAAAGTAGGTGTTCTTCCTTTAAGACTTAACTGAAGTGCTAAAACTTAAGACGGAGTAAAAACCGACAGCAATTATGGTGACAGAAGAAAGAAACTGGCAAACTGGCATAACCTTGTTTGAACTTGGCAGTTTCCATCCCAGTTTGAAATGTTTCTACCCTCTGTCTCTGTAATTCCACGCCTAGTAATCCACCATTTTTATTCTAGCACAGGTATTTAGAGAGCTAACAATCAGTAGAAGGGACTAAGCAAGAATGGTAACCCATCCATTTATACCCAACACACTGAGACACTGTTTAAAAATTCAAACAAACGTTTCAAAAGAAATAATAAAGTTCAAAATCTTAGGCGCCGGAACAGTAAAAGAAATGCAAAACCAAAGCTGCCAGCAGGAGCTGAAACAAAACAGTCCAGGAGTTTTTCAGAAACAGGGCTTCTCAGAGCTGGGTATGCACTGCATGGGACTGGAAGGGAGACCACATGCTCTTGCTGGGGCAGCAGAGCGCTGCCCTGACAAAGAGGCATGGAGCAGAAAACCATTAACCGTGCCTCAGAGACGTAAAAAAGACCCTGGTCATCTGTCTGGCCTTTTGGATAGAAGAGGATTATATGTAAGCGATCAGAACCCCAAGTACCTGCCATATATGAGTGTGGGTCCAAACTCCTGCTGTTCACATGGTTGGGAGCCCAGGGCTAAAACCATGTACAGGAAAGTTGGTCTGAACCAGGTGAAAATTTATTAATCTGGCAGGCAAATTCAACCACCACATCCAGATGCCTCATCGAGTGGGGACCCAACAGACTCCCACCAACAATCTCAGGTCAGGCACAAGCTCACTACAAGAGGAAAGTAAACACCAAACCAGAGGATTTAAAGTAAGCTGACGTCTCTACATAGAGCTGATTGACTTTGTTGTACAGCAAAAACTAACATGATAAAGCAATTATACTCCAATAATAAAAAAATAAATTAAGCTAACATTTCTAAAGCAATAAAAAAGGAAGAAATATTAACAGAACTCAGAAAATGGGCAAGAGACATGATCTGACATTTCACTAGGTTGGAAATATGGTTGGAAAACAAGCTCATGAAAAGACATTCAATATCTTTAGCCATTTAAAATGCAAATTACGATCACAATGAGCTATCTCTACACACTTAGTAACATGGTTAAAATAAAAAGTAGTGGCAATGTCAAATGCTGGCAAGGACAGAAGCTGGACGTTTCATACGTAAAAAGTACAGCCACCTGCAACTGCAAATAGTTTGGAAGCTTCTTCTGAAACTAAACACATACTCACATGTATATATTGTGCAAAGGCGCACACACACACAAATGAGGACATGGAAAGACTGATGAAATCTGAATATGATCTTTAATTGACAATATTCTACATATGTTGATTTTGAGCATGCTCAAAATTCTTCAAGCCAGGCTTCAGCAATACGTGAACCATGAACTTCCAGATATTCAAGCTGGTTTTAGAAAAGGTAGAGGAATCAGAGATCAAATTGCCAACATCCGCTGGATCGTCAAAAAAGCAAGAGAGTTCCAGAAAAACATCTATTTCTGCTTTATTGACTATGCCAAAGCATTTGACTATGTGGATCACAGTAAACTGTGGAAAATTCTGTAAGACATGGAAATACCAGACCTGACCTGCCTCTTGAGAAATCTGTATTCAGGTCAGGAAGCAACAGTTAGAACTGGACATGGAACAACAGACTGGTTCTAAATAGGAAAAGGAGTATGTCAAGGCTGTATATTGTCACCCTGTTCATTTAACTTATATGCAGAGTACATCATGAGAAATGCTGGGCTGGAAGAAGCACAAGCTGGAATCAAGATTGCTGGGAGAAATATCAATAACTTATGGCAGAAAGTGAAGAAGAACTAAAGAGCCTCTTGATGAAAGTGAAAGAGGAGAGTGAAAAACTTGGCTTCGGAAGGAAAGTTATGACCAACCTAAAGAGCATATTAAGAAGCAGAGACATTACTTTGCCAACAAAGGTCCATCTAGTCAAGGCTATGGTTTTTCCAGTGGTCATGTATGGATGTGAGAGTTGGACTATAAAGAAAGCTGAGTGCCAAAGAATTGATGCTTTTGAACTGTGGTGTTGGAGAAGACTCTTGAGAGTCCCCTGGACTGCAAGGAGATGCAATCAGTCCATCCTAAGGGAAATCAGTCCTGAATATTCATTGGAAGGACTGATGTTGAAGCTGAAAGTTCAATACTGTGGCCACCTGATGTGAAGAGCTGACTTATTTGAAAAGACCCTGATGCTGGGAAAGATTGAAGGTGGGAGGAGAAGGGGACAAAAGAGGATGAGATGGTTGGATGGCATCACCGACTCAAGGGACGTGGGTTTGAGTAAACCCCAGGAGTTGGTAATGGACAGGGAGGCCGGGCGTGCTGCAGACAATGGGGTCACAAAGAGTCGGACAGGACTGAGCGACTGAACTGAACACAGGCTGATCTCCTATAGTTATATGTCACACTGTTTACTATTAGACTAGTTTATAAGGTGCTGCCCCTGAGGGAAGCTGAGTGGAGGGTACAGAGCACCCTGTGTACTAGTTCTGGAACTTGTTGTTTAGTTGCTCAGTTGTGTCTGACTCTTGGCGACTCCATGGACTGCAGCCTGCCAGGCTCCTCTGTCCATGGGATTTGCCAGGCAAGAATACTGGAAGAGGTTGCTGCTTCCTTTTCCAGGAGACCTTCCTGACCCAGGGATTGAACCCACATCTCCTACATTGGCAGGTGGATTCTTTACCTCTGAGCCACCAGCG
The DNA here is from genome assembly GCF_000754665.1 of Bison bison bison. Taxonomy (NCBI): domain Eukaryota; kingdom Metazoa; phylum Chordata; class Mammalia; order Artiodactyla; family Bovidae; genus Bison; species Bison bison. The sequence continues at coordinate 672,526 of NW_011494527.1, forward strand.
AAGCCCTGCAACTTACTGTGAGTCTGTAATAATTTTAAAATAAAAAGCTTTCAAAAATTAATGTTAAGTATAAAATACTTAAAATATTTTAAATATGATATGATATCATAAAATATCATATGATATCATTTGTGAAAATACATTTTTAAAACCACAAATCAGAGTATATATGTTTATGAATAAAAATATAAGTAATAAAAATATCAAAACACCAATAGCAAGGAGACATACAGCTTTAGGGCAATGTTACCTCTAGGAATAAATTCTAAGAGGATCTCAACTTTACCTGTAATATTTTAATTTGTTTTTTTACCTGTAATAATTTTTTTTTTTTTTTTTGGCTGTTTGGCCACCTGATGTGGAGAGTTGACTCATTTGAAAAGACCCTGATGCTGGGAAAGATTGAGGGCTGGAGGAGAAGGGGATGACAGAGGATGAGATGGTTGGATGGCATCACTGACACGATGGACATGGGTTTGGGTGGACTCCAGGAGGTGGTGATAGGGAGCCTGGCATGCTGTAGTTCATGGGGTCCCAAAGAGTCAGACACAACTGAGCAACTGAATTGAACTGAACTGATGCAGCTTACAGGACCTTAGTTCCCTAACCAGGGATCAAACCCAAGCTCACAGCAGTGAAATTGCTGAGTTCTAACCACTAGACAACCAGGGGATTTCCATGTAATATTTTAATTTTTAAAAAAGAATTTGGAGTGAGAAATTGTCAGCATGTACTATATAAACAAATTAGTTAAATGAAAACTTGTTAAATTACGCTTTACTACTCCGAATGTCTTAAGGTTTTCTAAATTAAAACAAAAATATACATACAAATAGGTTCATTGAAGTATTATGATCTGTAATAACCAAAGGCTGGTAACAATCTAATTATGTATCAACAAGGGGACAGCTAACTAAATAGCTTTAGATATAGTCATGCAATGAATACAAAGCAACCATTAAAAAGAATGAAAGGGATATGTGCTCTTAGAAAATGTCCCAAATACACTAGGAAGTGGGGGGAAAAGCACACTGGAAAATAACACATACAGTATTATGACAACATTTTGTTTTTTAAAAAATCAATATAAATATATATGAACACTATATATATGAAATATATATGCATATATGAATCCAACAAAAAACTTGTTTTACTTCTGAAAATTGAAATTTTTTTCTTACTGAGAAATGTAGGATTGCATGTAACATCCTATTTCCTGTTTATTAGATACCCAAGAAAGAATACTGGAGTGGGTAGCCATGCCCTCCTCCAGGGGATCTTCCCGACCCATGGACTGAACCCAGGTCTACTGCATTGCAGGCAGATTCCTCACCATCTTTGTCATCAGGGAAACATCCTGTTAGTTTCAGGTGTATAGCATAATGATTCATTATTGATATACAACGCAAAATGACGTCCACAATGTCAAATTAACACAAATTGCCACGCGTAGCTACAAATTTTTTTCTTGTAGTAAGAATGTTTAACTACTCTTTTGAATATACAATACAGTATTACAAACAATAGGCACCATGCTTCATTACGTCACCAGAACTCACTTACTTTATAACTGGTAGTCTGTACCTTTTGACCTACTTCATCAATTTCATTTGCCCTTACCCCCTGCGTCTGGCAGCCACCAACCTGTTGTCTGTTATCTATGGAGATCAGGAGGTTTTTGTCTTGCTTTGTTTTAGTTCAACATAAAAATAAGATCATACAATATTTGTCTTTCTCTGTCTGACATATTTCATTTAGCACAATGCCCCCAAGGTCCATTCAGTTCAGTTTAGTCACTCAGTTGTGGCCGACTGTTTGAGACCCCATGAACTGCAGCACGTCAGGCCTCCCTGACCATCACCAACTCCCGGAGTTTACCCAAACCCACATCCATTGAGTCCGTGATGCCATCCAACAATCTCATCTTCTGTTGTCCCCTTCTCCTCCCACCTTCAATCTTTCCCAGCATCAGGGTCTTTTCAAATGAGTCAGCTCTTCGCATCAGGTGGCCAAAGTACTGGACTTTGAGCTTCAACATCAGTCCTTCCAATGAACACCCAGGACTGATCTCCCTTAGGATGGACTGGTTGGATCTCCTTGCAGTCCAAGGGACTCGCAAGAGTCTTCTCCAACACCA
>NW_011494527.1:674815-702371 GCF_000754665.1 Bison bison bison
TAGTTTTCTGAATGTTGAGCTTTAAGCCAACTTTTTCACTCTCCTCTTTCACTTTCATCAAGAGGCTCTTTAGTTCTTCACTTTCTGCCATAGGGTGGTATCATCTGTGTATCTGAAGTTATTGATATTTCTCCCGGCAATCTTGATTCCAGCTTGTGTTTCATGCAGCCCTGCGTTTCTCATGATGTACCCTGCACAGAAGTTAAATAAGCAGGGTGACAATATACAGCCTTGACATACTCCTTTTCCTATTTGGAACCAGTCTTTTGTTCCATGTCCAGTTCTAACTGTTGCTTCCTGACCTGCATACAGATTTCTCAAGAGGCAGGTCGGGTGGTCTGCTATTTCTATGTCTTTCAGAATTTTCCACAATTTATTGTGATCCACATAGGCAAACGCTTTGGCATAATCAATAAAGCAGAAATAGATGTTTTTCTGGAACTCTCTTGCTTTTTTGACGATCCAGCGGATGTTGGCAATTTGATCTCTGATTCCTCTACCTTTTCTAAAACCAGCTTGAACATCTGGAAGTTCACGGTTCACGTATTGCTAAAGCCTGGCTTGGAGAATTTTGAGCATGACTTTACTAGCATGTGAGATGAGTGCAATTGTGCGGTAGTTTGAGCATTCTTTGGTATTGCCTTTCTTTGGGATTGGAATGAAAACTGACCTTTTCCAGCCCTATGGCCACTGCTGAGTTTTCCAAATTTGCTGACATATTGAGCTCAATAAAGGACAGAAATGGTATGGACCTAACAGAAGCAGAAGATATTAAGAAGAGGTGGCAAGAATACACAGAAGAACTGTACAAAAAAGATCTTCACAACCCAGATAATCACGATGGTGTGATCACTCACCTAGAGCCAGACATCCTGGAATGTGAAATCAAGTGGGCCTTAGGAAGCATCAGTACAAATAAAGCTAGTGGAGGTGATGGAATTCCAGTTGAGCTATATCAAGGTCCATTCATGCCATTGCAAATGGCAAGATCTCCTTCTCTTCAGAGTATTTTTAAAAGCAAGATAAAGAACGAAAAATCCAAACAATATTAAACTAACATTGTGAACATTTACTGTATACCAAAGTGTTCATTCACATTCATAACCTGCCTTACTCTTCACAAATCAGTGAATACATATTATTTTCAATTGAACTCATTCCCTCCGTTTGAAGAGAAGAAAGAGAAAGAAATGGAAATTCTTAGATGTGAAATGACTGGCACCAGATCACACAAGAAGTGGTCAAGTGGGCTGTAATGTTTAATGCTGTTTCAGCCCACGAAGCCTGTCACCCACAGGAAAGCCAGCAGCACATACGGCATTTACCTGATCTCCTTATAGTGAGAGGGTGTCAGGAGCTGTGGGCTGTGATGTGACTGAAGGACTGTGCCTGCGCTCTAGCCATCACGAATAGCCCAGATTTTATCCTGACCTGGGTCCCTCATAGGGAAGAGTGAGGAGATGTGACAGGAAGAGATGGTTCCCCTCCATATATTCCCCCAAACCACTTCATGAAGACAGAAGCTGGCAGCAAGGAGTGGTCCCAGCCAGACCAGACTCCAGCAGGTCACTCCTGCATGAAGACCATAGGCTGAATCCTGCTGAGCAAGATGGCTGCTCATACACCAACCGTGACTTCCCTTTCTATACAGGCAGAGAGAGTTAGAGCAGCAAGGTGGTAGTAGACTCAGATCCTGCTCCAAGAAAGGGTTCTCTGTGCAGCTGTGGAGTGTGCCTCCTAAGGGGCAGAAACTTGAGCTTCCCAAGGAGGCACCCACCAATAACTGAGCAAGAAGGTGGTGGAGGGGCCTGGCCCTTCCTGCTCCGTGTGGGGCTCCTCCAGCTGCTGTCTCTGCTGCAGAGCTCCCTGTTGGGCTGGCAGGGCCTCTAGCAGATCTGCACTGTGTCTGCTGCTTGCCCTGCCCAATGCTGCTTCCTCCTCCCTTTCTTTCATAGATGTTACTCAGCATCTGCCTCCCGGAGAACTCAACCTGTGAAAAGGGTCTTCAGCCTGATCTACATACATTATATCTACTAATCCCAAACTCCTGTTTTATCCCTCCCCCTCCTTCCCCTTTGGGAACTGTAACTTCTGCTTCTAGAAGGAGAAGGATAAAAGTAACTGTTGTAAAACACACCAACTCAACAGACATGAGTTTGAACAAACTGGGAGAGAGTAAAGGACAGGGAAGCCTTGTGTGCCGCAGTTCATGAGGTCGCAAAGAGTCAGACATGACCTAGCGACGGAACGAGAACAAATCATGGGATTATGAATGATTCCTCTCCCCCCGATATCTTGTGTGCATGCTAAGTCGCTTCAGTCATGTCCAACTCTTTGCGACCCTATGGACTGTAGCCCACCAGGGATTCTCCAGGCAAAAATACTGGAGTAGGTTGCCATGCCCTCCTCCAGGGGATCTTCCCAAATCAGGAACAATGCCCCTCTCCTTACATCTCCTTCATCAGCAGGCATTACCACTAGCACCCCTAGGAAACACCCGAGCCCTGCCCCGATATCTCACACCACACTAAAGGCCTACTTACCTGAGTTCCTTTTACCCAGAACATTATGTCTGGATTTTAACAAAAAGTGGCAAGACATACTGAAAGCCAGAAAACACAGTCTAAAGAGACAGAGACAGGCCTAGATATGGCAGGGATATTGGAATTATCAGACCATACATTTTTATAAATATGATTCATATGCTAAGGGTTCTAATGGATAAAATAGACAGCATGCAAGAACAGACAGGAAATGTAAGCAGAGATGGAAATTCTTAGAAAGAACCAAAAAGAAATGCTGCTGCTGCTAAGTCGCTTCAGTCGTGTCCGACTCTGTGTGACCCCATAGACGGCAGCCCACCAGGCTCCCCCGTCCCTGGGATTCTCCAGGAAAGAACACTGGAGTGGGTTGCCATTTCATTCTCCAATAAAAAGAAATGATAGAGATCAAAAATACTGTAACTGAAATAAAAAATGCCTTTGATGGGCTCCATAGTGGACAGGACATGGCAGAGGAAAGCATTTCTGAGCTTGGGAACATGTTAATAGACACCTTCAAAACTGAAAAGCAAAGAGAAAAAGACCAAAAATTTAAGTAAAACAGGATGTCTAAGGACTGTGTGACAACTACAAAAGGTGTAACAAATATGAAATGGGAATACAGAAGGAAAAGAAGGGAAACATGGAAGAAATATTTGAAGCACTAAGGACAGATAATTTCCCCCAAATTCATGTCAGACACCGAACCACAGAGAGTGGAAACTCAGTAAACACAAAGCAAGATAATGAAAAGAAATGAAAACAAAAAACAAAAAACCCCCTTAGGCATAGCATCGGAGAAGGCAATGGCAGCCCAGTCCAGCACTCTTGCCTGGGAAATCCCATGGATGGAGGAGCCTGGTAGGCTACAGTCCATGGGATCGCTAAGAGTCAGACACAACTGAGTGACTTCACTTTCACTTTCACTTTTCACTTCCATGCATTGGAGAAGGAAATGGCAACCCACTCCAGTGTTCTTGCCTGGAGAATCCCAGGGACAGAGGAGCCTGGTGCGCTGCCATCTATGGGGTCGCACAGAGTCGGACATGACTGATGCAACTTAGCAGCAGCGGCGGCAGCAGCAGGCATAGCATATTCAAACTGCAGAAAATCAAACAAAAATTCCTCAAAGAATATGGGGGAGGGGTGGGGGGATGGTGTGTAGCTGGTGGGGGTGAGGGGAAATCATAACCTATTACGAGGAAAGATAAGAATTACACCGTAATTCCACTCAGAGACCACACAAGCAAGAAGAGAGTAGAGTGAAATATTTAAAGTGTTGAAAAAGCAAACACCAAACTAGAACACTATAGCTTGGAATATTATCTTTCAAAAGTGAAAGGATAAATAGACTTCCTCAGATAAAAATTGAGGGAATTTGTTGCCAGCAGAAATGCTTTGCAAGAAGCATATAAAGAAGATATTCAGAGAGAAAGAAAGTAGTATCAGTCATAAAGTTGGATCTACTTAATTAAAAAGAATACTGCACACTGCAGAAGGAATAAGGGAAGGTAAAAGAAAACTCTTCTTATTCTTAATTGATCTGACAGGTAATAGCTTGTTCAAAGTAACAGCACCAATGTGTGATACTGTGTGTGTGTGTGTGTGTGTGTGTGTGTGTATAAGTGCTTATGTACACTTATGGATAAGTGAATCACAAGAATAATACAAGGGACACGACAGAACAATTAGAGGAGCACTGCTCATGAAGCAGTGTGTTACTGCAGGGTATGCATGCTCAGTCGCTTCAGTCATGTCCAGCTCTCTGCGACCCCACACACTGTAGCCTGCCAGACTCCTCTGTGCAAGGGATTTCCCAGGCAAGAATACTGAAGTGGGTTGCCATTTCTCCCTCCAAAGGATTTTCCCAACCCACAGTTTACAGCGGGCCCTCTAAATCCGTGATTTTCATGCCTGTGGACTCAACCAAGTACAGATCAAAATACTCAGAAAAAGAATTCCAGAAAGTGCCAAAAAGCAAACTTGAATTTGTTGCTCCACCAGCAATTATCTTCACAACAGTTACATTATATTTACAACTATTTACAGAGCATTTACATTGTATTAGGTATTATAAGTAATCTCGAGATGATTTAAAGTATATAAGAGGATATGCTTAGGTTATATACAAACACATGTCATTTTATATAAAAGACTTGAGCATCCATGGATTTTGGTATTTGTGAGGGGTCCTGGAAAAAAATCCCTTGTAGATATCTAGGGATGACTGTATTTGAAAGTGGACTTGGATTACCTGTAAATGTCTACTGCAAACTCTAGGGCAACCACAAAAAAAAAGTAAAAAATGAAGTATAATTGATATCCTAAGGAAAGAGGAAAAAATAGAATCATATAACATGCTCAGTTAAAACCATAAAAGGCAAAAAAAGTGGAAGACAAAATAGGAACACAGAACCAAGGACAACAAATAAAAACCAGCAACAAATTCTGTAGATATTAATCCAACTTTAAGCCGATTTTAAAGTGATTATCTGACAATAAACACTTTAAATGTCAATGATTTAAATAGGCCAATTAACACAGGGATTATCAAAGTGGATCAAGAAATAAGACCCAATTATATGCTGTCAATAAGAAACCCACTTTATTTTTTTTTTTAACTTTACAATATTGTATTAGTTTTGCCAAATATCGAAATGAATCCGCCGCAGGTGTACCTGTGTTCCCCATCCTGAACCCTCCTCCCTCTTCCCTCCCCATACCCTCCCTCTGGGTCGTCCCAGTGCACCAGCCCCAAGCATCCAGTATCGTGCATCGAACCTGGACTGGTGACTCAAGAAACCCACTTTAAATACAAAGACACAAGTAGATTAAAAAAAAAGGGTAAAGAAAGATTTACCATACTAATGCTAAGCAAAAGAAAGTGGGAGTTGCAATATTCATTTCCGACAGACCAGAAACTTTACGGCAAGAAAAGTTATCAGGGATAAAGAATGGCATTACAATACATGTGTCTTTTTCAACCATGATTTTCTCAGGGTATATATGCAGTAGTGAGGTTGCTGGGTCATATGGTACTTTATTCCTAGTTTTTTAAGGAACCTCCATACTGTTCTCCATAGTGGCTGTATCAACTTACATTCCCACCAACAGTGCAGAGAATTCTGTCTTCTCCACATCCTCTCCAGCATTTATCATATGTAGATTTTTTAATGTTGGCCGTTCTCATTGGTGTCATTATAATTTTGATTTGCATTCTCTAATAATGAGCAATGTTGAACATCTTTTCATGTATTTATTGGCCATCTGTATGTCTTATTTGGAGAAATATCTATTTAGGTCTTCTGCCCATTTTTTGATTGGGCTATCATGTGTAAAATAGATAGCTAGTGGGAAGCTGCTGTATAACACGGGGAGCCCAGCCTGACGCTCTGTGATGACCTAGAGGAGTGGGATGGGGGAGGGGAGGAAGGCTCGACAGGGAGGGGATATATATATATAATTATGGCTGATTCATGTTGTTGTATGGCAGAAACCAATACAACATTGTAAAGCAATTATCCTCCAATTAAAAAATAAATTAAAAAAAAAATGGCATTAGATAATGATAAAGGAGTTGGTTTTTCAAGAAGACATAACAATCCTTAATACATAGGCACCAAGCAACAGAGCATCAAAATATTAAATACCTGAGGCAAAAACTGAAAGAACTGAATACCTGAGGCAAAAACTGATAGAATTGAATACACGAGGCAAAAACTAAAAGAATTGTAAGGAGAAATAGATGAATCCATTATGATAGTTAGAGACTTTAATAGCCCCTAACAGAAACATGCAGATCCAGCAGGCAAAAATCAGTAAATGCATTGTTGAACTCAACACCGCCATCAATCAAGTGGCTAAAAAGGACATCTATAGGCTATTTCCTCTAATAGTAGCTGAATATACATTCTTCTCAAGCCCACACGCAATATTTGCCAAGATAGACCACACACTGGGCCATAAAACACAACAAATTTAAAAGAATAGAAATCAAACAATGTCTGCCCTCAGATCACAATGGAATTAAGCCAGGAATCAGTAACAGAAAGACAGTTGGAAAATCACCAAATACTTGGCGATTAAACAACACTTCTAAATAATACATGGGATCAAAGAAAAAAATCTCAATAGAAAGTTTTAAATATTTTGAACAAACTGAAAATGAAAACACAACCTATCAAAATTTGTGGGATGCAGTGAAAGCAGTGTTTAAAAGGAAATCTATAGGATTAATATATTAATAAAGAAGAAAGATCTCAAATCAATAACATGAGTTCCCATATTAGGAAGCTAGAAAAAGAAGAGTAAATTCAATCCAAACTAAACAGAAGGAAAAAAAAAAATTAGAACAGAAACCAGTGAACTTTAAAACAGGAAACCATTAGAGAAAATCCAGAAAACCAAAAGTTGGTTCTTTGAAAAGATCAATAAAATCCATAAGCCTCTAGCCAGGCTAATTAAAATTTACTAGCCCCTGGGAGAGGACCCAGATGTTTGCCTCATATTGCCAGTCAATCAGCACTTACTCATGCCAGACAGGTAGACAAAAACACCAACATCATTTCCTTTCTTTTATCCATTTGATCAATTAAGAAAAAAAAAAAAAAACACTTATGAGCATCTACTATGTGCCAAACACTGTTTTAAATGCTTGGGACATATCAGTGAACAGTAAGTACAATAAATAAGTAAACTGTATAGCTGCCCTAGTAGCTCACAGGGTAAAGAATCTGCCTGAAATGCAGGAGATCTGAGTTCAATCCCTGAGTTGGGAAGACCCTTAGAGAAGGGAATGGCAACCCATTCCAGTACTCTTCCCTGGGAAATCCCATGAACAGAGGAGCCAGCCAGGTTACAGTCCATGGGTTCACAAAGAGTTGGTTGGACACGACCAAGTGACTAACAATTTCAATTTCAGAGTATATCGGGAGATGTTAAGTGGAGAATAACAGAGCAGGTTAAGGAGAGGATTAAGAGTTATGAGTATTTCTTATTTTGTTATGAATGTTTGCATGTGTGTGTGTGTGTATATATAGGCAATTTACTTTATTTTATTTATTACTTTTATTTTCTTCCCTCTTATTCCTTTATCATCTAACACAAGACATACTGATAGGAATTAAGTTTATATCACACTGTTTAAGTTACAGGATGTCAAGGATCTCATCCAAGGACTTTGCATCCTCCTCTGGGGGAGGGTTGGTATGTTTTGATTATATGCTAGAGAATGGATACAGGTATATGTATGGCTGAGCCCCTTTGCTGTCCACCTGAAACTATTAATATCACAACACTGTGAATCAGCTATATTCCAATACAAAATTAAAAGTTTAATTTAAAAAGATAAGAGGATCATATTAGGTGGAAGTATGACTTTGTTATTGTCTTTCAGTCAGTTCAGTCGCTCAATTGTGTCTGATTCTTTGTGACCCCATGAATTGCAACACGCTAGGCTTCCCTGCCCATCACCAATTCCCAGAGTTTACTCAAACTCATGTCCATCGAGTTGGTGATGCCATCCAACCATCTCATCCTCTGTCATCCCCTTCTCCTCTTGCCTTCAATCCTTCCCAGCATCAGGGTCTTTTCCAATGAGTCAGTTCTTCCCATCAAGTGGCATTTCAGCTTCAGCATCAGTCCTTCCAATGAACATTCAGGACTGATTTCCTTTAGGATTGACTGGTTTGATCTCCCTGCAGTCCAAGGGACTCTCAAGAGCCTTCTCCATTACCACAGTTCAAAAGCATCAGTTCTTCGGTGCTCAGCTTTTCTCTTTATTTGGAGATTAAACATGGTTTAAGAAAATGTGTACAGGTGCCAAATTGACAAGGAATAAAGCATAGTGGTTAGTTCATGTGTCAGCTTGGCTAGGCCATGGTACCCAGTTGTTTAATCAAACACTAAGTGCTTCTGTGAAGATACTTTGTAGATGTGATTGACACCTACAATCAGCTGACTTTTAGGAAAGGAGATTACACTCTATAATCTAGGTGGTCCTCATCTAATCAGTTGAAAGGCCTTAAGAGCAGGACTGAGGTTTCCCTGAGAAAGAAGAAATTCCATCCATGGACCTCAGCATCAGCTCCTCACAAGAGTTTTCAGCTGGCCAACCTGCCCTGTGAATTCTGTACCTGTCCAGCCAGCCCCCACCGCCACATAAACCAACTCCTTGCAATCAATCTCTTCAGATATAAATATCCTACTAGTTCTTGTAACTCTTACCGACACAGATAGCCACAAAAAGAAAATGACATTTGAGCAAAGACTTGCCATTGGTGAAGGAGCTGCACACAGATAGCTACAGGCAGAGCAAGCCTGTGCTGTAAGAGGAACAGCTGGAACGTGGCTGGATGGGAGTGAGCCAGGTGGAGAGCAGCGTGAGAGGAGGGAACTTTATTAACCAAGAGCAGCATCAGGGACAGACAGAGTGCAGGCTGTAAGCTGAATGGTCTCCTTTTTTTTTATCATAAGATGAGCCTATGTCATGATAAAAATGACGCTACCATCATCCAGGGTCTCACCTGCTCTAACATGACACAAGTGAATGTCCCCCATTCCCACTATGGGCAGAAGCTTTTGGCTGCTATACATATACGGACATCTTCTGTAGTCAACTCGTTAGACATTCGGTGCACATGTGCAGAGCACCCACTGTCAGCTGCACCACGCTGGGAGCGTCTCCCTCAGGGGTATGGGAGCCAAGAGGCAAGTCAGGAAGCACCCTGCCTTCTGCGCACAGATTAAGAACTGATGGGCCACCACCAGGCAGAGAGACAGCCAAGACGTGTCATCTTTGGGTATGATGGAAATGTGCTGTGTGGAAGGTGTAATCTCTTAATTGGTCTTACTAATTAACTAGACCTTACTTGGTCTAGTTGGGAAAAATACCAGGCACCACCAAAGGGAGATGAGAGTGGTTTGCATGCAAAACCACCAAAGACAGACAGTAATCATGGGGGTGCACTGAGCCTGATCAAATATCTTGTCCAGGCTTCCCAGACTCTCACTTACCCCAGCAAAAGGAGGAACACCACCACCATGAGTTTTCCTTACTACAAAGGTTATGGAAACAACAGTAATATTAAGTATATTTATTATCCAGGAAAACTTTCATAATCCAGCTTCCCTGGTGGCTCAGATGGTAAAAGAATCTGCCTACAACGCAGGAGACTTGGGTTTGATCCCTTGATCAGGAAGATTCCCTTAAGAAGTAAATGGCTACCCACTCCAGTATCCTTGCCCGGAGAATTCCATGGACAGAGGAGCCTGGTGGGCTACAGTCCACGGGGTCACAAAGAATCAGACATGACTGAGCGACTAATGCTTTCACTTTTTTTTTTCCACATGTTGATAATTATATAAAATGAAGAAAAGGCAATATAAGCCACCTTAAATGCACATATTGATTCTTAGATACATCTCAACTCCATTAAAGTAAAAAAATACATAGCTTAGGCTTGAGGAAATAGAATATTTCTTAAATACAAAGAAGAGTTAAGGCAAGCCCACAAAAATTATAACAATGTTACATGGTTAGTGGGATTCTAAGTGATTTTTATTTTCTTTCTTTTTGTTTCCTGTATCTTCTTTTCCTATAACAGTATTCATTGCCCAAACAGCAAAGGTTTATAAGTAAAGCCCCCTTCATATATATGGCACTACTATCTCCTTCCTGAGAGTCAATTGACATCTTTTATCTCAAGCAATTTCAAATGGAATTTGCAGTTCCCTTTTACATACGAGAAAGTACAAAGCTCACAAGAGTTAATTCACTTACCCAGAGTCACACACTGTGGTGTGCAGCTCAGCCAAGACAAGAGTCCGGAGTCCTGCAGGTCCCGTCCAAGCCAGCACCCTCCCTGTGGACCATTATCTCAGCCCAGGGACCCTCTGAAGTGAGGGGAGGGTTAAGCTGAGCTAAGCCCTTGCCCTTACCTCGGCCAGACGGGAGTGCTTGTGGACGTTCTCGCCTTTCTGCACGCTGGGAGCCAGCTGCTGCAGGACACCCCGGCTGCTCGTCAGTGCTCTGGTCAGCCGAGCGAACTTCCCCCAGCCTGGAGCATGCGGAAGACAGGAGAGACAGGTTCACTTGGGTCCTGGAGGCACTTGGACATTTACACCACGAGTTACGCTATCAGATGCAGATTTCCACCCTCTTGTGCACCCATGAGTCACTCGGCCATCCTCGCCATCAAAACTTGCTGCTCAGAGAAGCCCCTGGACATGCTGAAATCTGGGCAGCGGTGGGCTTTTCCTTTGTACTTTCACTTGATCCTAATCATAGCTCTGTGGTGTAGGGAAGGCAGGCTTTAATAGTAGCATTGTTTTACAAATAGGGAAACCGAGGCACAGAGTGTCTAGGCAGTTAAAGGGTCTAAAACCCAGATCACTCTACTCTGGCCCAAGGCTTTTCTGCCAGATAATACCAGGCAATCGAGATGTTTCTCTGAATCTACGGCTCAGGCTGTCCGCAAGCCCCATGGCGTCTGATCCTAGCAGAGACCAAGCTGGTTCTAGGTTTTAAATAACTAGACAAGCTAGACAAATGGTCATTCCATGTACTACATTCTCCAAAGCCAGGGGAATAAGAAATGAATTTAACCCCTGGAGAGGTGGGGAGATAACAGTGGTTGATTTTAGTCTGCTCTGGGATGAGGGAAGGATAGTTGATGGCATGTAGGTCCCCTTAAAACTAGAAATTCAATGAGCCTAGCACTGAACTTGGAGTAAAGAAATACGGATATAAGTCCCAAATCTGCTTGCTTGTGACCACCAACAAATTGCTTAAGTCACCTGGGCCTCAGTTATCTCATCTATAAAGTGGAACTTAAAACACTCGACCTGCACGCTCTAAGTGCAGGGTGCATTTTCCTGGTAAAGCAAACTAAGTTCAGCACTCCGAGTAGTAGTGGACTAAACAAACAGTCTTGAGGCCTCCTTGGCCCTTTGGAATAGCTCCTCCAGGGGAAGTAAAACATTGGTCTTTTTCTAATCCTCCCACTCCATACTCCAAAATCTAAAATGAACAAGTGATCTTTACTAAGAATTTAAGATGCATGAGGGATGTTTTAAAGGTCCCCAGAGACAACTGTCCATTCCAACATCCAACAAGCCTTCTGCATCAAGCTTATGACCACGGCAGTTGTCTCATGAGACCCCTGAAAGCCTGCAGGGGTTCTCCAAACCAGGCGTGGGCTAGGAAGCGCCAAAGACCTGGATGGGGGTGTACATTAAATAAACAGAGCATGCAACTATTTCTACATGACAGTGAAAAGCAAGACTAGGCAATATTATATTTTATCCTTTAGAGGTTATAAGTAGTCTGCCTAATAGCAGACATCTCATTTACCACATTTTACCCTGGAGCACCTTTCCAAGACAGACTGAGAATTCAGAGGACAATGGAGTCAACCAGAATGATGGCTCTTTTTTTTTTTTCTGCACAACCTTTAAGGATCATAATCTGTACAAATTTTTGTCAATATAGCAAGAATAGCAAATCAGGTCTTTTTATCTCTTCCAGAAGTGTTGGGCTATAAAAAAAAGTAGTGGCATTTTCATCCATCCCAATGCCATTAAGAAATGGGACTTGCTGGGGTCAGTGTGAAAAGAGGCTCACGGTGGTCGGGCTGCGGGGAGTCCTGCTGGTGTTGACAGGAGGGGACAGCCCAGACTCTCCAGGGGTCTTTGACATCTTCCCCCAAATCAGCCATTTATGAAAGTGCTCATTGGAATTCACTTGTGTGAACCATGGGCTAGAATATTTTAAAGTCTCTTTCGGAGTCAGGCTCACCTTCAGCTCAAAACAAAGCGGGAAATGAATTCTGCAAAGCTCTCAAGAGGAGAAGAAAGTATATTTTCCAGGTGGGGGGAAAATAGTTGTGCATGTAAACATCAGCAAGGGCTCTGCACACCCCCCACTCAGTCCTACCCATCCACCACCACCACCTCCACCGTGATCTGCACTCTGGGACCAATGATAAGAGGGACTTGGCAAGGCAGATATCCCAGACCCTGCCTGGCAGGGCTTAGGATCCTGGTCCATCCGATAGCATGGCACAAAACATTAAAAGAAAGATTCCTGGACTTTTGGGCATTTCCCCAGGCCCAAGCTAGTCCCTCACTCTAGCCCTGATTCTCTGCTCTCGACTGACTGTGAAGGGCACAGGAAGGCCAGTGGGTGTTGGATGGGGAAACGGACAGGCAGCATGAAACCCTCCATCGCATCTCTACTGGGACGGGCAGACTCTGCCTCTTCTGAAGGGAGGCAATAAGTCCTTTCCCAAGTTCCACCCCCAAGTTGTTCTTTCTGGGCCCCAAAAACGTTATAATAGGAATCATGCCGAGCCAGATGGAAGAACATCATTCATTCACATATTAATTCCAAACATAACGACTATGTACCATCAAAGTGCCAAGTACCAGGGATGCTAAGATGAGTAAGGTACAGATTCTGGCCTCAAAGGGCTTGTATTCTAGTACAGAAAGCTGATAAGTAAATTAAAAACCATGATATAGTAAGCTAAATTCTGCAACACATGAGTACAGGATGCTATGGCCAAAACTGTCCAGAGAAGGCATAACAAATCCAGGCTGGGCTATCAGGGAGGCTTCCCACAGGAAGTGATACTAGAGCAAACTTTGCAAAGATGAGTAGGAGCCAGCTGAACTCAGGAAAGAAAAGACAGACAATCCAACACAGAAGGAACAGCACCCACGAAGGCAGAAAAATCACAAAGCAGAGTAACATGTCAGTGACAAGGAAGAGCTTCTAAATAGCTAGATGAATGGTGCATGGCATGCAGAGGGGAGGAGAATGCAGGCAGTGGCCTGAAGTGATGCTAAAGAGGTCGTCAAGGGTCAGACCAAGAAGAACTTAAGTGCGAGAACCTAGATGGCAAGTAAAGGAGTTTAAATATGGTGGGGCCATTTTAGGAGAGAATGGCAGTGTGGGAGTGGTTAACAGATAGAAGACCAATCAGAATCCCAGACGCCATGAGGGCCTGGACCAGTGCTGTGGCCTGAGCCAGGAGACAAGGGGAGATTTGAGAACAGCTGCAGAGGCAGAAGCAAGGACTGCAGAAGGAGAGAGGAGGCGATCCAAGTGGGCCCTGGGTCCCCAGTTAGGGTGACTGGGGTGATAGCCATACAATGAGATTGCAAACATGGGAGAAGGTGAGTTAGACTGAGACAGACAAGTACATGACATCACTTGTCACTTATGTGATGTCATATCTTAAAAAAAAGATACAAATGAACTTATTTACAAAACAGAAACAGACTCACAGGCATAGAAAACAAATTTATGGTTGCCAAAGGGGACAGCGGAGAGGAGTTAGGAGTATGGGATCAACAGACACACATCGCCATACACAAAACAGATAAACAACAAGGATTTACTGTACAGCACAGGGAAATATATTCACTTGTGATAACCTATAAAGGAAAAGTATCTGAAAAAGAGTATGTATGCATATACATTCATATATTAATATACCTGAATCACTTTGCTGTACACCTGAAACTTACATACTACTGTAATTATATGTCAATAAAAATTTTAAGGAAACACAGAAGAGAAGAAAATGGGTTTGGTAGAAGATAAATGTACAATTTGAACCAACAATGTCCCTTACAGCAGAGCGTCAGGAAAAACACTGCTGGAAAATGTCAATTTCCTATTGTCCGAGGGGCCAGCTGGGAGAGAATAACTCAATGAGAATTGAGCTTAAGGTGATCTTGTTAAGGGAAGTCACTTCCACAAGGAAAATAAGGCAGCTGGGAGACCCTCTGCCTTCAAGGAAGCCTTTCCCTGACACCACCTACCCCCAGCCGAATCACCGGCTCCCGCCCATGTACCTATTTGCCTTAGGCAGATTCCCATTAGATTATTGGTTAGGCTTCATTGTTCGTATTTGCTTACCTGTCTGCCCATCTCCCAAATAGACTATAAGGAGCAGGGTCTCTGTCTTACATTTCCTTAGGGTCAGCGTCGATCATAAAGCTAAACATCCCCAAAGACACCCAGTAAATGTGTATGCTGAATAAACGTGGATGACGAACAAATTGTTTTCTCCCATTGTCCTATTTCTATTTGGGTTTCCAATAGACATAAAGTACCAAAGGAAAAGTAGCCTGTTTTACAAACTCTGTTCAGTTTTAGGAGGTATTTCTGCACCCACCCTTCCAATTATATCCCATTTGGGAGTTCAACAGGGAACTGAGCTCAGATGAAGAAATCCCCAGCTCAGGGTTCTTCTAGCTCTGTCTTAAAGGTCACCACATGGCAGGTAGGGCTGGGTGTGTCAGGGGGTGATCAAAGCATCACACGATCAGGCAAGATGAGAAGGGTGAACAGGAGGCGGGGGGAAGCATGAATGGAGAAGCACAGGAGAAGGGGAACGCAGTTTACAATCTAACAAGCAGCTAGAAAGTATTCACCGAGTCCTTTCTCCATTCTCAGTAAGGACAACCCTCTCTCCCTTACTTGAGCACACACTGGCTACTGGCTTCAGCTGGGGTGAGTCCCCCACTAGGCTGCTTTAGCCCATACATCCCTGTATCCTCCCTAGGCTAGAAGAGATGGTTCTAAGAGGAGCTGAAATTCCAGCTCCTCCCAGGGCAAGTCCAGAGATACTAGAAAACACAGACCTAGAGGCCCCTCCCTGGGAAAGCACGTGGGGGCGCTTGGAACAGCAGCTGCAGAGGCTCCTGAAAGCACCCTGGGGGACGGAGGCCAGGACGCAGGCGCATCCTGATCTGAAGAGCCACGGGGTCCTTGAGAGGAGCTGGCGCCACAACCCAACACCCAGCAAGGAACAAAGGACACAGCAGACCACCAGACAGTGCGGACACTGCCGAGGGGTCCTCAAGTCTTCCTGCCCCCAGATCGTTCTCCTATCGATGTACCAACACCCAAAACTCTAGGATGGCTTCTTCAAGCAGAAGTCACTACATCATCACCTTCCCGTCATCCGAAGTGCAGAGAGAGAAAATGTGACTATTGAAGGGGGAGGGGGTCCTGCGCTTTGTATCTATTACCCTCCCTCTTCCCTGAGAGCACCTCATATGTACCCCACGTGAAGACTCGTGGAGAAGGGTCAACAGTTAGGGCAGCTTGCCAGCACCTTCAGCCCTGAATATTCTGTATCTTTGGCCTTTAAAAATCTCCTTCAGAGTTTTACATTCATTTTGTTGTCCACTCTTGGCTCAATTTTAACCCTGAATTTAGAAGTAAATGTGTAGATCTTTGAAAATGAATTCGCTCCTTTAATGTGAGATTATTCCGTGAGGTAAGAGAGCAAACAAGAGGGGTGACTCATTGCGGGGTGAACAATGTGGAAAAAACCTCTGAGCCCTACACTCTAATTCTTCTCTACCCACTTGCCTGGTTTACAAGGGCGGATTCAACAGAGAAAAACACCCTGCAGCCCACTCGCAATTATCCACAGTAACAGAAAAGCAAGAGATGGGGAACAAATGAAACCCCAGCGCGTCCCTGAGTCTCCTTTCAACCAAGAATTCCCACCTACTCTCTCCTTCAGCCTTTAAACACACACACATGCACACACACTAGAGCTGTTACCAAACAGCAAACCTAGCTTGGCTCTCATCCCCTTGCTCCATGCCATTTGTGGGCACTTTTTTCATCAGAGAACAAAGGGAACAGCCAAAAGGTGAACAGGAAAGAAGAGATGAGGCAATCAGGGGTCTAGATAATTCATGAAAAGGGTCATGAGAACTGATACACTAAATAAAGGAGGGGGCTTAGAGCGGAACCAGGGCCCATCACGTGATTGGAGCTTAGGCGCAAAGGGGAGTTACTTTGTGTCAGATGCTAAAACAGTCTATCACCAATGATCCTATGTGTTCTCCCCTTTGTGGGCTGTTCATCGGAAAATGTCAGGCACCAACTGGCTTCTCGAATTACTGTAGGATACACCCATCCCACTCCTAAGCCCCAAAATTAGGCACAAAGCCATCAGAAAAAACGAAGTCATTTTAAAGACAATTTAAGCATAGCTGACTTTAATGGGAAAACATCTCATATTGCTATGCTAAGGAGCAAATACCTGGGGATTTTCTGGGGGTTTCAATTATCCGTCCTTCCATTACAGCTCAAAAGTGAATTCTATGGGCTTCTGTGGTGGCTGAGTGGTAAAAAATCTGCCTGCCAATGCGGGGTACATGGGCTTGAGCCCTAGTCCAGGAAGATCCCACATGCCATGAAGCAGCCAAGACCATGTGCTGCAACTATTGAGCCTACGACGTGGAGCCCGGAAAACGCAACGATGGAGCCCACCTGCTACCACCACCGAGGCCCACATGAAGCAGAGCCCGTGCTCCGCAGCAAGAGAAGCCATCACAACGAGCTCACACCACAACTAGAGAGACGTTCCGCTCAGCGCAGTTAGAGAAACGCCCGTGCAGCAACAAAGACTCAGCGTGGCCAAAAATAAATACATCTTTTTTTTTTTAAGATGCATTCTACGCAAGCCTGGGTCACCAACACTCAGACTTTTTATGCTAATTGAGGTGTTGCACTGAAAGCGCAGCTGGACCGGCTGGAATCTCGCAACGTGAGAACACTTCCAAGGACAAATGTCAAGTCAGGAGAATCACCCAGTCCCATGGCAGTGTATTTTCCATCTACAAGATGTTTTCCCACCGTTATATTGGACCCTTGCAGCCAGAACTGCAGTTTATAGACTTACAACGAACAAGGCCTGGAGAATTATCATGTTCTTCCATCATCAACAGACTAGTATAAAATCTGACCTCGTCCTGAACAGACCACCAAATCCATGTGGGTCAGGGGCATGGTGACATGACGAGCGGGAAAGTCTAAACATATCTGCCATAGCATTTGAAGTGGACAGGCTTATAAAGTCCTGTCTTGGAGGAAACATTAAACATGATCCACTATCTGCATTCTTATATTGAGGGACAAAGAGTGTGTACTTGTGTGTCTGTGCATACATGTGTATATTTTAAATTTTTAGGAAGCAAGCTGCGTATTACTGCTATGTATTTCATGGACAAAGAGAATTAATATCTGGTTCCCTTGGCTAACAGGGAATAGGGTGTGCGTGTGTGTACACAAACTTGTATGCACAAGGGAAAGGCATGAATGAGGCAGGACAAATGAAGTGGAGCATTTTACGCCTGAAAAATAAACCTCAGTGAGTCTCCCTGCATCAGTCTGATTTATCTCTTCTTTCAGGCTCCCCAAGAATGCCATGTGGACCACCCCCCGTGGGGGGTGCTCTAAGTTGACTCAGCCCTTCCTGCTAAACAATCCCTTCACATCACCTGAAAATGTTCCAGTGGTGATGATAAGAAAACATTCTGACTCGACTGCATCCCCTAGTTCACATTTTTCTGAGAAAACTTGCAAAAATAAGTGTCAAAATATCAGATTATCTTTAAAATGCTATTTATGTGTTTACCCAGTTAAAAAAGCGAACGGCCTTTCTAGATGGTAACAGGATGACACTCATCACGAGTGAGCCTGTCGCCCGGTGATGGCTACTGCACTGAGAAATCTTCAAGTCAGAAACCAGAAATCAGGGAGTCACAAATCTGCAGGAAGAAAGGAGACTGCGGGAGGCTGAGACAAGTGGAGAGATTTTATTTACATCTGCTCTGGTCTTGAAACCCAAAGGCAGGCTGTTATTGATTTATTGAGCTATAGATAGTAAAAAAAAAAAAAAAAAGGATGCAGTGGCATGCACAGCACTATGCTCTGAACTCTATAAAAAGGAGCGTCCAAACGTGGTAGGACTTTATATGCCCTCAGAGGACACAGCCCCAGAGGAGCAGCCATGGAAAGCTTTTTATTTCTTCCTTTCTTGCCACTTAACAATCACAGTTTTGTCATGTCAAGGATAACATGCCCCAGTTTTACTCTCCCTTGAACTTCACACCTATCTCTCAGCTGCATCTCAGAAAATGCAAGGAGCAGGGTCTCAGGTAGAGCTGGAAAATCAGCCGCCCAGCCAGGAAATACTGCCATGAGAAAGAGCTCCTGGCCTCTTGGCTATCTTGGAAAAGAGTGCTCTGACACCTCCTAATTCCAGACTTCTGGGTTTGACAGCCTGATGGGCTGGACCACTTCAGGAGTATCACTGTTCTAGAAATCCTGAGCTGTCTCCTCTCCTAGGTCCCCAGTGTTATTCAAACAATACGTGTATGTGATATGGCTGAGGTGAGTGCTAAAATCTGTGGTTCCCGAGCTGATTAAATGACCCATATGGGAATGTTACCGAAGACACTGGCCTCATTAATGTCGTGTTTCCAATGAATTAACCAGCCACAGACTTAATCAACCACAGAGGTAGCGATGTGCTAAAATCTGCTTTAACACTCTGAAAATGCTAGAACTCAAATTTAAAGAAGCGTATATAGAAGTAAGATGAATGTGGTCATGAGCTGCTCATTTGGGTAACTGACATCTGCCACGTGAAAACCTGCAAAGGTTCCAAAGATACCAGAGGTACCCAATTACCTTCTTCTGTCTACTTGGAAAGGGTTAATCTACAGAGGTATGAAACTGATTAAAATGCCTTCCTAACCAAAGCTTTTTTTCCTCACTTTCTTTCCCCTCAATGCATTCAAGAATGATACAATGCTTTACCCAACACAAATTAAAGTTTAAATCTTGGTCCTTGTTCAGAGACTGCTGTGGCAACCTCAAATTCTCTGTAACAAAGAGTCACACTATAGGCAAAAAAAAAAGGTTTAAAAGTATTTGTACAAATCAGAATTACAAACCTTTACATGAATCATCTTCAATCGGCTGTTTGAAAGCGGTTATGTCACTGAAAGTGCAAAGAAATAAAACCACTTTATCCTGTTCGTTTCGAATTGGAGCAATTTTCACAAAGAACCACACAGGTGTCCCTGAAAAAAACACCAAAAGGTTGGTCAGTAATTTGCACTCTCATTAGAGGGACTAACATAAGGACTTGGGAACAAATCAGTACAAACATCAATTCATTTTTTGAATGGCTTCGTTCCTTCAGGTTCTGGGGTTTTATACCACTAATTTTTCTTCTTGCTGGAATAAAAGTTTCATAGTAACTACTCAGTGGAGGAGGTTCTCCTGTTCAAATAATTCTGTAAGTACAGATTTCTTAACCCTTGTCAAATGGTTAGAAAATGGGTTGGAAATCCCTCCTGATCTTATGGAAGTAACTAAGGCACAGAGACCTAAAGACTTACCTTAGAGCATATAGAGACGAAGCCAGGAGCGGGGGCCAGTTGGGTAGAGCCATCCATGGTCAGCAGACCACAAAACTCAAATTTCCATTACTAAAGACTCCGGTGCCAAAATTTGGTTTGGGAACCCATCAATATGACTCAAATGCTTAATACACCGTAGGCTAGAAACTGTGTTTCTAAGTCTTTCTTCCCAGAATAAAAATCTCAAAGGTTCAACACGATGGCAAAAGAGGACAGACTGAGAAAGGAGGAAAATCACCACAATGATTCTCCCAGCCAAGGCTTCCCCAGAAAGGGAGGTCTCCAGAGGGAGGAATAAATGAGCTCTCTCAAAGCACTGCCCTAAACCCCAGAAGGAGAAGATGAGCAGAGTTCATGTGACTGACCTCTCAGAGAGGTCACCTACTCAGGAATCTATGGACAAATACCTGCACAAAATTAGTCTCTGGCTCCCCCCAAAAAAAAATAAGGAAAAGAAATAGATGTTTTCTGTCTATTGAGGACATCAGAGCAAGATGCACCAGTCTCTCCTGTGTAACAAAACCAAATGCAGCACAAAGCAATGGTAGCTTCACCCCACCCAGTTCTTGTACCCAGCTCCTAAAACAGCATCTGGCTTAACAGAACTAAACAACTATTTGGCTGGGATATTGCTTTACATACCATTTTATAACCTCTTTTAAACTGAAATACAGTAGATATTTCTCCACGTTAAGTCTTCGGGATGCTTCCTTTGCACAAGGCACTGGGCTCAGCATTTGACCTTTATTGTTTTATTTTAGGAGACAGCAGGCAGGTGGAAAACATTCTCAATTGGTCACCGAGATCTCTCTGCCTATAGTTGTAACAAACTCTACTATATGACACGGACAGACAGACATCTCTGATTAACACTTGGATTAATCAATTTAACTTAACGGCAAAAAGCTCATATATCTGCTACTTGTTCATATGTAAGTATGAATAACCCCACCATGTATGGTCAAACAGGCAGCAAATGGATCAGACAGGACTACGTTCTTCTTAAATTTTGACTGTCTATATATTCATCCACAGTTCATTTTAAATCTCTATTGTCCCTTCCCTTTATACCTACTAGTTTCTGGGTATTCTTAGAATACACCATAATGTCACCCTAAGAAAAATGTGTTTTGAAAGAAAAAAAGTCCACCTTACAAAAATTAGGAGTTTTTGGCAGTCCAGTCATTAGGACTCCATGCTTTCACTGCCAAGGCCCAGGGTTGGATCCCTGGTTGGGGAACTAAGATCCTACAAGTTGCATGGCACAACCAGAAAAGAAAAAAAAAAAAAAATCACAGAGTAATTCCAAAATTAAGAAACATATGGTCTCTGAATTATCCATGGTTTTTGGAAGGCCTGTGTTACTATTCCTCCCAGGACGCTCCTTAGAACCTAAAGTGGATTTAACCCACTTTCAATTAAACAGAAAACTCAAGAAAAATTGAGCCTATGTACACACAGCTCTCAGTTGCATACTAGCTGATATAACAAAGAGAAAAACAAAAACAAAACACTTTTCTTTTTGCTCTAAAGAAAACTAAGCTAAAAGCTATATTCTTTCAGCTGGGTAAATGAGAAAGCACACCCGATTTATCAAACCAGTAATAAGTCAGAAGAGAGGCCCCGCACTCACGCTGTCTCACGCCAGGAGCCTGGTCTCGCTAGAATCCCCAGAACCACTCCCTTCACAGCTATCACCGTGGGCCGTCCACGGGGCTGCACCAGCTGGCCTGGGGTCTACGAACTTGCTCCAGCTAGGGCTGTGCCATCTAATCTTTATGACCACTTAGACTGCCGACACTAATTCACATCTCCCAGGTCACATGAGAGCCACTGTATTTGTCACGTTGGGAGGCCTTTTTCATTTTACCATAGTTCAAGCTCCTCAAGAACTTTCCCCCATTTCTTTATCTTTAAAGCTATGCGCCCATCTCTCTACCAAATGGCCCATTGCTTCCTTCCAGAAATGTTCCCTGACTAAACATGTGCTATTCTGATCATTCCTTTTCAATATCTAAATTTGTTTCTTGTGCCAAAAATTCATATAGTCAGTATCTATTACTTTAAGAGTTCCTCTCCAGCTGATCACCTGGGCTTGTTGAAGGCGGGAACCTGGTCCAAGGGATTTCCCAGGCAAGAATACTGGAGTGGGTAGCCGTCCTCTACTCCAGGGGATCTTCCCAACTCATGGATCGAACTCAGGTCTCCTGCGCTGTAGGCAGATCCTTTACCATCTGAGCCATCAGGGAAGCCCTCCTTTTCCCATACCTGGTGTTTTTTGTGGAGGGACATCTTTCACTGTAACACTCCAGACCTTTCCCCTGGGTTGGCAATATGGGGGATAAGAACTGGACATGTGTAACCTGGCCACTTTTTCTCCTCTGCTGTCTTAAGAGATTAGGGAGCATTCTACTCTATTTCCCCGTTCTATAAATGTTAGGGGAGAGGTCAGAGGGCAGGGGGATAGCCGGCAGGAGAAGACTGTGGTTCTCTCGTGTTACCTGTGTGAAATGAAATATTTCCTGCCATATCGGTGGGCAAGAAATATCACAGCCATCAACGTTTCCAAGCCACCATATGTGAATGAAAGTGTTAGTCACTCAACCGTGTCTGAATCTTTGTGACCCCGTGGACTGTAGCCCGCCAGTCTCCTCTGTCCACGGGATTTCTCAGGCAAGAATACTGGAGTGAGTAGCTATTCCTTTTCCCAGGAGATCTTCCCAACCCAGGGACTGAACCCGGGTGTCCTGCATTGGCAGGAGAATTCTTTACCATCTGAGTAGATGAAGGCTCCCAAAAGGGTCTGCAATCTAGCAAATGCCGTCACCCCTAACAGTGATTGCTGAAGAGCTGAAGAGCTTAGTGGAGGCAGGATGTGAGAAATCAAAAAAAATAAAAATAAAAAAACAGGGTTTGGCCCTCGATAGCTTAGGTACATATGAACGGAATGAATTCAGTGAGCCCAGAGCTTGCATCTTCTCTTACATAGAAGAACGCTAAATCCCTTAGCTTGATATTTGGTTTTCCTTACAATTTAGCAGTAATCTTTGATGGTCAGACTCCCTGCCCTCTTTGTTGCGAACTTATATATAACCTGACTCCCACTCCCACCTCCTCGGACCAATTTTCTCAGGACTACTGAGATTCTGCCTCCTGGACTTGGAGTCCCTAACATTCCCACCAAATAAAATAACTCTCTACTTTCAGACTGTGACTAATTTTTTTTAGTCAGCAGCTGTGTTGGGTGGATAAGTCTGTCTGATTCTAGTATTTACTTTTTAAAACTCACCTTCCCATAGATATAAAATACATCCTCTAGGATCAGATTTACCAGTCATAAAGGTGATATTTTGAACCTTCCTGATGCGATTCATGGGGTCGCAAAGAGTCAGACACGACTGAGCAACTGAACTGAACTGATGCCTGAATTTCTCTCAATTGCTTCTGATCACGGGCAGGGAAAGACAATGCTGTGCACTGACCCCCATCAAACCTTAGCAGTTAAGGACTATTTCTTTAGGGCTCCCTGATAGCTCATAGTTAAGAATCTGCCTGCCAATGCAGGAGACATGGGTTCGATCTCTGGGTTGGGAAGATCCCCTGGAGAAGGAAATGGCAACCTGCTCCAGTACTCTTGCCTGGGAAACCCCATGGACAGAGGAGCCTGGTGGGCTACAGTCCATGGAGTCGCAAGAGAGTCAGACACGACTTAGCAATGAACAACAATGTGCTCCAAAGGGCAGGAGGCCTGATCTCTTCCTGTCTCATGGTCCTACATCCCTAGTCCAGTGCCATCCAGAGCAGTGTTACCCACAGGGTCACATGAGGCGACTATGCTGCTCAGCTCCAGGAGGTGCCAGCCTGGAGCTGTGAAAGCCCAACAAGCTCTAGGAATTCCTGCTGAATTTCAAAGAAAGACATCCTACTTCCAGTTACTCAGACCTGCCTCTCTCTCTCTCCCCCAGATTATCACTAGCCAAAAAATCTAGGAAAGCAAGAAGAATGGGTTCAAATTTTTCATTTCTGAAAATTTTCCAAAAGAGAATATATGAGTCCCTCCTAGGTAGCACAGACCAGTCATTTCAACCTTTCACTTCATAGGAGTGAAGCATTTTTAGCTAATGAAACATTACTCAAAGTCTCAATATGGGAAACAGCTCTTTCAAGCAAACATGAAATATCCAGAGCCTAGAGCCCCACCCACTCAGGTTCCCTTACACCCTCCAGATGCACCCAGGGTATATTCAGAAATGTTTTGTCTCCATTCAGATGAAGACCTGTCTGGGGGCAGAGGCCTGAGCAGTTGGCCTCTGGGGATCTCTTCTAGAGCCCAGATTCTAGAGCAGGATTTATTCCCTCAAGATACAAGAGAGACAATGTGTGCACAAATACATACACACACACACACACACACACAAAATCAGCAAGAGGTTAAAATTCTGCCTCCTCACCCAAGTGGCTACCATGGGAAAACCAAAAAAAGCAAGTACTTAATGTTTTTTTCTGTGAAAAGAACCAAGGGTCAATAATAAACTTTCTATTAAAGGAAGATCAATACACAAATCCAGGAGAAACACATCCCACTGATGGCAAAGGCTGCAGCTCTTTCCTGGCTGAGGACGCGCAGTGGAAGGCCCGTTCCAGGTTAGGCTACTTCTTCTGGCCACTCTGTGACTGTCACCCCTTATGTTGTTCCCTTGCGTTGTGCACTAATGAACCTGACAACCTAATCTCACTATAGAGCCTCTCAACCACAACAGTCAGATAGCAAAACAGCAAGGTGCAGGTGTATGACAGGATTTTTAGCCTCCATCAGTCTCCCTCCAACCCTGGACATCCTTCCAGGCACTTTCCATAGCTAGACATCCAGGCCACATTCAAATTTAGATGACATGTGTGCATGCTAAGTCACTTAGTCATGTCTGACTCTTTGAGACCCTGTGGACTGTAGCCTGCCAGGCTCTTCTGTCCATGGGATTCTCCGGGCAAGAATACTGGAGTGGGTAGCCATTCGCTTCTCCAGGGGATCTTCCTGACCCAGGGATCGAACTCACGTCTCTTATGTCTCCTAGCAGGCGGGTTCTTTCCCACTAGCACCACCTGGGAAGCCCCCGGTCACATCTGAACGCAATAGAATCCGCCAAGCCTCTGTGACTGGCTCTTGGGAAGGGCTGCACGTGCTGGGCCACTGGGACGAGTCTGGAAACTAGAGAAGAGCAGTCTGCCCCGGGAAACAGACCAGCAAGGTTTTGGTCAACTTTCCTGAGACAAACGACAAGTGTGAGACAATGAGACAGGATAGGGGAAGTAGTGACCACTAGTCTTTAGGACATCTCATTCAGAATCCCAAACCCTCTGTTTGAGCCCCACCTTGACTTACTGTATGCTTTGGCCATGTCACTTGAACTTCTCTCAGAACCAGTTTCCTTATTTGTAAAACGGGGATAATGGATCTACTTCAGCATGTTAGTCTACTTTAGTGTAGCAGACTACTACTTTGGTGTAACACAGTAGATGTACGTCAGATCTACTTTAGTGTGTCAGAGTCCTGTCCAACTCTTTGCGACCCTATGGACTGTGGCCTGCCAGGCTCCTCTGTCCATGGGATTCTCCAAACAAGAATACTGGAGTGGCTTGCCATTTCCTTCTCCAAGGGATCTTCCCGACCCAGGGATCGAACCCAGGTCTCCAGCATTGCAGGCAGATTCTTTACTGTCTGAGCCACAGACTGACTTTAGATTAAGTTGAAATGCCTGATACATGGATATATAAAACTATTACTTTCCTTCCTTCTTTCCTCATCTATAAGTTTGAAATGTTCAATCTCACCTCCCAGGGGTGTTTATATGACTGTAAAAGAGAATGTATCTTAAGGAGTTTAATGAAAATCCAAAGCTGCCTTCACCTGTTCCTAAGGAAAAGGGCCAGTCTCAAGCATAACAAGGGAAAAGCTAGAAAATGCAATGCTTAAGTCTCAATGTAATTTAAATTTGATTAAAGAGCAAAAAACAAAACCTCAATAAAGGAGAGAGTTACACTGTTTATAGAGGAGAAGATTCAGTTCTGTAAGATGTCAAACCTCTTCTTTTAATATATAAATTGAATGCAATTTCAATCAGAATCTCAATTGTTTCTTTTTTCATTTGTTTTTCTCAGAGCTTGATGAATTGACATTCAATTCAAATAGAAAAATAAAGGTGGAAGAACAGCCAAGAAATTTTTGAAGAGAAAACTAGTGACAGGGATTACTTACTATAGTAATTAGAAGCCAGTGGCTTGACCCTAAAATAAGCAAAAATGAAAACAATAATATAATTTACTGAGTGCTTACAATGGGGCCGAACCCTGACACATCATGGTTTACTTTTCACAACTCCGTGAGGTGGAACTGTTACTGTGACATTATCTTTCACTTAAATATGGAGACCCCAAGTGGGAAGGCACTTTAACCAAACTCACAAAGCTAATAAGTTACAAAAAGATTCCTAAAAAAAAAGAGGACAGACACAAATACATGAATGTGAGCATTTAGCGTTTTAAAAAAGAGCATTTCAAATTGGAAAGAAAGAGATTGATGATAACAAATAGTGCTATAAAAGTACCAGAAGAGAAAATGGAAGAATATTTTATTATTTAGGCAAGGAGAAGAGCTTCCTGAGTATTATATAAAGGTTAGAACCGTAAAGAAAAGGAGTGACAAACATTTTACACTTACATATGGTATTAAAAGTCTTTAACCAAAAAGAAAAAAATTTAAAGTTGGTATCAGAGAAGACTCGAGGGTCCTTGGACTGCAAGGAGATCCAACCAGTCCATCCTAAAGAAAATCAGTCCTGATTATTCATTGGAAGGACAGATGCTGAAGCTGAAACTCCAGTATTTCGGTCACCTGATGGGAACAACTGACTCATTGGAAAAGACCCTGATTCTGGGAAAGATTGAAGGCACGAGAAGGGGAAGACAGAGGATGAGATGGTTAGATGGCATCACTGACTCAATGGACATGAATTTGAGCCAACTCTGGGAGATGGTGAAGGACAGGGAAGCCTGGCGTGCTGCAGTCCATAGGGTTGCAAAGAGTCGGAAATGACTGAGCAAATGAACAACAACAGATATGGTATTTTAAAAGTCTTTAATTAAAGAGAAAAAATTTAATAGGCAAAATAGCTTTCAATATGTGTGTGATTTAGGATCAATATCCCTTATATATAAACAGCTTCTCATTTCAGTTCACTTCAGTCGCTCAGTCATGTCCGACTCGTTGCAAGCCCATGATTCACAGCACACCAGGCCTCCCTGTCCATCACCAACTCCCAGAGTTCACTCAGACTCACGTCCATCGAGTCAGTGATGCCATCCAGCCATCTCATCCTCTGTCATCCCCTTCTCCTCCTGCCCCCAATCCCTCCCAGCATCAGTCTTTTCCAATGAGTCAACTCTTTGCATGAGGTGGCCAAAGTACTGGAGTTTCAGCTTTTAGCATCATTCCTTCCAAAGAAATCCCAGGGCTGGTCTCCTTCAGAATGGACTGGTTGGATCTCCTTGCAGTCCAAGGGACTCTCAAGAGTCTTCTCCAACACTCCAGTTCAAAAGCATCAATTCTTCGGCACTCAGCTTTCTTCACAGTCCAACTCTCACATCCATACATGACCACTGGAAAAACCATAGCCTTGACTAGACAGACCTTTGTTGGCAAAGTAATGTCTCTGCTTCTGAATATGCTGTCTAGGTTGGTCATAACTTTCCTTCCAAGGAGTAAGCGTCTTTTA
>NW_011494527.1:702471-704065 GCF_000754665.1 Bison bison bison
GCCCATAAAAATAAAGTCTGACACTGTTTCCACTGTTTCCCCATCTATTTCCCATGAAGTGATGGGACCAGATGCCATGATCTTCGTTTTCTGAATGTTGAGTTTTAAGCCAACTTTTTCACTCTCCTCTTTCACCTTCAACAAGAGGCTTTTGAGTTCCTCTTCACTTTCTGCCATAAGGGTGGTGTCATCTGCATATCTGAGGTTACTGATATTTCTCCTGGCAATCTTGATTCCAGCTTGTGTTTTTTCCAGTCCAGCGTTTCTCATGATGTACTCTGCATATAAGTTAAATAAACAGGGTGACAATATACAGCCTTGATGTACTCCTTTTCCTATTCGGAACCAGTCTGTTGTTCCATGTCCAGTTCTAACTGTTGCTTCCTGACCTGCATACAAATTTCTCAAGAGGCAGGTCAGGTGGTCTGGTATTCCCATCTCTTTCAGAATTTTCCACAGTTTATTGTGATCCACACAGTCAAAGGCTCTGGTATAGTCAATAAAGCAGAAATAGATGTTTTTCTGGAACTCTCTTGCTTTTTTGATGATCCAGTGGATATTGGAAATTTGATCTCTGGTTCCTCTACCTTTTCTAAAACCAGCTTGAACATCAGGAAGTTCACGGTTCATGTATTGCTGAAGCCTGCTTGGAGAATTTTGAAGTGTGAGATGACTGCAATTGTCCGGTAGGTGAAGAAGGGGTGGTGGTGAGGAGATACCCCTTATCCAAGGTAAGGAGCAGCGGCTGCGCTTTGCTGGAGCAGCCATGAAGAGATACCCCACATCCGAGGTAAGAGAAATCCAAGTAAGACGGTAGGTGTTGCAAGAGGGCATCAGAGGGCAGACACACTGAAACCATACTCACAGAAAACTAATCAATCTAATCACATTAGGACTACAGCCTTGTCTAACTCAATGAGACTAAGCCATGCCCGTGGGGCCACCCAAGATGGGCGGGTCATGGTGGACAGGTCTGACAGAATGTGGTCCACTGGAAAAGGGAATGGCAAACCACTTCAGTATTCTTGCCTTGAGAACCCCATGAACAGTATGAAAAGGCAAAATGATAGGATACTGAAAGAGGAACTCCCCAAGTCAGTAGGTGCCCAATATACTACTGGAGATCAGTGGAGAAATAACTCCAGAAAGAATGAAGGGATGGAGCCAAAGCAAAAAAAACACCCGGTTGTGGATGTGACTGGTGATAGAAGCAAAGTCCGATGCTGTAAAGAGCAATATTGCATAGGAACCTGGAATGTCAGGTCCATGAATCAAGGCAAATTGGAAGTGGTCAAACAAGAGATGGCAAGAGTGAATGTCGACATTCTAGGAATCAGCGAACTGAAATGGACTGGAATGGGTGAATTTAACTCAGATGACCATTATATCTACTACTGAGGGCAGGAATCCCTCAGAAGAAATGGAGTGGCCATCATGGTCAACAAAAGAGTCCGAAATGCAGTACTTGGATGCAATCTCAAAAACGACAGAATGATCTCTGTTCGTTTCCAAGGCAAACCATTCAATATCACAGTAATCCAAGTCTATGCCCCAACCAGTAACGCTGAAGAAGCTGAAGTTGAATGGTTCTATG
>NW_011494527.1:704175-707657 GCF_000754665.1 Bison bison bison
AGCCAAAGATGGAGAAGCTCTATACAGTCAACAAAAACAAGACCAGGAGCTGACTGTGACTCAGATCATGAACTCCTTATTGCCAAATTCAGACTGAAATTGAAGAAAGTAGGGAAAACCACTAGAACATACAGGTATGACCTAAATAAAATCCCTTATGATTATACAGTGGAAGTGAGAAATAGATTTAAGAGACTAGATCTGATAGAGTGCCTGATGAACTATGGAATGAGGTTCGTGACATTGTACAGGAGATAGGGATCAAGACCATCCCCATGGAAAAGAAATGCAAAAAAGCAAAATGGCTGTCTGGGGAGGCCTTACAAATAGCTGTGAAAAGAAGAGAAGTGAAAAAAAGGAAAAAAGGAAAGATAAAAGCATCTGAATGCAGAGTTCCAAAGAATAGCAAACAGAGAAAGCCTTCCTCAGTGATCAATGCAAAGAAATAGAGGAAAACAACAGAATGGGAAAGACTAGAGATCTCTTCAAGAAAATTAGAGATACCAAGGGAATATTTCATGCAAAGATGGGCTCGATAAAGGACAGAAATGGTATGGACCTAACAGAAGCAGAAGATATTAAGAAGAGGTGGCAAGAATACACAGAAGAACTGTACAAAAAAGATCTTCACGACCCACATAATCACGATGGTGTGATCACTCACCTAGAGCCAGACATCCTGGAATGTGAAGTCAAGTGGGCCTTAGAAAGCATCACTACGAACAGAGCTAGTGGAGGTGATGGAATTCCAGTTGAGCTATTTCAAATCCTGAAAGATGATGCTGTGAAAGTGCTGCACTCAATATGCCAACAAATTTGGAAAACTCAGCAGTGGCCACAGGACTGGAAAAGGTCAGTTTTCATTCCAATCCCAAAGAAAGGCAATGCCAAAGAATGCTCAAACAACTTCTAGTACTGAATAAATAAACGAACGGTCTGTTGGTGGTAGTCACAGTGGTAACCACCGTGGAGGTCCGGTGGTAAAGGATCTGCCCACCAATGCAGGGGACACAGGTTCGATTCCTGGTCCAGGAAGACTCTACATGCCTCAGGGCAACTAAGCCTGTGCGCTACAACTACTGAGCCCACGAGCCCAGGAGCCACAGCTACCGAAACGTGTGCATTCCCTTGAGTGCTCAGCAGCAAGAGAAGCCGCCACAATGAGAAGCCTGCGCACCGTGACTCAGGAGCAGCCCGAGCGCAGCAATGAAGACCCAGAGCAGTCAAAAATGAATTGGAAAAAAAAAAAATGACAATCTGTTGGCAAACTAGGCAAGCGATGATTTGTCTTCACAACTAGACTGCCACCCCCTCAAGGCAGAGTTGGTTTCTCACATGTGGATCTCTTTGGTTCAAACCCACAGGCCTGCAGTAGGTAATCAAGAAGGACTGGCCGGCAGCTTCTCCTGGCTCTAAGCTGCCTTTTCCTGCGCTTCTCTGCTGGAGAAGCTGATCCAAGGCTTCCAAACCCGGGCTTCCAGTCACACCATGAGTTGCAGTTAGTCACATGCTGGGGAGTGTTGTCCTGAGGGTGGAGTACTTTCACTCATGGCTAATACTTCTTAACTTTCTTCCTTGAAAAATGAAGAAACTAATTGACCAGCACAAAAATGACCACCTAATTATTTGCTAAATGAGCTCATGAATGATGACTGTCACTAATGTAAGAAACTCATCCAGCATACTGAGAATGAGTTAAGGAATGATACGAAATGTACAGCAATAGCAAAAGGCCCAGGTTTACTGATGAGACCGCCCAATAGATAGAAAGAAGCCAGTCTCCAAGATACATAATAGTAGTCCACACTCATTCCAAAACACACCATGAAGCCTTCTGCTAATTATTCCCAACTCCCCCACAGGTAACAAG
Source organism: Bison bison bison (assembly GCF_000754665.1). NCBI lineage: Eukaryota > Metazoa > Chordata > Mammalia > Artiodactyla > Bovidae > Bison > Bison bison. The sequence continues at coordinate 706,046 of NW_011494527.1, forward strand.
AACATGAATGCCTGTCAATAGTAGATCTCTTCTACAAAGTTGTCCTTGCAAATACTAATGGGGGGTGGGAGGTGGAGGGGGGACACAAACCAATTTATTAAAAGTTCATGAGGAAAACCAATGAGAAAATCATAAGAATTAAGTAGAACATATGGCAAAGAATCTGAACAATTAATATAAAAAGTAATTTTAAATGGATATTAAATAATAAAAAATGCTTCAATTGCACTTGCATTAAAAATACTTGTTAAACAAAACAAAACAAAAAAAAAACCCTGTAATTGTAGGCAATTTGATCTTTTGAAATGATTCAATATTCAATGCTGGAGCAGTTCAATGAGTCAGACACAGTCTGCAAGTGAACTTGGAAATAGGTTCAATTCTGAAACACTATTTGGCAAAATGTCTCAGGAACCTTGGTTCACATTCTTTGACACAGTAATTTTCAACTTCTAGGAAATATTTCAGAATGTCAAATAATACCTTTGCACAAAGATTTTCATGCCAGCACTTTGTTTAATCAAGAAAATTTAGAGTTCATAAATATGCAACAATAAAGGAAGTATTAAGAAAATTCCTTCTAAATTATATTTATGGGGCATTTTTATAAGGATATTTTTATGATATTTTCATGATAAAAGATTAAAAGTATGATTTCATATTGCATACATATAAAAAGTTTGAATTATGTAACATCTGCAAGACAAAACACCAAAAAGTGTAAGGTATAGTAGCATTTCTTAGAGTCTTTGAGTCTTTGGGGTGATTGATTTTCTTCTTTAAGCCTTTGTATGTGTTTTCCAGCTTCCCTGGTGTCCGTAAAGAATCTGCCTCCGATGCAGGAAACCTGAGTTTGATCCCTGGGTCAGGAAGATCCCCTGGAAAAGGAAATGGCAACCACTCCAGTATTCTTACCTGGGAAACTCCACAGACAGAAGAGCCTGGTGGTTGCAGTCCATAGCGTTTCAAAGAGTCAGACGTGACTTAGAGACTAACCCATCACAAATTTAAATTTCAGAGAAAAAAACATTCCTTTAAACAATGACATTTCACATTTTAAAATCTCAAAGGAATGACTTTTTCTTCAGGGGACTCTGAACAGCTTTACAATGCTGACGGTTTCGAGCTACTGAACTACAAATTGTGAAAGAAGCCACAAGCTGGGCCTCCTCCTTCCCCTCCTCCCACCCATCTCTGTTCAATCTGTTCCTCCCAGGCCACTGCTGGTCAGTTCAGCCTCACACAGCTTGCTCCTTGGCTCTGAAGTGCTTGCTCTGAGTCGCTCATTGGTCACCCATTTGTTTCTTGGTAAATATCAGGTTCCTTTAAAGTCACTCAGTAAACATGTGCCAAGCACCTCCTCCAAGAGGACTGCGTGCTAGATACTCACCCATCAGAAGGCAGCACCAGCAAAGTCCCTGCACTCAGCCTCCTCCTATTTCCCAGACACCTCTCCATCTCATTTGCCTCTTCCCCATCCCTCCCCCAGCAGCCCGCAACCATCTTGTCACTGGGGTGATTCTTAACAAGTCCCCCACCTCCTGTCTCCTATGTTGTATTCCATCTTCACTCTCTGATGGAGTTGTCTTTCTGAAATGAAAATCTGACTAAT
>NW_011494527.1:707757-720805 GCF_000754665.1 Bison bison bison
CGACATCACTTTGCCAACAAAGGTCTGTATAGTCAAAGCTATGGTTTTTCCAGTAGTCATGTACGGATGTGAGAGTTGGACCAGAAAGAAGGATGAGCACCAAAGAGTTGATGCTTTCAAACTGTGGTGCTAGAGGTGACTCTTGAGAGTCCCTTGGACCACAAGGAGATCAAACCAGTCAATCCTAAAGGAAATCAACCTTGAATATTCATTGGAAGAACTGATGCTGAAGCTGAAGCACCAATACTTGGGCCACCTGATGTGAAGAACTGACTCAGTGGAAAAGACCCTGATGCTGGGAAAGCTTGAAGGCAGGAGGAGAAGGGGACAACAGAGGATGAGATGGTTGGATGGCATTACTGACTCAATGGACATGAGCTTGAGCCAACTCTTGGAGAAGGACAGGGAAGCCTGGCATGCTGCAGTCCATGGGGTTGCAAAGAGTTGGACACAACTTAGTGACTGAACAAAAAACAAACCCTGCTTAAAACCCCTCAATGCCCCTCACCCCACTCTCTGGTCCCACCACCTCTACCCTTAAGATAAATTCTAAACTCTTAAATGTGGCTGCATGACTGGCCCCTCCCAACCTCTCCAGCTTCACTGATGACACCTCATTTATTCAAGAGATATTGCTCCATCAATTCAGGTGGAGCACCGTCTGTGTCAGGCACTGCATTGGGTGCCGAAAAGAAAAAGGCATGGAAGTCAGCTTTCACTGAAGCTGTTTTCTGTCCTTGCTACTCAGAATGCGATAGTTGGGCCAGCAGCACTGCAGCACGTGGAGCAGAATCTCAGGCCCTTTGGTAGACCTATCTGAATAGAAATGTACAGATTTCGATCTGTAGGTGATTTCATATACACACCAAAGTCTGAGGAGCGCTCTTCTGTGTCTCTTCAAACTTCAGTGCTCCCTCACTGCTGTTGTTGTCTACACATTCCTTTCATCAGCCTGGGATATTCCCTGCCCTTCTTTCTGCCTAACTCAGCACTACCCTTTGGGTTCTGCATGAATTTCCCACCTGTTAGGAAGATTTCCCTCCCTGACCTCCTATGTTGGGAGTGAAGAGACAACCCCCAGGTGTGCCACTATCAAAACATTTACGGCTCTAAACTATGGATGCTGCCCCTGACTACTGCAAACACTGTCAGAGCCGAGGCTGGGTCTGTCTTTTCATAACTGCATTCCTAGGAACAAGCCCAGGGTCTAAAAGACTACAGGCAGACCTCACGTTATTGCGCTTCACAGACACTGCATTTTTTTTGAACAAGTTAAAGGTTTGTGACAACCTACATTGAGCAAGTCTATAGTTGCCATTTTTTCAACAGCATTTGCTCACTTTATGTCTCTGTGTTATATTTTGGTAATTTTTTGGCAGTATTTCAAACCCTCTACCAGCGAAAAGATTACAACTCACTGAAGGCTCAGATGATGGTTAGCAATTTTTAGCAATAAATTAATTAGTTAATTTTAATGAAGGTATATGAACTTTTTTAGACATAATGCTATTGTACACTTAATAAACAGTTATGTTTACAGTTCTAGTGTAAACATAACTTTTACATGCACTGGGAAATCAAAATTTGTGGAATGGAACCTACAATATCTCTGAGGTATATTTTAGTTGGTTATTAAGAAGCTGTTGGAAAAAAAGCACAGAATTTGGTGCAACTGTAAAATTCCCAAGCTTAAAAAATAATTTAAAGTTTCTAAATTCCTCAAGAGAGGGTAGGATTTGGAGGAGTTGCAGCAAAGAACAGAATGCTAGGAAGAAGCCAACACTATCTGTGTCCATTTCTGTCCCATGTTGAATGCAGAGTTCCAAAGAATAGCAAACAGAGATAAGAAAGCCTTCCTCAGTGATCAAGGCAAAGAAACAGAGAAAAGCAATAGAATGGGAAAGACTAGAAATCTCTTCAAGAAAAGTAGAGATACCAAGGGGACATTTCATGCAAAGATGGGCACAATAAAGGACAGAAATTGTATGGACTAACAGAAGCAGAAGATATTAAGAAGAGGTGGCAAGAATATCCAGAAGAACTATACAAAAAGATCTTCATGACCCAGATAACCATGACGATGTGATCACTCACCTAGAGCCAGACATCCTGGAATGTGAAGTCAAGTGGGCCTTATGAAGCATCGCTATGAACAAAGCTAGTGGAGGTGATGGAATTCCAGTTGAGCTATTTCAAATCCTGAAAGATGATGCTGTGAAAGTGCTGCACTCAATATGCCAGCAAATCTGGACAACTCAGCAGTGGCCACAGGACTGGAAAAGGTCAGTTTTCATTCCAATCTCAAAGAAAGGCAATGCCAAAGAATGTTCAAACTATGGCACAATTGCACTCATCTCACACGCTAGCAAAGTAATGCTCAAAATTCACAAAGCCAGGCTTCAACAGTACATGAACCATGAACTTCCAGATGTTCAAGCTGGATTTAGAAAAGGCAGAGGAACCAGAGATCAAATTGCCAACATCTGCTGGATCATAGAAAAATCAATAGAGTTCCAGAAAAAATATCTACTTTGCTTTATTAACTATGCCAAAGCCTTTGACTGTGTGGATCACAACAAACTGGAAAATTCAGAAAGAGATGGGAATACCAGACCATCTGACTTGCTCCTGAGAAATCTGTATGCAGGCTCTTGATGAAAGTGAAAGAGGAGAGTGAAAAGGTTAGCTTGAAACTCAACATTCAGAAAACTAAGATCATGGCATTTGGTCCCATCACTTCATGGAAAATAGATGTGGAAACAGTGACAGATGTTATTTTGGGGGGCTCCAAAATCATTGCAGATGGTATCTGCAGCCATGAAATTAAAAGACACTTTCTCCTTGGAAGAAAAGCTATGACCAACAGCATATTTAAAAGCAGAGACATTACTTTACCAACAAAGGTCCATCTAGTTCAAGCTATGGTTTTTTCAGTAGTCATGTATGGATGTGAGAGTTGGACTATAAAGAAAGCTGAGCACTGAAGAATTGATGCTTTTGAACTGTGGTGTTGGAGAAGACTCTTCAGAGTCCCGTGGACTGCAAGGAGATCCAACCAGTCAATCCTAAAGGAAATCACTCCTGAATGTTCATTGGATGGACTGATGCTAAAGCTGAAACTCCAATACTTTGGCCACCTGATGCAAAGAACTGACTCCTTGGAAAAGACCCTGATTCTGGGAAAGATTGAATGTGGGAAGAGAAGGGGAAGACAGAAGATAAGATGGTTGGATGGCATCACTGACGTGATGGACATGAGTTTGAGTAGGCTCTGGGAGTTGGTGATGGACAGGGAAGACTGGCATGTTGCAGTCCAAAGAGTCAGACATGACTGAGCGACTGAACTAAACTGAGCCTTGAATGAAACCCCTGCAAATGCACTGGACATCCTTGTGTAAATTTGAAAGAGAAGTTCACCCCTCAGCACAGGTGCAGTTTTAGGTCAGGGTGCGCTGAGGACTCAGCAAACTGGTTTCCAGTTGTCCCCTTTGCAGTGTTGCATCATCATATGTGGTGGTCCTGCCCTGTGCCCCAACTAAATCTAACCCAGTCTGGAGTGAATGGCCATAGGGAAGCACTGGAAACCAGGTCCTGGCTGTGCATGACCTTGGGTGAGGAATTTACCTTCTTATACAATGGAGATGACATCCGCCATGCCTACCTCACTGGGCTTAGAGAATCAACATTTTTAAATAGAGTGGAGTCATACCTTCCACTGAGTGTATTTTCTAAAATCAAAGAGTAAGGTAAAAGTTTCATAGGACCTCAATCACCCTTGAGAATGCCTCCATAGCATCCATGAAGTAGAGTCCATGCCCAGGCTGACATGCCACTCCAGGGACTGGCATGTCTCTCTCAGTAAGCCCAGCACAACCTCCAGGGAGGGGAGAGATGCTAATAATTTGGTAAAAACATAAGCTGCACTGACCTGCTTCCATGCATAGCCCAGGTCTACCTAAGGTACAGAAACAGAAATATCAGAATCATCTTTAGTGCAATGAGATACAATAGGATTGGGGTATGTGTCCACTGAAGACAACAGCACATGGAATCACTAACCTGGTTTTAATTTTGTATCCCTCTCTTTCTCTTTAGTGCCCAACATGTATAGTGGACTTTGAGCAAGTTAAAGGCATAGTCTAATGAAGCGAGAAAACTCTGAAGCAAAATATAAACGCATCGTCTTTGTGCTCTATGCTATGTATATCTATGCGTGGTCGTTCACTCATATCCAACTCTTTGTGACCCCATGGAAGTAGCCTGCCAGGCTTCTCTGTCCGTGGGATTCTCCAGGCAAGAATACTGGAGTGGGTTGTCATTTCCTACTCCAAGGGGTCTTCCCAACCCAGAGATCAAACCTACGTCTGTTGTATCTCCTGCACTGGCAGGTGGGTTCTTTACCCCCAGCACCACATGGGATCCCGATTTAGTATTCTGTGATGTGAGGAAATCTATGCTGTTCAGGACAGAAAGCTGCCAGCGTGGGAAACCTTTAAGTCACTCCCGTATTTCGGGGCACACAGGCAGAGTCCCCTCTCCCTTGAGAAGGCACTGCTGGCGTGCTCCTGGGAAGAGCTGTGGCTTTGAGTTGTGTTCCCGTAGAGGAAGGGCTGGCATAGAGCCGGTCACCGTCTTTCACTTCATTCCTCTCAGCCCTGTTTGGCAAAATGTCTCAAGACAGGAACTAGGGGAGGTAGCAGGGGAGGAACTCGATCTACTGGCTGAGGGGGTAAAATGAGCAAGGTAGCAGCTCTAGAGAGAAATCACGGGGCCAGCCCTCGCAGAGTCGCTGATGCTCAAACATAATCTCTCGGCTCAGCATCTGCACCGGCCACCCAGAAAAAGGTCCTCTCACTTGTCTGCTCCAGCACTCCAGAGTGGAAAAAAAAGCCCCAGGTCCTTCTGGATAAAAGCCACGTGTGCCCTTTGCTTTCCAGAGTGAAACACATCATCCTGAATGCCACCAAAATAAACACGTTTCCTCCCGCACCACCTGGGCCACTCCGGACATTTTCTAGTGAACCAACGACCTACCTAGTTCAATCCTATATATAAAGAATAGGATTCTTTACAACCCAAATAGTGTTTTTAAAAACAGAAATCACCCTTCAACACGTCTGCACCCTGTTACTGCCATGTTTCCATATGGCCCGCTTTCCATACTTCTAATATAATTAATCTCCACTCAATAGGAAACCTCCAAGAGAAAAGTAAGTTTTATACTTGTGTATGGCTATTGACCTAGATTCTTCATTACTATACTTTTAGAAGTGATTATAGAGAAAACAAATATAAATTAACAATACAAACACTATGACTATTAATACTGTCTCTTACAGAAAACTGGGGTCCCCAGGGAAACAAAGTCTTATTCCGAAATTCTTAATTGGGCAATCAACTGATAAGACCTGCTGTGCTAAGCGCTGTACGGAGACAGATATGAAGGTGAACTGGACAGAGAACCTGACCTACCTCCCCTCTCCCAGCAAAATAGCCTTTAAGTCTACAAGTATCTTAAGCCAGCAACTCATCATAAGAAAATCAATAGGAAAAACACTAACTCCTGGCAGAAAAGACATCAAGAAGTCTTAACTGGTTAGTGAGAAGTACAAATGCTCCTGTACAGAACTGGAACTCATCAATCCATACCACTTAGTCCAGCGTACACAATGGCTTCAAGCCACAACATTTAGCTGATGAGAGAAAAGAAAACCCAAGACAGCAATAGAGAAAGAGTAGATATGCTCTTCCAAGCACATCAAGGTATGATTCAGAATGTTCTGAATACTCACTGTTCTTCTTGTACATCAGAATTTCAAAGGAATTCATCTCATAGTTCTCAAAGGTTTGCCGCACTTTTTCAATGGTATCTTTATCGGTCAGCTCCCCATACATAAAACTGCAAAGCAACCAAAAAGCCCGAGTTAGATGAGCAAGTGTTTGTTATTCTACAAGCATCTGCTGCCTACCTGCTATACACCCAGCGCTGTGCTCTGCACTGTGAAACACGCATACACACACACTGAAAACATGCGTGCCATCAGAGAAGATTCACTAACGGGAATGGGATAACACTCCGTCACCATCTCCCCCAGAAACTAACGTCTAATGGGACAGACACACTGGAGAACAGCAATCCAAACAGCAGATTAGGAAACAGTATGACCCTACACAGGAATTACAATACACACAGTAGACACGGAGCACTGAGTGTCAGACAGGCGTCCCAGAGGCAAGGAGAAATGAGATCTAAAGAGCAGGTGGAAATTAGCTGAGAAAGGGAGTGAAAAGAACGTTCTAGGCAAAAAAAGGAGCATTGCAAAGGCACAGGGGTGAGAGGGAGGTTAATTCTGGAACCTGAATACGGTTCAGGTCAGTATACCTGGGATGTAGATACTGAAGGGAAAATTTGCAACTGATAATATACAGAAGTAAGCAGGAGTCAGACCATAGAAGAGACCATGGCATTACAGATCAGGTGAAGTAATTTAAACTTTATCCCAAAAACAAGGCAGAGAGAGCCACTGGAGGGTTTCAAGCAAAGGAGTTGCATAATCAAATCTGCATTTTAGAAATACAACTCTGGGAGACTTCCTGAGAAGGACAGCAGAATAAATTTGGATTACAGATTTTTTTCCTCTCCTAATTCCCAACAAAATAAACAAGTGAATAGGAAAAAAAAATCACAAAAAGTCATCAATCGAACAAGAAAAAGGGTGCAATTTGATGCTCTAACCAAGATATAGGTAAGGAAAGAACAGAAGGTTCAGCAAGTCAGCCACTGTATTTGTAGCTCCTTTTCCTGCCCACTCCCACTAAAAAAGAAAACAGAGAACTGGGTTGAAAAAAATCAAGATGATAAAATTCTACAAATTCTTTCTAATTTCCACAGTCCTCGCACTTGGAAAAAAATAAACCAAAAGGGTTAATAAGTTTAAAAAAGGTTAGTAAGGGCTACCTTGGTGGCTCAGATGGTGAAGAATCTCCCTGCAATGTAGGAGACCCAAGTTCGATCCCTGGGTCAGGAAAACCCCCTGGAAAAGGGAACGACAACCCACTCCAAGTATTCTTGCCTGGAGAATTCCATGGATAGAGGAGTCTGCAGGTTACAGTCCATGGGTCACAAAGAATTGGACATGACTGAGCAACAAAGACTTTCACTTTTCATTCTTCACATTTGGAGAAAAGTAAACTAACAGAGTTAATAAACAGCATGAAAAAAAATTAGGAAAAAACTCGGTAATAGAAGCTCCTGTCTAGTAATACTCTCTGCGAGGCAGTAACTGCCAAGACCATCCACTTTCTTGGGCCTCACACGGAATACGGTCTGAAGACTAAGGTTTATTCCTCTAGGAATGGGCTATGCCCCACCCCCAACAACTTGGTAGAGTGAACACGCACAGGACATTAACAGAATGCAAGAGAAGAAAAGCCATCCCTCGATGGGGCTGCAAAGGCCAGTCCTCCAACAAGGCTGCCAGTGGACCCTGTGAGCATGCCCCCTCTCCAGGCCTTCAGGTGACACCAAGGAAGAATGGCCACACTCAGCCCACAAGGCTTAGGTGATGTAGAAGCAGCGGCATGGGCTCCCCAACAATACACAACCCATCTCCTAAAATTGTGCACACCTGGCTGTGCAACCTAGCTTTTTCTTGATGACTTGAATCATAGAATCAAAGAATTTCAGAGCTAACAAGAACCTCAGAAATTAGGAAGCACAGTTCCTAAACCACTAAGTCGATCATCGGTAGTTCCCCGTGTGCCCGTCTCAGGTAATGCGCTGCTCTGGGGCTGTGTTCTTCAACTATAAATCAGGAAAAGAGACAACCACGCTTGGTGAATTACCTTTAAAAAGAAGGATAGATCAAAACTGAATCAGCTGTGCCTGGGAACAAGAGGATTTCTTTCTCTTCGGAAGTAAAAACTTATGCTCTATTACCATTTCACTTAGCCAGTTGCTCAAAGGCCTTTTTAGCTTCCTCCCACTTTCCCTTTCTGAATGGATTTGCTAGATAAGTGACCTCCATTTAAGTGATGTGATGGTATACAGGCTGGCAATTTCCTTCACAAGGTAAAATCAACCCCTGCTAAATGGAGTCTTCGGACAAATGAAGTGCCATCATTACATCCAGCTTTTCCTATTCTGTGCGCTTTTTCAAGCTGAAGTTCAGTGCTAGGTACAAGTTTCCTTTCTCTGGACATTAGATTTCAGATGCCTGCGATGCAGGAAATAAGCCAAAGGCCCCTGAGCTATTAGGGATGTAGCTAACACAGGACATGCTACCTTTCCTGCTAGAAAAGGAACACCTTCAGAGAAACAAGTTTCTTAGTTAGAAACTTACTAAGTTCTCTTATCTGCATAAAAATTATCCAGTACTCTTATCTGATTTTCTTACAGTGTTTGATGATAGTAAGAAGCAAGACAGGTTAAGGAAAGACTGCTCAAGCCACACTAGAAAGCAAAGCTCACTCTCCCAAAGCGTTCAGATTATGTTTGTACACATACAGATGAACACATAGATGCAGACACACAGATTCCTCAGAGGATAAGGACACACCAAGAACATAAGAGAATTCTACTGTAATACTTGAGCCAGAATTTCTAAAACTTTGAGGGAAGCTTAAACTTGCCATTTCCCAGTCCCCAAAACCTAAGATTTAAGAAAATGATAATATTTTCAAAACATTTAATACTTTTCAACAAATGAGTTACTTGGCTGATTTAATACAAAGAATATGCGACTTCTGAGAATCAAAGACTATGCCTGGGTTGAACAGGTTTTTCCACCCTTCGGAGATGAGTTCATTTTGGGATCTAGCAGGTTTAGGAAGAGCTTCCTGGGTGGCTCAGCAGTAAAGAATCCACTTGCCAATGCAGGAGATGTGGGTTCGATCCCTGTGTCAGGAAGATCCCCTGAAGAAGGGCACGGCAACCTGCTCTAGTATTCTTGTCTGGAGAATCCCATGGACAGAGGAGCCTAGTGGGCTATGGTCCATGGGGTGGCAATGAGTCAGAGATGACCGAAGCAACTAAGCACAGCACACAGGTTTAGGAAGATGACTCCACTGCGTGCAAACACCACTGAAGACAGACGACTTGAGGAAGGCAGAGTGAGAAGAGGAAGACCTTGCTGAGACAGCACAGGGCCTGGGCCACAGGCTCCACTTAGCACCTAGAAGATGCCCCAAAAGAGCTTTTCTAGTGACATAGCCCAAGGGCACTACTTGGCTAGTAACCCTGTCAAATACCCAAGCTGCATAGCACCCTTCACTTGTGTCTTTGAATCAGTGATCAAAGACAGATATGACAACAGCAAGGCAATAAAACATGGTCTCTTCACTTTTTCTGATGAAAAGCCCTATGAGCGTGGCCCATGTCTCCAAAATGGTATTTACCCTTCAAAAATGGCTAGACAGGCACTTCTCTGGTGGTCCAGTGGTTAAAGCTCCACACTTAAAATGCAGGGGGTACAGGGTCGATCCCTGGTCAGGGAACTAGGATCCCATATGCCACTCGATGTGGCCAAAGAATAAAAAAATTTTTTTAAATGACCATATATTTTTAAAATTAATTTAATGACCTAAATTTTTATTTCATCTTCATTTAACTTTGTTTAATCTTCTAATTTTCACATAATTTCCATCTAAAACCTCAAACTTTTGAGTTTACGTTTTACTGATAAAATGATTTTCCTGAGTTTTTCTAGGTTTTCCTTCATCCCACTGACTGTAAATTCATTAGTTGTAGAGACCACGTTATAGGCCTTCTTTCGTTTTCCTAGTACAGGGTGTGAACTAGAGATGACAGTGTGATAAGCATTCCTGAATGCGCTTAGTCGCTCAGTCGTGTTTGACTCTTTGCAACCCTTTAGATTGTAGCCCTCCAGGTTCCTCTGTCCATTGGATTTTTTAGGGAAGAATACTGGAGTGGGTTGCCATTATCCTCCTCCAGAGGATCTTCATGACCCAGGGATCAAACCTGCATCTCCTGTGTCTCCTGCATTGGCAGGCAGATTCTTTACCACTTGTGCCACCTGGGAAGTCCATTCCTGAATGAAACTGCTTGAAAGGAAATTCCCAAGTTGAGTACGCCATTTTCTTTTTCCAAAAAGATACCACGAAAGAGTGTTCAACAGAACAAGCCCAAACATAAATACCTGCATGTACTGCTTTTTTGCATCACTTCCGCCCTGTGATAGCCAGACAGCTTGCAAAATCCATCATTGCTGTACACGATAGGCCAGTCCACTATCTGGGCATTCCCCAACACAAAGTTAGTATCTGTTGAAAAGAAAAAAAGAAGAAGAAGAGGGCACATGAGGCAAGACATTATTGAGATTCAATGAGGACATAAATAATAACCAATCCAGGTATTTTTTGTTTCCCCCCAAAATAGTCTCTTGAATAGGAACTGGCCCTCTGAGGATCACAGAAAAACAGAGCTCTAAGACCGAATATTTGGAAAGCATATGCTGAGGTTCAGTTTAGTTCAGTTCAGTTGCTCAGTCATGTCCGACTCTTTATGACCCCATGAACTGCAGCATGCCAGGCCTCCCTGTCCATCACCAACTCCCAGAGCTTGCTCAAACTCATGTCCATTGAGTTGGTGATGCCATCCAACCATCTCATCCTCTGCCATCCCCTTCTCCTCCTGCCTTCAATCTTTCCCAGCATCACGGTCTTTTCCATTGAGTCACTTCTTTGCATCAGGTGGCCAAAGTATTGGAGTTTCAGCTTCAGCATCAGCCCTTCCAATGACTATTCAGGACTGATTTCCTTTACGATGGACTGGTTGGATCTCCTTGCAGTCCAAGGGACTCTCAGGAGTCTTCTCCAACACCACAGTTCAAAAGCATCAATTCTTAGGTGCTCAGCTTTCTTTCCAGTCCAACACTCACATCCATACATGACTACTGGAAAAACCATAGCTTTGACTAGACAGACCTTTGTTGGCAAAGTAATGTACTCCAAAGGAAGCATGCTTAACCAATCAACCAACATTTCCTGCAGAAATCCACTGATTTCCATAAGACATATTCAAGTCCTAATTTTTCATCTCAGTGAGAGTATGCTAATGTGGAGCTAGCGAGAAACTGAAAGTAATTTCTTCTGAGTTCCATCCAGCATTTTAGCTTGTCAGTCTTTGGGGCAGAAGCAACAAATTGGCCTTACTCACCCTGATTAGCAATTGCCAGTCCATGGAGGAGAAGGCCTCCTTAAAGAGGCAAAGGGGACAACAGCAGAATGCCTCCTGGAACACACATAGCAGAGACCCTTCTTCTTGGTGAGGAAGTGACTAGATCCCTAATACTGGGGCTCTGTGGAACCTGATCAAGATGCCAGGCAATGACAAACCTTACTGATTCAAAATCCTGGAGCCATAGAAGGCACAGTTCAGACCTTTCATGGAGCACTAGACCACCATTCACTCAAGATGCAGGGATTAAGTAAGCCAGATATGTTTGGTTGTCGGGCATGTTCTCAACACTTTCTATATTTTTAAAGATCAAAAGTTTTCAATACCTTTTGTGCTCAGGAAATTAAGTATTCCTTTTCTCTTTTCAAGACCTTAAGCAAATAACATCAAGAACTTAAATATAATCATTATTTTTTTTAATTTTATTTTATTTTTAAACTTTACATAATTGTATTAGTTTTGCCAAATATCAAAATGAATCCGCCACAGGTATACATGTGTTCCCCATCCCGAACCCTCCTCCCTCCTCCCTCCCCATACCATCCCTCTGGGCCGTCCCAGTGCACCAGCCCCAAGCATCCAGCATCGTGCATTGAACCTGGACTGGCAACTTGTTTCCTACATGATATTTTACATGTTTCATTGCCATTCTCCCAAATCTTCCCACCCTCTCCCTCTCCCACAGAGTCCATAAGACTGTTCTATACATCAGTGTCTCTTTTGCTGTCTCGTACACCGGGTTATTGTTATCATCTTTCTAAATTCCATATATATGCGTTAGTATACTGTATTTATGTTTTTCTTTCTGGCTTACTTCACTCTGTATAATAGGCTCCAGTTTCATCCACCTCATTAGAACTGATTCAAATGTATTCTTTTTAATGGCTGAGTAATACTCCATTGTGTATATGTACCACTGCTTTCTTATCCATTCATCTGCTGATGGACATCTAGGTTGCTTCCATGTCTTGGCTATTATAAACAGTGCTTCGATGAACATTGGGGTACACGTGTCTCTTTCCCTTCTGGTTTCCTCAGTGTGTATGCCCAGCAGTGGGGTTGCTGGATCATAAGGCAGTTCTATTTCCAGTTTTTTAAGGAATCTCCACACTGTTCTCCATAGTGGCTGTAGTAGTTTGCATTCTCACCAACAGTGTAAGAGGGTTCCCTTTTCTCCACACCCTCTCCAGCATTTATTATTTGTAGACTTTTGGATCGCAGCCATTCTGACTGGTGTGAAATGGTACCTCATAGTGGTTTTGATTTGCATTTCTCTGATAATGAGTGATGTTGAGCATCTTTTCATGTGTTTGTTAGCCATCTGTATGTCTTCTTTGGAGAAATGTCTATTTAGTTCTTTGGCCCATTTTTTGATTGGGTCGTTTATTTTTCTGGAGTTGAGCTGTAGGAGTTGCTTGTATATTTTTGAGATTAGTTGTTTGTCGGTTGCTTCATTTGCTATTATTTTCTCCCATTCTGAAGGCTGTCTTTTCACCTTGCTAATAGTTTCCTTTGATGTGCAGAAGCTTTTAAGGTTCATTAGGTGCCATTTGTTTATTTTTGCTTTTATTTCCAATATTCTGGGAGGTGGGTCATAGAGGATCCTGCTGTGATGTATGTCGGAGAGTGTTTTGCCTATGTTCTCCTCTAGGAGTTTTATAGTTTCTGGTCTTACGTTTAGATCTTTAATCCATTTTGAGTTTATTTTTGTGTATGGTGTTAGAAAGTGGTCCAGTTTCATTCTTTTACAAGTGGTTGACCAGATTTCCCAGCACCACTTGTTAAAGAGATTGTCTTTAATCCATTGTATATTCTTGCCTCCTTTGTCAAAGATAAGGTGTCCATAGGAAT
>NW_011494527.1:721113-721635 GCF_000754665.1 Bison bison bison
GGCTGTGGCCAAAACTTCCAAAACTATGTTGAATAGTAATGGTGAAAGTGGGCACCCTTGTCTTGTTCCTGACTTTAGAGGAAATGCTTTCAATTTTTCACCATTGAGGATAATGTTTGCTGTGGGTTTGTCATATATAGCTTTTATTATGTTGAGGTATGTTCCTTCTATTTCCGCTTTCTGGAGAGTTTTTATCATAAATGGATGTTGAATTTTGTCAAAGGCTTTCTCTGCATCTATTGAGATAATCATATGGTTTTTATTTTTCAGTTTGTTAATGTGGTGTATTACTTTGATTGATGTGCGGATATTGAAGAATCCTTGCATCCCTGGGATAAAGCCCACTTGATCATGGTGTATGATCTTTTTAATGTGTTGTTGGATTCTGATTGCTAGAATTTTGTTAAGGATTTTTGCATCTATGTTCATCAGTGATATTGGCCTGTAGTTTTCTTTTTTTGTGGCATCTTTGTCAGGTTTTGGTATTAGGGTGATGGTGGCCTCATAGAATGAGTTTGGAAG
>NW_011494527.1:721735-727460 GCF_000754665.1 Bison bison bison
TGAGTTTGGAAGTTTACCTTCCTCTGCAATTTTCTGGAAGAGTTTGAGCAGGATAGGTGTTAGCTCTTCTCTAAATTTTTGGTAGAATTCAGCTGTGAAGCCGTCTGGACCTGGGCTTTTGTTTGCTGGAAGATTTTTGATTACAGTTTCAATTTCCATGCTTGTGATGGGTCTGTTAAGATTTTCTATTTCTTCCTGGTCTGGTTTTGGAAAGTTGTACTTTTCTAAGAATTTGTCCATTTCTTCCACGTTGTCCATTTTATTGGCATATAATTGTTGATAGTAGTCTCTTATGATCCTTTGTATTTCTGTGTTGTCTGTTGTGATCTCTCCATTTTCGTTTCTAATTTTGTTGATTTGATTTTTCTCCCTTTGTTTCTTGATGAGTCTGGCTAATGGTTTGTCAATTTTATTTATCCTTTCAAAGAACCAGCTTTTGGTTTTGTTGATTTTTGCTATGGTCTCTTTTGTTTCTTTTGCATAAATATAATCATTATTTTGGCTTGACGCTTTCCTTTCCACAGAATAATCACCCCTTCCCCACCTCCCCCTACCCAAAAGGAAGCAAAGAACACCCATACAGACCCTTCCTTTGTTGGACACCAGAGGGGCTGTTTATACATGTACTCTATGTGGAGTGGCGTAGTGGTGACATCAACGTCTTCATTTAATTGGGAGGTTGATTTGGCTCTAGTGTATCACAGATTATTCGCAGTATAGGTAATCATCCTTTCCTGTCCATGTGAGCAGGAACAGAGGAAGGAGACACAGGAGGAATAGCTAAATATAGTAAGCTACTCTTTTTGTGTGACATTTGGTTTGTTTATTAACACTTGCAAACATTTGAGCGCTTTTAGATTCAAGTGGGCAGTTTAGCTGCCACCGGCTTTGAGAAGCCTCTCTGCAGTGCTCCAGCCACACAGACAGTGTACCTGGATACCTGTTCCTCTCTGGTGGTCCAAAAGGTAGTGGTGGCCCACTGTGCCCTCAGTATCTGCTGCAGCCCCTCCTGATGAAAGGTGATGTCTCTGCTGGGTGGTCTCCACCACTAGGAGAGCTGAAAGCTAAAGGGTCTGTAGCATGGCTTCCTTCCCTAAGAGAGACCTTACCTCAGCCAGATGGGCCCCACACACCTGAGCCTCTGCCAGTGGACACAAGCGTGAATGGCAGATGGTCAGCTGGTGAATGCTCATCCACCCCTTCCTGCTGTGAGAGCAGGGCTGCGTCCCTTACCCTGCCTACAGATGCTTTCAAGGGCCACCTGGAGTCCTAAGCCTGACTCCTCAGTCTAGGACAGGTGCCATGGCTCCTTCATTTCTTACTTGAAATTTCCATTTGCTCCAAGTAATCAGAGATCACCTCTGTATTGGAAGTAAGACTTCTCACTGAGAACCTCTGGGTGTGGTGATGTGGGCACACTGCTAACCCCATGGGCTATTGCACTTGCAGCCAACCGGAGTCTCAGAGGGTCCGAGATTCAGCATCAGATAAAACAATATTGGTCCGATGGTCAGAAGCAGCAGAAATAAAATGAAAGAGCTTATTTACTTAGTTATTAGCAATGGAAGCGATGCTTACTGTCAGCCTGAGCGAGCGTTTCAACTCAGGGAGGGATTCATTTTATGAACATTCAAAGCTTCAAAGTTCTAACCCCTGACTGAATTTAGAGAGTGTCTATTACTTCTTATTTGTTCAGTTTCTTTCTCTTTGCTGAAAATACATGTCTATGTACACATCTGTTGTGATACTCACATTCATATGAGGTACACAGTAATCTACTCAATCTACTCTTGAGAATGCCTTGATATATTGAAAGTAAACAGAAAATAGCACCTTCGTAAACTTTATCTACAAACCCGCTAGCCTTATAAATACACCTTTAATAAAAATCGATGGCTGGTCTTTTCTTCTATCCCTCCCAGACATACATAAATACTTCAGATTCCCCCTAGGTACAACACACAATGCAAAACCCTGGGATATCCAGCTTGACAAGACATGGTACATGTCCTCCAGGAACTCACCAGGATAAAGAGGCATGCATACAACTAACTAGAGAAACAGGGAATAAAATGATTAACCTGTTCAAGGGAGGTAAAGGATTATGTCTCAGAGTAGTCATGAATGAACTTGCTTTAGTCTGGAAGGATGAGTAAAATTTGGTTAAACATTTTCAATGCCTAAGATATAACTACCATAGATGATACAACAAACAATAGATACAGAAATGAAAATATGATGCCTGCCTTCAGTGAACTCAAGAAGATGTGGGAGGAAGGGAACATTCCAGGCAGAGGACCCAGCAGGAGCAAAGGTCTGGAGGCAGGGGACACAAAGCAGACTAATGTAGACAGACAGGGCAGCCAGGAAGACGGACAGGGGAGGAGCCTGGAGACCAGACTGGGGCAGTCTTGAGTGTCAAGTGCTTCTGACTTTATTCTGGAGACGGGTCATCCCTTTATGTTGGTCTTCTCTCCCTGAAAAAAAACCCTCACATTTCTTGAACTGAGCCACTAAGCCTTAAAATAAGTACAAAATTCACTGAATTACCCGAGTGTTTGTGAAGTCGAGTGGGTTTAACTCTCTTGCTAATGCCTAAAACTGTAATAATCTCAGAAGACTTAGGTAGGAGGGTAAAACTGAGTGAACTTTTCATGGGTAAAGTCCCAGTAAGACTATGTGCTGAGAGGGAGGAATAAATAATAGTTTAACTACATATGTTTACATTTCTTTCCTATCTTAGGCCACCCTAAAAGCAAATTAATTAAAAGGTAAACACACATACCAAAAAAATAAAGTGAAAGGAGAAGGAAAATAACTAGGAAACAGAGAAGAATTTAAAAAAAAAACACATAATTAGTAGACTCAGAAAGACTCAAGAGATAATATATCCATAAAACAAAAATAAGATGTGGGGGGTGAGTGAGGAAGATTCATTAGAGAACAAATGAACAAGTAAATAAGAGTTACCGTAAATTAGAACTGAGTAACAATTTAAAATTCAACAGAGAGAGATATAGGAAACATAAGAAAAAAAATAAGACAAACAGATCAATCAAGAAGAACAGCATGCATCCTAATAAGAACAGCAGAAAGAACAGCACAGAATAGGATAGAAGACATTTTTAAAAAATTAAACTACCAAATGTGAGGATAGAATAACAAGATTTCCAGATGCAATCTTCAGATAAGAGCTGGGAAATTTATGTCCCATATATCCTTTCTGAGGAAGTTAACTTGATGTGTATCAGCAAAAAGAGGGTGTAAAGCAAGAAAGAAGACAACATGGGAACTAGGGGAAGTGAAGTTGCTCAGTCATGTCCGACTCTTTGCGACCCCATGGACTGCAGCCTGCCAGGCTACTCCATCCATGGGACTTCCAGGCCAGAATACTGGAGTGGAGTGCCATTTCCTTCTCCAGGGGATCTTCCTGAATCAGGGATCGAACCCTGGTCTCCTGCACTGCAGGCAGACTATTTACCATCTGAGCTACCAGGGAAGAATGAACTAGGGGGAAAGTGGCTCCAAATATAGAAAGCAGGGAAGGAAGCTGCTATGAAGTATTCAATACAGAATGGTTATGAGAAAAGAAGTTCCAAAAGAGACTTATCTAGAGATAAAGGGAGTCAGGATCTAATGATATTCTTGATAATTTGGAATAACATAAAAATTTTAGTAAAGGTATATAATTCGGGGGGCAGGAAAGGAAATTGGAAACAAAGAAAACAAAAGCTGTGCAAGAAGGGAAGCCAAATCATACTATATCACATCACAGTCATCATGCAAACATCTTATTAAATTCCAGTTTTTAAAACCAACATAGTCAAAGTATGCATGGAATATTTGACTGTAAGTATCTCAATAATCTCATCAATTCTAACCTCATCAGTTCTGTAAAAATACAAATGATAAGCTAAGAAAGAGGAGAACAATCATCAGACGGTGTCTAGAGCTGATTTAATTTTTAAAAAGGTATAAGTATTTCACTGAAAGCTGCAAAGATAACGAATAAGGGAGTAATATAATTGTATTAGGAGGAGGGATAGGAAATAGATAACGTGAGCTAAAAGCTCAAATAAATTAACAGAACTCAACAGATAATATCTAAAATTGGTAAACCTGAAAATAGTTACAACGCGTGTTATTTTAGAGACACGGGAGAAACTACAAGTAGCAGCAGCTATAATTAGAAAATGTGGCCTCCAGTGAGCAGGATGGGTGAAAAGACAGGCATAGGACAACTGTTTTCTTCATAAGCTCTTCAGCTTGGTATTTTTACTCATAAACATATACTACTTTGATAAAAATAAGTATATTCTTAATTTTTAATGAATTTAATCAGAAGAGGTTAACTTATTGATTAAAATTTTCAATTACTAAAAAAATGAGAATGGAATATAGTTCAAGCTCCAGATATCACTGTAATTTCTCATAAAAGTAGTCTGGTCATCTTTTAAAGGTATTCATTATTCTCAAGCACTCCAAGTGTTCCTGGGGTGCATATTACAGCCTTCTCTGGGAAAAATCATGTACACTAGCATCTTCTCTGACTTTAGAAAGGAAACATCTGTCCACTGACAGATGAATGGATAAAGAAGATGTGGTATACACATACACACATGCGCACAGTGGAATATTAACCGTAAAAAGGAATGGAACAAGCCATTTGCAGCAACACAGATGAACCTATGTTCATCTAGATTATCATACTAAGTGAAGTCAAGTCAGAGAAAGACAAATATCAGATGATATTACTTATATGGAGAATCTCAAATATGATACAAATGAACTTATTTTTAAAGCAGAAAAAGACTCATAGAAAACAAACTTACAGGAACCAAAGGGGAAACGTAGGAGGAAGGGATAAATTAGGAATTTGGCATTAGCACATATAAACTACTATGTACAAGACAGATAAATAACAAGGTCCTACTGTATAGCACAAGGAACTATATTCAATATCTTGCAATAAACTATAATGGAAAAGAACATGAAAAATTATAAATATAACTGAATATCTTTGAGTACACCAGAAACTAACACAATATTGTAAATTAACTATTCAATTAAATAAACAAGCAAATAAATAAGTAAAACAATACGCCTTGGGAGAAAGAGAACTCCCTCTTATCCACAGACTTGGAATGAATGAAAGAATTTTAGTTCCAGTCACAAAGCCATTTGCTTCTAACACCAGAGAATCCAAGCATTTAGAAATTCTTTCCTCTTCCCCACTGCATCCATAGCACACATGTGTACCCTGCTATGGTTGGCTAAAAAAGAGCATATTCAATTTATAAGATACAAGTGTGTACCTGCATGCTAAGTCACTTCAGTCGTGTCTGATTCTTTGTGACCCTACAGAATGTAGCCCACCAGGCTCCTCTGTCCGTGGGATTCCTCAGGCAAGAATACTGGAGTGGGTTGGCATTTCCCCCTCCAGGGGATCTTCCCAACCCAGGGATCGAACCTGCCTCTCTTACATCTCCTGCACTGGCAGGTGGGTTCTTTACCACTAATACCACCTGGGAAACCCATAAGATACAAATAAATAACCTATAAATTACCTTCCAGAGTACAATCTCTGAATTTGTAAATTGGGGGATTACCCACACAAATAACAGCTTCCTAGGTGGCGCCGATGGTAAAGAACCCACCTGCCAATGCAGGAGATGTAAGAGACACAGTTTGTTAGTTTGTTTTTCTTCAATTTAAAAAGAGATTT
>NW_011494527.1:727560-728079 GCF_000754665.1 Bison bison bison
TATACATATTTCAATGCCATTCTCCTAAATCATCCCACCCTCTCTCTCTCCCACAGAGTCCAAAAGACTGTTCTATACATCAGTGTCTCTTTTGCTGTCTCATATACCTGGGTTGGGAAGATCCCCTGGAGGAGGAAATGGCAACCCACTCCAGTACTACTGCCTGGGAAATCCCATGGACAGATGAGTCTGGCGGGCTATAGTTAATGGGGTCGCAAAGTGTCAGACATGACTTAGTACCTAACAACAACAACAACATTACTTTATTGAAAGAAGTGTCATGGACTTTATCATTTTACTCAAGAAAAACTAAGTCTCTAAGGACCCACTCAGTTATAGCAGGGTAGAGTTGGGGTTTGAACCTGCTCTGCTGCTGCTGCTGCTAAGTCGCCTCAGTCATGTCCGACTCTGTTCGACCCCATAGACGGCAGCCCACCAGGCTCCTGGATCCCTGGGATTCTCCAGGCAAGAACACTGGAGTGGGTTGCCATTTCCTTCTCCAATGCATGAAAGTGAAAA
>NW_011494527.1:728179-728562 GCF_000754665.1 Bison bison bison
ACCTTCCAGAGTACAATCTCTGAATTTGTAAATTGGGGGATTACCCACACAAATAACAGCTTCCTAGGTGGCGCCGATGGTAAAGAACCCACCTGCCAATGCAGGAGATGTAAGAGACACAGTTTGTTAGTTTGTTTTTCTTCAATTTAAAAAGAGATTTTTATTGAAGTGAATACATTACATAGGTATAAGGTTACTGATATTTAAAATTAAAATTAATAACATGTTAGTTCTCTTATTGTTTTTTTTTCCATACAAGTCTTTTTTTTAAATTTTATTTAACTTTACAATATTGTATTGGTTTTGCCATATATCAAAATGAATCTGCCACAGGTATACATGTGTTCCCCATCCTGAACCCTCCTCCCTCCTCCATCCCCATA
>NW_011494527.1:728662-730592 GCF_000754665.1 Bison bison bison
CTCCTGGATCCCTGGGATTCTCCAGGCAAGAACACTGGAGTGGGTTGCCATTTCCTTCTCCAATGCATGAAAGTGAAAAGTCAAAGTGAAGTCACTCAGTCGTGTCCGACTCTTAGCGACCCCATGGACTGGCAGCCCACCAGGCTCCTCCGTCCATGGGATTTTCCAGGCAAGAGTACTGGAGTGGGGTGCCATTGCCTTCTTCGTGAACCTACTCTATCTGACTTCAAGATCCATGTTTTTAATCATTATATTACATAGTCTCCTCCTTATTCCACTAAGTACTAAGATCAGACAATTTCTATGAAAAATCTTTGTAACACATTA
Organism: Bison bison bison; assembly: GCF_000754665.1. NCBI lineage: Eukaryota > Metazoa > Chordata > Mammalia > Artiodactyla > Bovidae > Bison > Bison bison. The sequence continues at coordinate 728,990 of NW_011494527.1, forward strand.
GATTTATGTACCTTTCTGCTAAAATACTAAGTATAATGAGACATTTAATTGATGAGTTAACTATCATTACTGCCATCATATATTATGATTCTTCCTTGTGATACACAATGATGCCCACAGGAAATATTGACGTGGGTAGAACTAATTGCTCTTCTACTAAATGCTTCAGTTCTCCTGTCAATCTATTCAATGTTTTTCTCTTCCCTCACTTGCAAACTATCACTTCTTACTTTTTAATACTTAGTGTGCCATCCTATTTCTAGAACAGTCTTCTTTCCACACAATGATAGGAGAGGGGAGACGTTGTGCCCGGATCCCTTCTGAGACTCAGTGATGGGAGAGAATTCTACACTGGTGACTCAAAGGTGCTGATCCTGCCAGCACCTAGAAGGTTCCAACTGCTCCACTTCTGCTGTAGTTGCCTAAGCAGATGGTTGTCACCATGATGTCAGTGATGACCATGGAGATAAAGACCACCCTCATACTGTTCAAGCCTAAGATCAACCTGAGGGCTCAGCAAACTATCAGGGGTGAGCTACAGAGCCAGTGAGAGCCTCGATTAGATCAAGTTTTATACACACACACACACAGAGCATGCAGGGTTGGGGCAGAGCACCAAGTTCTATTCCATCAAAGACAGAACATAAGTCCTATGGGTAGAATGAGCGTCTAAACACTAATCAACTGAGTTACCTCCAAAAATGAAGTTGCTTGGTCGTGTCTAATTCTTTGCGACCCCATGGACTATAGTCTGCCAAGCTTCTCTGTCCTTGGGATTTCCCAGGCAAGAAAACTGGAGTGGGTTGCTATTTCCTTCTCCAGGGGATCTTCCTGACCCAAGGATAGAACACGGGTCTCCCGCATTGCAGGCAGACTCTTTACAATCTGAGGCACCAGGGAAGCTCAAGTTACCCCAAAAGACCACCTAAACTGGAAGAGTTTGAGATGCTAACTGGAAACTTCAGAGTCCTCCCAGAACTGATTTCCCCTTGCCAGTCAGTGTGGTGGGAGCCTGTGAGGGAACTAGAATCTGTTAAAATACAGAAGTGAACCTAGGTATGTCTGAGTAAATTTGCCATTGTGCCTCTAAAAGTATATCTGTCATAAGAATAGACAGGCTCAGAAACTTAGAATCTCCTGAAAAAACAAACATGCATAAATTCTGGTGCAAGGACTCCATGATAGCACTTTGCTAAGCCAAGGTTCCTTAATCCCTCTAGGAGGCTGGCTGTATTCCCACTGGTTAAGATGCCAAATAAGTGGGCTCTAAGGAAGTGATACAGGTCTTCTAGCCAAATGCAGAGATGTGCAATCCACATCCAACCATAAATGACTCTGGGATTACTTACCATTTTCCAAGCTCAATAAATGAAAATTTATTTTGAAGCCAAGCAAAACTTAATTGGGAAAGTAAGCCACTGCATGGAGAAAATATTAAAAATATATAATCTCCTGAGACTGCATCAGAATTGACCAGACCTGAGAAATTCCCTTGGCGGTCCACCAGTTAGGATGCTAGGCTCTCACTGTCGAGGGTCCAGGTTCAGGCCCTGGTGGGGGAACTAAGATCCCACAAGCTGCATGACATGGACAATCTCTCTCT
>NW_011494527.1:730692-751588 GCF_000754665.1 Bison bison bison
CTCTCTCTCTCTCTCACACACACACACACACACACACACACACACAGAACTGACCAGATCTGGATCTAAGAGATTTGGAGATTTTAAACTGAGAAATGTTAGGATATCTGACATTCTATATCTATGAAGACAGCATCATCACCATCAAGACCACATGTATTAATACTCACCCATGAGGTGCGCAGGGCACAAGTATTAACCAATTTTTATAGATCTTATGAAAGAGCTTAGGGGCTTCCCTGGTGGCTCAGCAGAAAAAAATTTGCCTGCCAATGCAGGATATGCAGGTTTGATGCCTGGGTCAGGAAGATCCCCTGGAGAAGGAAATGGCAATCCACTCCAGTATTTGTGCCCAGGAAATCCCATGGACAGAGGAGCCTGGCAGGCTACAGCCCTTGGGGTTGCAAAAGAGTCAGACACAACTTAGAGACTAAACAATAACATCAACAAAGAGAACTTAGCAAATCAAAGGAACTCTTCCTGTGTCACACGTCTAATAGAGTAGGTGCTGTCTCATATCTAATACTCTAGTAGTCAAGGCTACCCAGAGAAACAGGAGCAATAGGAGATAGCAATAGGAGAGAGAGAGAGACAGAAAGACAGAGATTTATTATAAGGAACTGGCCCATGTGATTATGGATGCTGACAAGTTCCAAGGTCTATAGTTGGCAAGCTAGAGACCCATGAGAGCCAATGGTATAGTTCCATTTCAAGTCTAAAGGCCTGAGAAATAAGAGAATTGATGGTGTAAGTTCCAATCTGAAGGCTGCCAGGAGCAAGACCACAGAAGAGCCAATGTTTCTATTCAAACCCAAAGGCAAGGGGAAAAAAAACAATCTCCCAGCTCAAAATCAGTAAGGCATTCCCTCTTATTCAGGGGTGGGTCAGTCTTTTGCTCTATTCAAACCTTTAACTGATTGGATAAGGCCCACCCACATTAGGGAGAACAACCTGCTTTACTAGGTCTACTGACTTAAATGCTAAACTCACCTAAAAACACCTTCAAAGAAACATCCACAATAATGTTTAACCATATATTTGGGCATCCCATCACCCAGTTGACACATAAAATTTACAATCACAAGCACCAAAGCCAGTGTTCTTCACTGTATACCATTCTGCAACAATCTTTAACAGAATCAGCAGAACCAGAGCTTACAAATTCTGAGACTCCCTCAGAGTCCTTGGAGGTACTCTGGGACTCTAGGTCTGGCAGAATACAGTGACTCTATAAAGCTCTATTTTAATAAAAGGCTTTTATAAAGGCAACACTTCTCCTTTTACACCTAGGCTTTCACTGAGGTGTCCACTCACCCCCAGAAAGAAATGTTGTAATGAATACTTTTGCCTCCTTTCTCCATCTCCCTCACTTATATCTCCCTAAGTAGATTCATCAAGCTATCAGTAGGCATCTCAAGAGCAAGAGGCATCCACTGTGTGTCTTGGCCCCTCAAACTAGCCTGAGCCCAGTATGTAGGGAGAAGACAGAGCTTGAGTTAGAGCTACTTGTCTCCTCATAAAACACACATCCCACCTGTGATGGGTCCTGCCAGCCCCCTGCTCTATCAGCTCCAGATTTGTGACCTAGGAGAAGGTCAGTAACTCACAGCCTAGAAGCCAAAGCCTAGGCTTGAGGAGGGAGACAGATGGCACAGCCTTGTTCTCCAATCTAGTTTAACAATAAAAAAGCTGATATTGTATTTTGACCTTCATCTGGCTCCTTCAGCCAGTCTCCAATGAGGATAAAATGGTCTTTGGTGGCTCAGACAGTAAAGAATCTGCCTGCAATGCGGAAGACCTGGGTTCAATCCCTGGGTAAGGAAGATCCCCTGGAGGAGGCATGGCAACCCACTCCAGTATTCTTGCCTGGAGAATCCCATGGGCAGAGGAGCTGACGGGCTACAGTCCATGGGGTCGCAAAGAGTCAGATACAACTGAGCGACTAAGCCACATACAACATACGAAAGGGATCAAACCCCTAATATCCCAAAGGGCACTGAGAGGTCATTTGCTTTCCTGCCTCCTGGCACTACTGAATCACACTGCTAAGAGTCTTTACAAACTCCCTACAAAGCAAGAGACAACACAATCCCTTCCAGAACACCAACAATGCCTTGCCAGACCTTTTCACTTTCTCTCTTCTTAAAAAAAAATGATTTTTAGAAAGACCAGTCCTTTACCTGTGTCAGACTCTCAATTCTATGGTAGCTGGTACAGTCAAAGCATCACTATAAACAGCTGAGATTCTACTGGTGGCCCCTGATAAACCATGGCTCCTTGCACTCATGCTTTTCGTGTATGTGGAGGTATGTTTGTGTGTGTGTGTGTGTGTGTGTGTGTGTGTGTGTATGTGTGTGTGTGTGTGTGTGTGTTGTCATCGAATGCAACAACATGAATGAATCTCAAAAGCATGCTAAGAGAAAGAATCCAGCCTTTAAGGGTACACTCTGTATGATTCATATATATGACATGAGGGGTGAGGGCAAGGGAGAGTTGCAAGAGTACAGGGACCAAAATCAGATTCAGAGTTATCAGGGCCCTTGAGTTCATGCTTTTGTTTTGTCCCCTTGAACCTAGGTGAGTCTGTGACATGCTCTAACCAACACATTGCAATAGAATGGATGTCACTCCACTTCCATAAGCATTAAGGTCCAGCAGTTTCTGCTTCCATGCTCTTGGGAGCTCTGAGCTGCTATGGGAGAAGTCCAGCTACACTAGTGGAGAGGTCATATGGAGACCCTACAAGCAGAGGTCCCCTAGTGAGAAAGAAGCCCTGGAATGACATGTAGAAACACCAAGGAGCCCAATCAACCCAATCAACAAACCCAATCAACAAAGAAAGCCAGTGGGAAGATGAGGGGTAAGTGCCACCTTATTAATTCACCCTCCCCAGCAACCCCTAGGTGCCCAGAGCACCATTTGCAAGACTAACACTGGAGACAACAACAAGTTGGGCTCAAATGGAAGTGTTGTCCCTGATGAGCTGTGCGGGTCAGTCACTTCAGCTCTGTGAGTCTCTGTGTGGGCAAGCTACAAGACTGCCATGCTTCTGGCAGCAATCAAATCTGATGCTCTAAGTCAGGGGTCCCCAGCCTCTGGGATCTACTAGCTGATGATCTGCGGTAGAGCTGATATAATAACAGAAATAAAGTGCACAATAAATGTGATGCGCTTGAATCATTCCAAAACCATCCCCCCTTCCCTGGTCCATGAAAGACTGTCTTCTGTGAAACCAGCCCCTGGTGCCTAAAAGGTTGGGGACCACTGCTCTACGTAACTGGATTCATAACAAAGAATGAGTCAGGTGACACCTCGGCCACCTGCAGGTCTCACACCCACATGGAGTAATCAACCAGCCATCACCTTGAAATATCACTTCTCCAAATGATGGACTCTGTAGAGCCTGGGTCATTTTAAAAATAGTAGCAACCCCTCCCAAACCTGACTCAGTGGGAAGTGACACTCACATTTAGGTGAACCGTGTTATACTGGCTCTTGTCAGTGGAATTGTTTGGATGTGAAGGTAGGATATGACGTGCAGTGGTCTTCCCCGGTGACGCTAGCGGTAAAGAAACTGCATGTCAGGGCAGGAGATGTAAAAGACGCGGGTTTGATCTCTAGGTCAGGAAGATCCCCTGGAGGCGGGCATGGCAACCCACTCCAGTATTCTTGCTAAGGAATCCCATGGACAGAGGAACCTAGTGGGCTATAGTTCACGGGGTCACAAAGAGTTGGACATGACTGAGCAATTTAGCATACATGCGTGATGTGCAGTATTAATGTAAAAACATCCTGTCAGGGGATTTTACAGTAGCAATAAATCACATATCGGTGTTTCCATTTATATATACAGAAAATGCCTAAATGTGCCTGTGGAGTCAATAAAATCCAGATAAGACATATGCTTTTGACATATACATATGTATCTTGTGTGTGTGTCTGTGTGTACACACACACATATAGAGGTTTTTCAGGTAGAATGTGTAACTCCCCATCAGCCAGCCAGTGGCCCAGCTGAAGCCCCAAGCCTGCCTCCAAATTCCTATTTTCTGAACTGAGTCCCTCCCACACTGTTCGGTAAAACGTGGAGGTTCAGCCTGGCTGCCCTTGCCATGATTTATTCATTGCCTCTCATCTGAAATTTCCCAGTGTCTCCAGGTCTTTGATGCAAATCAACCTGGTTCTACAGCCTCCCTCAGATGCCTTTTTACTCCCTGAGGGTCTTTAGCTGGAAGACTGCATGCAATTAAATGTAAGGCTTCCTAAATTCAACCTTTCTCAGCCCACACACAGTTTTCCTCCAGTTGGTGGAATAAAACATCCTCTCAACATTGGAAAGCTCTCCTCCCCCAAGCATCAAGGCTTCTTCAGGGGATGGGTGATGAGCCAAGCCACGCTGCAGTCGTCAGGTGTGTCAAAAGCATCCCGAACCTACCATTTGCCCATAAAGCATAACACAGAGACACTCGAAAAGGAAATTATTAGAAAATTGCTTTTCATCATAATTACCACAAATAACAAAGGAGAAACCAACTAAAGCAATGACTTAGAAAAGTGACTCAGTTTGGGCAATTACACAGATAAAAGCTGCATTCAGCGAGCCACTCATACAAATTTATTGTTCTCCGCCAACACTGATTATTTAGAGAGCTACAGTAAATATTTCACCATATGCTTCTAATAACTCAGAATATTTTTCTTAGAAGAGAACACATCTTCAGGACACTCTTAACATTGTAGATTACTAAGGGTATCAGCACTCTTAGAGAAAGCAGGTTTGAGTAAAAATATTAATACATTTTTCTTCCTTTTAGAACAATAGAAGACTGAGATACATGATGAGGACAAAAGGCATGAAGCACTAGACAAAGACTGGGAAACAATGATTTTATTTGTCTGAACCTAAATAAAATCTATACCAGAAATTAATTTTTATAAAAACAAAAAACACCTAATCAAATGTAGGACTCAGGCTATCTGGGAGCTTCCCAAGTGGCTCAGTGATAAAGAATCTGCTTGCCAATGCACAGGACATGTGGGTTGGATCCCTGGGTCAGGAAGATCTCCTAGAGTGGGAAATGGTAACCCACTTGTAGTATTCTTGCCTGGAGAATCCCATGGACAGCAGAGCCTGGCGGGCTACCATTCATGGGGCTGCAAAGAGTTGGACACCACTGAGCATGCATGCAGGATATTTGCCCATCGTAGTTCCTTTCCTACAGATATCCAATCAATCGATTAATTTAAAAGAAAACCAACTTCACCTGACAATACCCATTTCCTTTTCTCTTACTTTCTCCAAGCACTTGACATCATTGACATGTTAGGCGCCTAGATGTTTGCTCATTATCTGCCTCCCCAGTAGAATGCAAGCTTCATGAGAGCAAGAGCCTGTTCTTCCTTTCCCACTGAATCTCCAACATCTAGAACATCACCTTAACACATAGGAGATAGTACAGAATGATTGTTTGATGAATGAATGAATGCACTTAGACCAGTACCAGACATAGCCTGATGTTACCCATTTCATTGTTTTCACTACCTTATTAACTCACATGAATTGCAATTTTCCCTAGATTGTCTATGAAATATCAGTAGCCCAAAAAAGTTCTCGACTCAATTAGAAATGACAACTGATCTTTATACTCTCTTTGGGCACTAGTCATCTTTTACCTACAGCTAGTAGATGATTTTGCTGCTTGTATATTATGATATGTCAACAACAATGTTCATAATATAGTTAAGGCCTGGCTTAAGCAACATTGTGAAGCAGATTAAGTTCGGGATACTTCATCCCCTCTTTCTGTACTTTTCTCTCTTTTCTGAGCTTTCTGTTACTTAAGTCAATTTATTTCTCCTATTGTGGAAAAAGAGTTGTCTTATAAACAAATTCAGAGTTTTCTGTTAGTTATTTAAAGTACTGTCTCTCTCAGTATGTTAGAATTTAAGACAGGACAATAGAGATAGAATAATTCTTAACCTGATGCTCAGAATCTGTAACTTTTGGTAACTGTTACCCTGTGGTGGGTAGGGGAGGCAGACAGGGATGGGTCTTTCCATCGCACCTGAAGTGACATTAATGGGGGGACTTTGGCCCACGATAGTTAGTTACAAAGAGCTGGACACGATTTAGCAGCGGAACAACAACAGCAAGTTAGTGGCTTAGACTGCCTCGTCTTCACTTACAGGCGCACTCTTTCTGAACCGAGCATGAGAGGGCAGAGGACGCTGATAGGCCCCAATAACTCCAAAGTGCTTTCCAATGAGTGCTTTCACTCTTTCATATAAAACTCATGCAGTGAAAACAGCATGGGATTGTGAGTAGAAAGGCCCTGCCTCCCATTAAGAAACACTAATATTTCAGTGCACAGGGCCTCAGTCACACACGCATGGGATATGATTGCTAAATAAATAAATTGATAAAATTTTAAAATAAAACAGACAGATCAAAAGATTTGGTAATATTTACGAGAAAGGAGTACTCTTGCCTGGCAAATCCCATGGACGGAGGAGCCTGGTGGGCTGCAGTCCATGGGGTCGCTAAGAGTCGGGCACGACTGAGCGACTTCACTTTCACTTTTCACTTTCATGCATTGGAGGAGGAAATAGCAACCCACTCCAGTGTTCTTGCCTGGAGAATCCTAGGGACAGGGGAGCCTGGTGGGCTGCCGTCTACAGGGTCGCACAGAGTCAGACACGACTGAAACGACTTAGCAGCAGCAGCAGGAGAAAGGAGAGGAAGGGATGCGAAGAAGCAAAGTCAGTATGTACAGTTAAAGCCTTAATATCAGCAAAAGTCATTCTGTGGCTGTATTGCAGTTTCTCAGCAATAAAATTCCATGAAAATGACTCTTCTAAATTGTCAAGGGCCCAATCTTTGCACTACACGAACCAAACTCCTAAGAGATTAAATAGTTGTTTGTTTTGTCTCTGGTTTTAATATCCTACAGTAATACATTTTGATTAAGTCAGTAAATTACAATGGGGAAAGAGATATCAATTTCAAAAGCAAACTCAGACACTTCATACTGGATGGTTACGCCTAAGCACACGGTTTCCAAAGTCTGACTTCCATCTTCACTCAGCATCAAATTAAAGGGTTTTAAAACAATAAAAAATACATGAATCCCTTTCACAAGCAGGATGGAAGTGAATGAGGATATACATGAAATAGTTTCAGAAACACAGACTTTTTCATTACTCAATGATATTTTTTACTTAATAAATAAGAGGTCAATGATATGTTGAATAACTGCTAAGAAATATTTATCTGTGTGATCAATTGCTTAAAAAATGGTGGAATAAATTAATCAGTCAGGTGCTTTATTCTCATTTTTATAGTCATAATAATTTCTTAATGCACATCTGAACATAATATATGCACTTTAAACAAAACAACTAGACCATCACTGAGTAACACAAAAATTTGATTTCCAGAACTAAAAAAAAAAAAAAACTGTCTCAAAGTAAGCAATATAAAAATATTGAATGGCACAGAAAAAGATTTTTTTTTAATTTTAGAAAAAGATTTTTTGAGTTAGTTTTACATTTGCCTCCTGTGTTATTTTACTACTTTCATGGCAAATGGCTCAGTGTGGACAGAGTATAGCATCAGGGTGAATGGAAGAAATCTCAGAGCAGCTAACTTTATTATTTTTTTTTTGCATTTTTTTAATTTTATTTTATTTTTAAACTTTACGATATTGTGTTAGTTTTGCCAAATATCGAAATGAATCCGCCACAGGCATACACGTGTTCCCCATCCTGAACCCTCCTCCCTCCTCCCTCCCCATACCATCCCTCTGGGTCGTCCCAGTGCACCAGCCCCAAGCATCCAGTATCGTGCATTGAACCTGGACTGGCGACTTGTTTCATACATGATATTATACATGTTTCAATGCCATTATCCCAAATCTTCCCACCCTCTCCCTCTGAGTATCCACTTTGTCCTAGGCATGATAGGAGTACAGGGGACACTTCTGTACACTGGAAAGCTCTGCTCAACTTCCCTGCTTAATCTGTATCTGTAATATCACATAACTCTACATCCTGCTCCTCTATCCAAGACCCAGACACAGCAGACTATGCTAGCAGAGAACAACCGGCTGAACAACCCACAGGCAGGGCTGGACCAACAGATTCTCCCTCCAGAACAAAAACCAAGACACTGAAGCTGAGAGGTCGGCAGAGCTGACCACATGTATGCTGGCGAGTGGGCAGAGAAAGGCCGTCCTGGGAGAGAAATGGGAACCTCAGCCAGGTACACGGAAGGCAGTCAGTGAGGCAACACGAGGGGAGAACTGCACACACAGACAGACTGGGTAGAGACGGATAAATTGAGGCAGAGGCTACAGACAAAGACGGACAGCAACAGGGAGAGATGGAGAGAGATGACAGAGACTGATCAAGACAGGTGGCGGCAACAGAGTCGGACAACAGAGACGATCAGTGGCAGGCAGCAACTCACAGAGACGATCAGGGAGAGAGATGGGGAAAGGAGAGAAGACAGGGTGCGAACAGAGGGGCATGGAGCAGGGGTGAGGGGCAAGGGGAGCCAACACAGAATGAGCCGGAACTGAAGAGCAAGCAGCCCCAAGCTAGAGACCCACAGACACATCTAGAGAGATAGTGAGGAGAGAGCTCAAAGCCCTCAGAGTTGGTACAGGAAAGATAGATTAAGGGCCAGAGAGAGATACAGAGAAGAAAACCAGAACATTCCAAGAGAAGGCACTGCTGGAGACAAGTGAGAGGCAGGCATTGAGAAGCTAGGAGAGAGAATGACAAAGTTAATTCCTGTATCAGGACCCAGGGAACAGGGGCCACCCCAGCGGCCCATGTCACAGATCTCAACCTAAGTCAGCCTCCAGTGATGGAAACAGCTCACTGTGACACTGGCCACAGTTCTCCAACTCGGCCAGAGCTGGCTCACCTGACCCTAGAAAATAGGACCAGCCAGCCTTAAAAGGAAATCTCCAACCCGCCAGCCAAACATGCTCTGGGTCTGAGATGCCTCTCCTAATGCTCTATAAAATTCACTCCTGGGCTTCCCTGGTGGCTCAGTGGTAAAGAATCCACCTGCCAGTGCAGGGGACATGGGTTCCATCCCTGGTCTGGGAAGATCCCACATGCAAAGCAGCTAAACCCATTCACCACAACTATTGAGCTTGTGCTCTAGAGCACGAGAATTGCAACTGCTGAAGCCCACGTGTGCCCTGGAGGGCTCAGCAACAAGAGAATCCACCGCAATGAGAAGCCTGCACACCGCAAGTACAGAGTAGCCCCTGCTCCCCACAACTCGAGAAAAGCCTGCACAGCAATGAAGACCCCGTGTGTCAGTCGCTCAGTCACGTCTGACTCTGCGAATCCATGGACTGCAGCACACCAGGCTCCTCTATCCATGGGATTTTTCAGGCAAGAAGACCAGAGTGGGTTGCCATTCCCTTCTCCAGGTGAGGACCCAGTACAGCCAATAAATAAAATCATTAAAAAAAGAAAAACCTCGCTCCTGCCCCAAATCCCTTGGAAAGCATATTCTTCCACCACAGGTGAGCCCTGCACTCCCACAGTCCATGGATTGTTTTCCCTTAAAGGACATCAACATCATTACTAACTTGCTTTAGCTTCATCATTTGACAAGAGTAACAGAGAAAAGCGGCACAGTGAATGAAGTCAGGCAGGAGCACAACCCCTGAATGACCTAGCCAGGTGGGAAAAGTATCAAAGGGGATTTTAGCTGACAGAAGAATGACTAAAAATTAGAACCTCCTCCATCTTTAAAAACTATCAGCTATCATTTCAAAGTGGCAGATCAAGAACATGTATTTACTTCCTCATCCTTGAATGATGGCTGGAAAATTCAAAGGGATATTCCCACAACATCAAAGGGAAGGGTCACCAGTAGGCAAGAGCTAAGTTTCTGGAAGATGAAGGACAAGTGGAGGATGAAATGCAGCAGAGGAAGCCATGATTTTAAAATTCCAAAGGGATTTGGACAAGGAAGGGGCTAATGAGAACTGTTAGCTACTATCTAAGGCAGGAATGGGATTTGAGCAAAAACTGGGAAACCAATAGAAAGTCAATAGAGAAAAAGTCCACTCACCCTCTGACACATCCCTCCATCCAAACCCCCCGGCAGCCATGCCTCTACCTCTCAAGTAAAGAAACACATGGGGCTGGCTCAGAAGCAGTAGTCTGCCAACTGCAACATCCATCAGAAGTGCCTGGAGAACTCAGTAAAACACAGATAACAAGGCCCCATCCCCTGAGTTTTTGATTCACTACATATAAGGTTGTTGTTATAATTGCTAAGTCATGTCCAACTCCTTTGTGACTGCATGAAGCGCAGCCCACTAGGCTCCCCTGTCCATGGGATTCTCCTGACAAGAACACTGGAGTGGGTTGCCATTTCCTTCTCCAGGGGATCTTCCCAACCCAGGAATCAAACCCACGTGTCTTGCATTGGCAGGCAGATTCTTCAACACTGAGCCATCAGAAATAAGATTTGCCCCAAGAATTTGCATTCCTATCAAGTTCCTAGAGGTTCTACCACTAGAAATTAAATGAAGGCAATTTTACTTAATCTCTTTTTTAAACCTCAGTTTCTGCAGTAGTAAAATGGAATAGTGAGAGTGCTCACAGAACAGTCTTAGTGAGATCAGAGATGACACGTGTGCAATCTTTGGCACACTGCCAGACACACATATGAGAAAGGTTTTTTAATTTGCCCAAGTCATGGTTATAACCAGTGATTATAATTGATGCTTTTAACAAGTATTTGTTTGCTTCTAATGTTTTTTGAATTCTGAGAATTTGAAAAGTGGAAAAAGATGGAAAAAGAACATGAAAATATCTCATTAAGCCTGTAGGTGACCAGTTGTTGAGCTGCAAAGCAAGGACAGGTGCATGCTACCTTCACCAGGCAGAACACAGGTATTTTTCGTTCTGTTGAAGAGAAGAACCTGAATTCATACCTTCTCACCAAGGTCATGCCCACGACTGATACTGGTCTGGACAACAGGCTACTGAGAAGGTACTTGTCCAGGGAATGGGTAACAGATTCTATTTTTGTCAGAGTCCTGGCAGGTAAATAATGACACATTTAAGCGTGTAATTAGAAGAGGATTTAATCAAGGAACTATTAAGAAAAGCATGGGTCAGGTGGTAAACCAACTCTCTTGAGAAGAAAAAGCTCTGATTTATATCATTTGACAATTTCTGAGGGGTAAATATTCCCACATGGCAGAGTTCAAGCTACCAAGTTCCCTGAACTAGGAATACAGAAAAGATGAGCATAACCACATCTTGAGAGATAGTATTGATACCAGCCAGCTGCACCTGCCCCAGCATACCATGGGGGAAAAACTCAGGGACAGTGCAGGACCCCCAGCATTAGTAACCTTTGCAAACTGCAAGGTTTAGCCAAACCCAAAGAGAGTGATGGAGAAGGCAATGGTACCCCACTCCAGTACTCTTGCCTAGAAACTCCCATGGACAGAGGAGCCTGGTAGGCTGCAGTCCGTGGGGTCGCTAAGAGTTGGACACGACTGAACAACTTCACTTTCACTTTTCACTTTCCTGCATTGGAGAAGGAAATGGCAACCCACTCCAGTGTTCTTGCCTGGAGAATCCCAGGGACAGGGGAGCCTGGTGGGCTGCCATCTATAGGGTCGCACAGAGTCAGACACGACTGAAGCAACTTAGCAGTAGCAGCAAAGAGAGTGAGCTGCAGATGTAACCTTTAATCAAAGTAAAACAGATAGGCTACAATGATGACCTTGCAGGGAGGAAACTAGAGAATAAATACTACAATCTCCCCCTCTTCCTTCCCCATCTCACGGTGGTATGAAGCCAGCCAGGAGTCAGGAAGCAAGGGAGCCTACAGACATAATCCACATAGGTCACCCTCCCAGGATGCAGAGCAGGTTACAGAAGAAAAAAGACTGGCCCAGCGATAAAGAATCTGCTTGCCAATGCAGGAGATGCGACAAACGCAGGTGTGATCCCTGGGTTGGGAAGATCCCCTGGAGTAGGAAATGGCAACCCACTCCAGTATGCTTGCCTGGAAAATCCCATGGACAGAGGAGCCTGGTGGCTACAGTCCTTGGGGTTGCAAAGAGTCAAACACGACTGAGCACAACAGAAGATAAAGCAGTACACTGGCCCTTGTAGGTGGTCAAAGCACAACCTTAAAGATTGCAGCATAGAATGCTAATCAATTCAGTCCCAATAATGCTGAGAGGAAACAAAAATAAAGAAAATCAAAACATAAAAATCCATGTAGATGAAGTAAATATATTTTCTTCGCCAGTTATAAAGCTCTAGTCTAAATACTAGACTAGACTTTCCAAATTCATTCTTAATAGAAACTGAAGTTAAGCGGTAGATAAATATTGGTAAAATTAGTCCAAATAGTATCATCTTTCAGATGCTAATTCCAGCACTCTGAGAACGCTGGTGGCGGGTTCCTACATCACTGCTGTAAGGAAAGAAGGAAGTAACTAGAAGCCATTCCTCTTCTTTATAAAAGTTCCTGAACTGTGGTGCTGGAGAAGACTCTTGAGAGTCCCTTGGACTGCAAGGAGATCACACCAGTCAATCCTAAAGGAAATCAGTCCTGACTATTCATTGGAAGGACTGATGCTGAAACTCCAATACTTTGGCCACCTGATTCAAAGAATTGACTCATTGGAAAAGACCCTAATACCGGGAAAGACTGAAGGCAGGAGAAGGGGATGACAGAGGATGGGATGGTTTGATCATCTACTCAAATAGACATGAGTTTGAGCAAGTTCCAGGAGTTGGTGAAGAACAGGGAAGCCTGGTGTGCTGACCATGGGGTCACAAACAGTAGGACACGACTGAGGAAATGAACTGAACTGATGTCACCAAGACCCTTTAAAAAGCTATGAGGAATGGGAGCCTTGAGGCACTCTCATTTAATAATTAACATTAATAATTACAAGATTAACTCAATTTCAGAACATCAGTTTTATGCAACATAAGACTAATAGAAAGAGCTGTCATTGTAATTGATAGAATGAACAATCTTAGGATGAGTAAGCAAACAGATTCTGATTAGTGGCATAATTCTCTAGTACCTAATCAAAAGAGCTATAAGTAGTTTTTTCCCTCAGCAGCCACACAGGACTGTTAGAATAGAGACCATGAGAACTGAGGGAGACGCCAAAGTTGGCCAGACTGCAATCTGTTCAGCAAGACTGTACTTGCACAGAGAACAGCCGGGGCATCAGACAAAGCCCAACATCTAAGACAGGCTGGAATCGCACAGCAGCGGGTGAGCAACCCGAGACCACGTGCCAAAGAGGACAGTGCAATGGGACATCCCAGAGGAGGGAGAGGCTATTAAGAAAACTTCCACCACATCAAAACAAAGCTTCATACATCCTGCAGTTGTCCCCTTTAAATTGACGTAAGGGACCTGGGCATCCCATATCCAATCTCACAAAAAAAGAACGAGCTATAAAATCTAAGAATAAGTTTGGGTGAGACGTTTATAATGGAAAAAATGTGTGGTAAGTACTGAGTCGGCATAGCATCTCTTAAATCTTTGCTGAGGTTTGCAACGCATGTTGGTCTTCATCCCTCTGCAATGAGCTGCAGCGTCACAAACATCATGCACATTTTGGGAGTCCCAGGCTCAAGCACAGCATCACGCACAGAGGGGGCCCACCACGTCTATGAAGCTGAGCTGGAGGCTAGTCTTAGCTTTTCAGTCTGTCTTTGAGTTTTGATTCCTCCATGATATCAATGCCCCCACTTCAGTCACTTTCTTTCTTTCCCTAAAATAAACATGTCATTCACCTCCTAGTCCCTTCTCACTTCCAGCCTGAATTCTTACATATGTCCCAGAGTTTTTCCATTTGAGAAAATGAGTCTCTCACACACACACTTGCATGTGTCCTTTGCACACAATTCTCACTGTGCGAGTCTTTCCTATCATTTACCATCATGGTGCGGCAGTTCACACTACAGGAATATTTAAACACAGAGTAGATATCGAGAGCTAGACAATGAAAAGAAGGCTGAGTACTGAAGGACTGACGCTTTTGAACTGTGGTATTAGAGAAGACTCTTGAGAGTCCGTTGGACTGCAAGGAGATCAAACCAGTCAAACCTAAAGAAAATCAACCCTGAATATTCATTGGAAGGACTGATGCTGAAGCTGAAACTCCAATACTTGGCCACCTGATGCGAAGAACTAACTCATTGGAAAAGACTCTGATGCTGGGAAAGACTGATGGCTGGAGGAGAAGGGGACGACAGAGGATGAGATGGTTGGATGGCATCACTGACTCAATGGACATGAGTTTAAGTAAGCTTAAAGAGAGGGTGAGGGACAGGGAGGCCTGGCGTGCTGCAGTCCATGGGGTCACAAAGAGTCAGATATGACTGAACAACTGAACAACAAGAAGATAGTGAAACCTCCCAAAGGACAAGGGCAAGTTTTGTTTTCATTTCATTTTGATCATGTGCTCACCATTGACATGACCCTGAGTGACCCTGCTTTATTGGTTACTAGATTGTTTGGGCAGTGCCATTATTAAAGGATAAAATAGCATGTGTCGACAAGGGTGTGCTGTGGAGTGCTGAAAACTCTCATACACTGCTGGAGGGAGTGAAAAATGATACAAGCCCTTTGGAAAACTGTTTAGCAGCATCTGCCACAGTTAAACAGAGGCATCCTATGTACACACTCAATATACGCCCAAAAGACATGAAAAATATTTGTAGCAGCATTAACAGCAAAAGTCTGCAAACAACTCACACGTGGTTGGAGGAGGTCAGTGAGAGGATGTGACCGCTAGCTGACCATTGAGCTGGACCCAAACAATTAGAGGCGCCTCACCCCTCCTCTGTCCTTGGGATGTACATTCTGCTCACTGCTCCCACAGTAGGAGCCATCCCAAGGAGAGAGGAGGGTGTTGTTGAGACCATCTAGACCAGTAGTCCCCAACCTTTTCGGCACCAGGGACTGATTTCGTAGAAGACAATTTTTCTACAGGTGGAGGGGGGATGGTTTCAGGATGATTTAAGCGTATTACATTTATTGTGCACTTTATTTCAATTAGTACATCAGCTCCACCTCAGATCATCAGGCATCAGATCCCAAAGGTTCGGGACCCCTGATCTGAGTGAATATGTGACTGAATCCAGTAAAGGCCTCTTTTTAACGTTTAAGTTTTGGCAGGTGGGTGTGGAGATCTACTCACAGTGCAGTGCCCAAGACAAACCCAATGAGTTCCCTCACTTATTAAAGCTGCCACCTACCAGTCGAGAGTGGGCTGTCTCTTTCTTCCACCTCTCCTTGCCCTCCCTATAAGGGGGGTATCCATCAAAGTAGAATGGATAAATACAATGCATAGTGTGGTCATTCCATAAAGTGCTATATAGCAGTGAAAAATTAACAATGAAAGCACATGCAACAGCAGCACGGAGGAGTCATCAGCTGATGAAGGATCCATGCTGTACGTCCCATGCATATAAAGCTCAAAACAGACAAAGTGAACTAGTGTTCAGGAATGCAAAACAAGTGAAATTATGGGGCAGAATATGAAGAAATTATGGTCACCATGAACTCAGGAGATATCTCCCTTTGGGAACTAATGAAGATGGGAACAGGAAGGTCCCAGGAGTCCTGGAGTGCTGGCAAGATCTCACTAAGGTGGTGACAGAACATTATAGAAATGTATTAATCTACACACGGTGATTTCATGTGCATTTTTATTATTTTAAAACAAACCCAAAAAAAGTTTTAAAAAAACAAGGAACAGGGGAACTTCCCTGGTGGCACAGTGGATGAGAATTTGCCTGCCAATGCAGGGGACACAGGTTCAATCCCTTGTCCAGGAAGATCCCACATGCCACAGAGCAACTAAAGCCCGTGAGCCACAACTACTGAGCCCGCGTGCATAGAGCCCGCACTCCACAAGAGAGGCCGCTGGAATGAGAAACCCACACACTGCAGCTTCTTTGAACAAATAACTCAAGTATATTTTAAATGTTTGTTTACAAGCCATTAACTATCTAACCAAAAATAAAGAGGCAGGGAAGAAACAGGGAGCTTCAAGGTAATGCCGAAGAAACCACTGCCAAATGGAGTCCAATTATCAGTGAAGAGTTAGTGTTGGAAAGAACGAAGCCAAAGAGTCCATTTATCACAATGTTCCTCAAAGGCTTCTATTCTTTTATGATAGATTATTAAAATATATGGATTTCATAAAAGTCAGGGAGTTTGGAAAACTTGTTGCCTTACATTAAATCAGAGGCTCCGTCTTCTCAATCTCCCAGCTACTGTCAGCCAATAGATTAAACCTGTGAGTCTTTCAGAGAAAGCAAACTGAGCCAAGGTTGAGGATTATCTTCGAACATATTACAAGGGAAAAAAAAAAAACAACAACAGTTCTGTTGAACTGGTAATAATTCAGATTGCCACCTACTCTGTGTTCAGAGCAATATGGGACTTTAATCAGTTTTCTGTTTCATAAATATTCCCATGGCTCAACACTTTCTGAGGAGACGCAACATTACCCACGGCTCTCATCCTGTTTGCTAAGTACCTACATCAACAACCTGAACCAACTTAACGCCGTACAAAAACACAGCTGATTTAGCAATCTGTAAATTATACATGTACATAAATCTGTACCCAAATGTGTCATGTTTCACTCCTGCTAACATGCATGGGTTCTTAACTGGCACCTACAATTGTTTGATATAGGTTTACGAACACTAAAACATATGTTCTGCCTAGAATGGTACCATTTACGGTAATATTTTTGTAGTTTCCTGGCACTGAGATCTGACAGCCTCCCTAAGACAGATCTATTTGCTTCAGCGAGGATTCTGACAGTAAGTGCTACAGATTTAAGCAACCATCAAAAAATATTCTGGAACAACACTTTTCAAGCATGAATATCAAGAGAAACAGACTGGCTTTGCCTAAGTGGCCACAAAGTCAGTAGAAGGATCTGAAATGATGATAGTCAAAATCAAATCCAATCCGGGGCGCTAATTATGCCCTCTGACTACTTACAGCTAAGAAAAAAAAAAAAAAAAAACAGGTAATTTCTTTCAAATGGTTTCAGGATATATAAAAGAAAATTAAACTAGATTTAAGTCCCACCAAGACCAGGAATCTTTTAAACTTTTTTAGAAATAAAATGTCAGATCTAAATAAGAGTTGTAGCCAGGAAACACTGTGGAATTAGAGCCGGGTCCTGGGACCCAGACTCACTAGAATGTAACTTACTAAAGGTAAAGAGGATCTCCTGCTTTCTACTATATCCCCAGCACTCAATAAATATGCTCAATAAATCTTTGTTGAATGAACAAACCAGTAACAACTGTTGACTAGTCCCTGAGCTGCCTCTTACTAACTAAATGTAGGTAAATGACTTAACCTGAAGATCCTTAATCCCTGAATTTCTAAAATGGAGACTCTGCACCTCCTTTGCTGGCTTATGAGAATCAAAGGTGATATTCCATGGAAAGTGACTTAATACTTTACAAAAGGCACAGAGAGAGAGAGAGAGAGAGAGTGTGTGTGTGTGTGTGTTACCCCACCTGTGACTCCAACTAAACCACTGACAAAGGTGAAAACACTGCCCTTCCTTGAAACAGAATTAGCTTGTCCTTTGCCCTATGATTCTGCTTGGATGTGGCAGCATGGCTGTTAGCCAAAATAGATGCTGTTCTTGTTGTTGTAACATTTTATTTAATCTCCACGGGGAAATTGGGCTTCTCTAGAGAATGGTAATACAAGGAAGGTCATTTCAAGGTAGAGTATAAGAAGCATGACACGGGGGTCAAAGGGCTTAGGGGTTCATCAGTTCTGCCCTTAAATCTTTGAGAAAATCCACTTGCTTTTGTTTCTTTATACCACGTTAGGGAAGGAGAGGTAGACTACAAAGCATCTAAGGCCTGTCTCAGTTCTATTTTCCAGATACCAGATATTCAAATGCCCCAGAACAAAGCCAGTTCTATTATCCATTAGCACATAATGAGAGATTTTTTTTAAAGGATGATGAAAACAGTTCTATAAGCTAAGTCACAATGGCTGGAGAAACAATGATGCTATAAGAAAGATGAATGATTCCTTCTAGAGCTGCCTCAGGCACTGTCTGCCTGCCACTTCCAATAAGTCACTTAACATTCCTGGGACTCAGTGTTTTGATCTGTAAAAGAGGAACAATAATACTGCATAGGACCACTGGGAGAAAATACCTAAGAAAATTATCAAAAAGTACTATTTTAAGGTAAATGCTATTTAAACAATTTCATGCCCCCCTCCCAAAAAGGCTGGTGGATTCTAGAAGGAGACAATCAATATTTTTAAATAGATTTTTTCCATCACAGTAAAATAACATGATGCTGGTAGATACTGTGATAATTCCAAGAGTCCAGATTGTTTTTCCTGTTTGGGCTCAGGAAATACGAAGACAGGGGTCACTAAAAACTGAAATCTCACAACCTTGAAACAGTAGATCATTTTAAATGTTCATCCGTCTTTCCTCCCAAGATGTTTTGGTTTCGTTGTTGATGTTGTTTTGGTTGGTTGGTTAATTGAAGTCAAGCTGTTGGAATTGGAGCTGAAATTAAAGCGCCAGCGCTGACAACATTGCCTGCTACTTATTCTATTAACATTCCATGTCTGCTTACAGAGGGGAGGAAGTGCCAAGAAGATCAACTAAATCAGAAAGTATCCTGCCTTCTCAGTTCCAGGAGTTTTTGTAATCGCGTCAACTCCAGAATTCGTATCTTTTTTTTTTTGTCATTTTACTGTGGTTATTAGCTCCATGATTCTTCATTTCCTCCTATAAGCCTAAGGAACCTTGTGATTGTCACTTTTAAGATTCTCTTACCACTCTCTCCACTCAAAAACATGATAAGGTATATATTAGATATAGTTTTCCCTCATATTTAAAGGGCGCTACCTCTTCACCAAAAAAATGCAGTTGTCATTGATTCTTATGAGAAAGTTGATGTCACTGTCAATGGGATCCTCAAATAGCACGACTCCCTTGATAACCCACAACAGGCCAATAACAACAGCAATCACAGCAAATTAACTCTTAAACAGCGATTTTACTTAAAGAGCCATGATCATCTGCAGCTTTTTCACAGCCGAAGAGTTCATTGTGGCTGTTCACATAGTAATTAGCATTCCCTTCTCTCCTCAGGTAATGGCTGGGACTCTATTAGAAAGCCACCTTAGTTTGAGGAAGCCCTTGAAAGGAAAAGGGCTTCCCTTGTCGCTCAGCTGGTAAAGAATCCACCTGCAATGCAGGAGACCTGGGTTCGATCCCTGGGTTGGGAAGATCCCCTGGCAAAGGGAAAGGCTACCCACTCCAGTATACTGGCGCGGAGAATTCCATAGACTGTGTAGACCACGGGGTAGCAAAGAGTCGGACAGGACTGAGGAACTTTCACTTTCACTTTTGAAAGGAAAGGTGATTGACCAGAAATTCTTCAAGAGGCACATTTCTAAAAAGTGCCTGAATAATACATGATGATTTGCTATCCCAGTTGATAAGTTATTTATTAGAAGATAAATTTAAATCTGTTTTTAATTATAAAGAGTATTTTCTAGTAGCATAAGTCACTTTCATGCCCTTCCCCTGAATCCCAAACTAAATCCTAATAGAAGTGCAGAGTTTTAACACAATTTCCTGCAGGCTCGGCAACAGTGATATTTACACATTTTAAAAACCCATTTCCTGAGTTGGCTCTTCACCTCCTCCCAACAGAATGTCATTTGTCTCTGGAAGGAGAGGGGACCAGGAGCCTGTATAGAACGTCTCTAGGCTTGTCCTCTGTCATTTTAGCCTGTTTGATGAAAGGCTGTGCACTGCATCTTCCAACTGCTGAGCTCTTCCAACTGCCCTGTAAGCGCTTTACCCTGGAAGCTCTGCTGTGAGTACTAAAGGCGTTTGAAATTATTGCATTCTATCCCTGCTCCTAGGACTTTCCACCACCTCCTGTCATCTTAATGCCACTGGGAAAGAGAGGGGCTGGAGCTCTGGTTTATCGATACATTTACAGTTTGGGTGAGTTTGATAATGTACAGGGGAGCAAGAGTTATAAAACACTGCTGTGGTTTGGAAGAGAGAAATGATGACAGGTTTATACGTGGCCCCTCCACTTTGCACTCGAGTTCAGGAAACTCTGCCCTTCATGAGCCTTAACTTCGAAGGGTGTGGGTGGGTGAGGAGGTGGAATCCGGCAGCCTGCAGCACGTCCCTAGGTTCCCACGTCCCTACCCCTCGGACTTTTCAGCTGCCTGGGTGGGAGGTAGAAGCAGCAGCATCCTCCTATCCTTCTGGACCGGGACTCGGAGGTGCCGGTCTCTCCTGGGGCTCTCTCCGGGGGGAGGCGACGCCGCAGGCAGCGGCCAGAGAACCCAGAGAGCCTTAACGGAGGGGCGAACAGTACCTATGGGGAAGGCGCTGCCGTTTCTGCCGCGATCAGCTTCCCATCACTTTTCCCGGGACTTTGCTCATCAGCTGTCACACTCCCGGGAGAGGAGACTGAGAAGGCGCGCGAAAGGCCCCCAAAAGCGACCCCAGGAGAGCTCTCCTCTTGGGATAGAGACCCATTAGACCCCACCCCACTCTACCCACCCTTCCCATCCCCCGGGAGTCAGCCCCGAACCGCGGCTCCCAGCAGAGCCCCGGGGTTCTGCTGCGTCTGCTGGTGCCGAGCGGCGGGAGGCGTCTGCAATAAAGGCACGGATAAAAAGCCGGGGTGTCAAATCCGAATGCACCTCTTACCATTGGACCGCCGGACAATATTCTCCAGAAACGTGTTTTGCGGGGCCACCAGTCCCTTCCTGCCCCCAGCCATGGTCATCCTCCCGGCAGCTCGGGGTCTGGGGGGC
>NW_011494527.1:751755-769612 GCF_000754665.1 Bison bison bison
GCCACCCTCGCGCCCTCTTCGCGCCTCCCTTCCCGCTGCCCGCCTCGCTGTGTACTCGCGCGGGGCTCGCCGCGCCGCAGCCGCCTCCGGGTGGCGGGGGGAGCCGCCGCAACCGGGCCCGCGGCGCCCCCTACAGGGCCTGTGTCCCCCGCCGGCCTGCGGGAGACCGAGCGGGGCGCTCCCGCAGCGGCTGGGAAGCCGAGCGCCGCGGCGGGCTAAGGCTGGACGGGCAGCGCCGCGCTCTGGGCACAGCCGGGAAACGTGCTCAAGGCGCGCCTTGGGTTGGGTGGCGAGGGGAACGTTGGAGCTGCTGTCTCTCGGAGGGTTCACTCCCAACGAGGTCGCAGGGAGTCTTGGAGGAACGTGGCACTGTACCTCTCCTCCCTTGCTCCGTACCAGGCCGGAACCCTTGGGACCTCTAAAACTCTTGAAACCCTTTCCTGCTGGCCCCCTAGGGTCTCTTAGCCTCGTTTGTGAAAGTTACCCCACCTGCATTCTGAAGCCAGTGTTTGACCATTAATTAATGAAGTACTTAAGGGCTCAGGCTTGCAGAGTGACTGGTTGGATTTCAGAAGAGCTGTCTTGGGTTGCTTTTAAAGATAACCTAAAGTCAAAAACGCACGCTCCAGACATTTGACAAGTTTGCGGGCTGACTGTCTCCATTTCCACTCTTATCCAGTGAATATTTTAGCAAAGACCAAGAAAATACATGTATATTTACAGAAAGGTGTTCTGTTTGTTTGTTAGCAGAATCACAACCTGTTATGATCAGTGTGTAAGATTAGGAAACAACAAGCTGTCTGACAAACATCTAAACAGGCGGGATGGGGCTTGTCCCTGAGGGCAAATGCTTGGAGGTTGGGGTTGGGGTGGGCAGCTTCCCCAGGCATTTGACATCAATTAAAAACCGCAGAGGACTTCCCAGGTTAGTAGTAAACAACTCGCCTGCCAATGCAGGAGACATGGGTTTGATCCCCTGGCCAGGGAGATCTCCTGGAGGAGGGCATGGCAACCCACTCCGGTATTCTTGCCTGGAGAATCCTATGGACAGAGGAGCCTGGTGGGCTACAGTCCATGGGGTCACAAAGAGTTGAACACTATTAAGTGACTTAGCACACAAAAACGCAAAAACTGCAGCCTTGACAGGCACACTGCTATATTTAAAATGGATAACCCACAAGGACCTACTGTACAGCACAGGAAACTCTGATGGATGTTACGTGGTGCACCGAATGGGAGAGGAATTTGGAGGAGAATGGATACATGTATATGTATGGCTGAGGCCCTTAGCTGTCCACCTGGAACCGTCACAACATTGTTAATTAGGCACACTCCAATACAAAATTAAAATTTCAATAAAAAATGAATTAATTTTTGAAAAGCACAGCCTTGACTTGATGGATGGGCCACCGTGTTCAGGATGCTGTGTTGATCTTCACACCTGCCTCCTGGTATAAGAAGAATTACATCAACTCAAGATTTCTGGGCAGGAGCTCAGACTGTTTTAGGAGATTTTTACCGGCACATGGGCTTTATCTGTTTTTTCACTGTCTCCAGAGAGTGTATGACCAGAGACTAAAGAACTGCCCCACAAAAAGAATGAGTTGATTGTTTCTTAGTCAGTTTCATGCTGGGACAAGCAACAGTTAACACAAGAATGTAAGAGGCAAAAAACTGACTGTGCAACCTCAGCTGTCCAGGTTAACCATCCTGACACATCCTAATATTTTGTAGATACCTTCTCAGTTTATTCATCTCTCAAATAGAGGAACTAATTCTTGTCCAGCAATCTCTCAGAGATGCCTTGAAGATCAAATGTGATTGATTAGGGGCTGCTGCTGCTGCTGCTGCTAAGTCGCTTCAGTCGTGTCCGACTCTGTGCCACCCCATAGACGGCAGCCCACCAGGCTCCCCCGTCCCTGGGATTCTCCAGGCAAGAACACTGGAGTGGGTTGCTGGGTTGCCATTTCCTTCTCCAATGCATGAAAGTGAAAAGTGAAAGTGAAGTCACTCAGTCATGTCCGACTCTTAGCGACCCCATGGACTGTGGCCCACCAGGCTCCTCCGTCCATGGGATTTTCCAGGCAAGAGTACTGGAGTGCGGTGCCATTGCCTTCTCCTATTGACTGGGGAGAGCCCCCTAAATTGTAGAGTAGTATACCATGGTCAGATGTCATCATTAGAGTGACCAAATAAATCAGGCCGTTACAGACATCATCCTGTGTCTCACCTTGTGGAGACACAAAGTGGATGGATGGTAGCTTTTGGCAGTTAGGGAAGGCTTGCTTGGGCCTTGAAACCAGTAATGATATACTTCTTCCACAAGGTAAGATTCTACCAGGCACATCCATCACCCAGCTCAGAGCAGTGATTTCTTAAACCCTAGCTCCGTCTAGTGGTTCTTTGCTCTATTACAAATGAGATAACAAGCAGTGTGGATGAGAACTTGGAGATGTATTGATGCTGAGTTGGTTCGGAGGTGTCTGCCTACTTCATTTGAATCAATTCGTTTGAATAAGGCTCTTAAGGTTATGTAATCTACTGCAGGCCCAAGGGGAGATTTTTCATAATGATATTAAATCTGTCAAGCAACCTCATAATCCTGCTTGTGAAAGGAAGATAAAGAAAAGAATGGGTGGGATGGGGGAGCTATCAGAGAGAGTTAATAAAATTTCTCAGATTTTAATGAGCTCTCGTGTTCCAGGGCTCGGGTATAAAGGAAACAGATGATGTTCATTTAAGGTGAGGGATGTTAAAGCTGTGGCAGGCTACCTGATAAGAAAAAGGGGCAGAGATATCTTCCATTTTTAATTTCAGACGTACTACTACTACTACTGTGGTTCTCAGCACGCACTGTGTGTGTGTGTGTGTGTGTGTGTGTGCGTGTACGTGTGTGTGCGCGCGTGTGCGTGTGTGTATTGGCACCAATTTGAATACTGTCACTTTTAGTGGCACCCTTGAAAAGATTAAAAGACCTAAAACATCATTTAAACAGTCAGAAATCTTTAACCATTATCTCTACTCAGCGTGAGGATATCTCATGGCATCTACAAAAACAAACACATCCTCTGCCCCGCATTCCCTTGGCCGACCCTCAACACTGCCTGACTGTAGGAATAAAGCTGTGCTCCGCCTTGCCCAGGTTCTCTTTGCTATTCGCAGGCCTAGGTTGCATGTGTTCAGTAAACACACCCTCTTTGTTGGGACTGGCTAGACAGTACAGTATATTATGCTCCTTGCCTCTTACTTCCCACCTTTTGTTCCCTACTCTGTATTCACTTCCAGGAGCTGCTCAGCTTAAAGTTCTGTCTGAGATCTAGCACTATAATGTAGGAAAGTCAGCTAGAACAAACTTTAATCTTACAAATTTGTCAACACTGCTAACACCTTTGTAAAAGAGTCACAGCACAGCAATGTACCTCTGTATTCTATATAACAGGCAAAGCCACTTTTTATTCAAAGGAACAACTTTAAATAACTGGGACCAGAGCTCCAATTAGACTGCCTCTGTCCCTCTCTGCAGGAGGGACTACCTCTGTCTACCTCTGTCTAGAACGTCTACCAAGAACAATACAGAGTCCAAAATGAAAACTTCTAAAATTGTATACCACTGTCTCTAACCAGTGTCTCAGTGGTCTTCCTTCCCTATGCCCTCAGTATTGTGGTTTCCCCTGGATTATAACACGTGCTTTGTCTGTATCATACAATAGATTTTGGTGAGCTGAAACACAGATGAACTTCACCAATCTTTGTTTTCATATATATAATTGAGTCCATGGTATAATTGATGAGTTCACAAAAGTAGTTCACAGCGATGGAGACACTACAGAGAGAGCATGGAGATAGAGCTCTACAGAATGGCTGGGAAAAGAGTTTGGGAGAGGACAGAAAAATCTCAAAGCCAAACAAAAAATATGTATCAAATGAAGAGGAAGACAGTACCACGCACCAGGAGTAGGGTGAGGGGGGAAGATGGCATCATGCAAAGACAAGAATTACATTTTTTCCTTTCAATAAGACCATGAAGTATAAGAAACAGATTTCAAAAGCCCAGAACCTCTCAAACATAGGAGAGTCGCCCATGAGCCCTGAAAGTTCTCAGAGGAAGAATGGGCAAACAAGGGTGTTTCCTCTGCAGAAAAGAATAAGCATCAACAGGAGAAACTGAACCCAGAAGGGACTTCACCTACCTGGCCACCATGAGTGAAATATCTAAAAGAGGGGGAATATGCAGTATGCATGGGAAATTTCAGCTTCTATGACCCAGTGACTGATTTATTATATGTAATTTCTGTTCGCAAAACATATTGTCCAATAGATGTACAGGAAATGTGTTGGGGAGGCCATATCCATTGGAAAGATCTGTTCTGTATTATGGGGCTTCCCAGGTGGCTCAGTGGTAAAGAATCCTCCTGCCCATGCAGGAGACATAGGAGATGTGGATTTGATCCCTGGGTCAGGAAAATCCCCTGGAGGAGTAAATGGAGGAGTACACCCTCTCCAGTATTCTTGCCTGGAAAATTCCATGGACAGAGGAGCCTGGTGGGCTACAGTCCATGGGTCACAAAGAGTTGGACTCGACTGAGCACATACACAGGCATATTCTGTATTATGGACACCTACCTCCACCAAGTGCTGGGAAAAAGGAGAAAACCTGCCTCCATAAGAATTGTAGCCTATGAATCTAATTGACTGGAGGGTGTCACACTGATGTAGGTGCTACGCTCAACTCTGGCTAACCCAATAGGCATTTTTAAACATTTGCAGAACTGGATTATATCTTTCTAAATGCCCAAAGCCTATTATCCTTCTTTCTCATTTCCTCCTATCAAAAAAGAGCCAGGTATTTTATCACATCCCTCTCATGGAAAATAATGAAAAGCATTTACAACTGTCTCATTTTATTGTGCAAACATTCGCTCAGAGTCTAGCATACACCAGATGCTGGAATAGGTTCTAAGGGTGAAAAGAGGGTTGTGAACCTGCCTCCATGAAGCTCAGGAATCAGTGAGTACTTAGCTTCTTTATGATTTCTCTCCTTTCAGCTACTTTCCTCTCTCAGTTGTGTCCTCCAAACCCTGCTGTCTTTGTCCACAAACTACATTTCAGCTTGATCTTCGCACCGAAGACTTTCCTTCTCTTCACTGAGACTTGTCTCTCCCCAAAAGTCTTGGAGTCCCACAGATCACACTCCTTTAGAAGATATTCATCTGCCATGGCCCCTGCTCCTAGAAGCCAGAAGTGAAGTGGGAATTCATCAAGAGTAGGCAGTTGGACGCACAAGTGCAGAGCCCAAGAGAAACATCTAGGCAGAGCCAGAGATTGAAAATCACTAGCTTATAGCCTTCAAAAGAGAGTGAGAAGGAGCAACCTAGAAAGTAGGGATAAGCCATGAGAGAAATCTTTAACTGGGAAGAGTAATGAACACCATCATATGCATATGTATGCACGTACTAAGCTGCTTCAGTCGTGCCTGACTCTTGGCAACCCTATGGACTGTAGCCCGCCAGGCTCTGCGGTCCATGGAATTCTCCAGGCAAGAATATTGGGTTGCCATTCCCTTCTCCAGGGGATCTTCCTGACCCAGGGATCAAGCCCATGTCTCCTGAGGCTCCTGCATTGCAGGCAGATTCTTTATCATGAAGCCACCAGGGAAGCCCAGATTTATTTATTTATTCTTGTGTGACATCTGGGATCTTAGTTCCCCAACCAGGGATTGAACTCAGTGTGTTGCTGTAAAAACTGGAGAATGTCCCTGGGACAGAATGATCAGTTGGTCTTTTGAGACCTTAGTGGAAATATTTTCAATGGAATAGTGGGGACAAAGCCATATTACAATGGTTTTAAAGAACAATTAGAAAGTTACAATCCAGATAGCAGACTGAGCTAGTAAAAATTGCCCTTCTAACTCAAACATAGAGAAATGCCAAATAAATGGTTTTTAAGCTTATCTTCAATATACTGCCAAGATCAAAACAAGTCAAAAATAGGCAGGAATCCATTGCAGTTGTGGGAATACATGGGGAGCAGCAGGGGAGTGTAACCTCCAAAGAAATGCTCCTTAGGGTGTCCAGTTTTGGTATTGGTGTGACGGTTCTGAGGACAGAGGCCCCATTCATGGTGGGGAAACTGGAGCTGAGTCTCCGCTGGACCCAGGAACCTGGAAAAATAGAACCTACAAGCCTGAGCTCTCAGCTGGTCCAGAACATGGGTGGAAACAGTAAACCTTCACAAATCGGAACTCCTAGACCACTCAGTCTTCCACATTAATGGGACAGGATTCTCCCAGCTACCCTCACAGTGTGGAATCTTGTGCTAAGAAATTTATACAGAAATGTCACATAGCCCCATCAGAAACCAGTAAGAAACTGCCACTGCAGGAAAAACATATACCAACCAATATACCTTAAGATCCAACTGATAAAAATTACCCCCAATAGAAAGCATACAGACATAATTATAAATCATACCAAAAATAATTCTACATCATAAATGAAGTCAAATAAAAAATTGGAGAAAACAGCAACTGAGAAACAAGGCAGGTTGCAGCAAGTTGAGACTTTAAAATGTGTATTTTATATATTCAGAGAATAAGAAAGAAATATAAACCTTAGGGTGAAAATAAGACACTATGACAAAAAAACAGGCAGATTTTGATCAAAATTAAACAAAATTTAAAACAGTCATGGAAACAAAAACTCCCCGGGGTATATTATTCAGTAGTCTAGACCCAATTAGCTGGAAAGGAAATTACACAGAACATAGCCTAGAGAAATAAACAGATAGGGAATGTAAATGATAAGTGGATGGAGTGAAAGGCTCAAACATACATCTAAAAAGAATCCTCTAAGGAATAAAAACATATATGGAGAAGAAGCAATATTCAAAGGGACAATGAGAATAAATTTTCCAGAATTAAAGAAATCAAATATCTCGCAATTAAACTCTCAGATTGAAAAGGCAGGATAAATGAAAACAAATCCAAACCTAGACATATAGAAGTGACACTCCAGAGCGTAAAAGGAAAAGAGGAAATCTTGAAAATTATCATAGGAAAAAATAGATCATCTACAACAATGTGAAGATGATATTGACATCTCAATCTAACAAGAGAGTTAAAAATGATGGAATACGCCAGTGGTTCCTAACACGATGGCTAAACTTCAAAAGACTGACAGGGCAAAATGTTGACAAGGATGTGGAGCCAACAGAACTCTCAAACATTGCTGTGAGAGTCTGAAATGATTTTTTAAAATCACTTTGGAAATAGCCTGGCAGTTTCTTACAAAACTATCGATAACCATTAACCCATCCCACACCCCAGAAATTCCACATACATTCAAAAAAGATTTGTTTGTATCTGCTTCATTCATAACAGCCAAAGACTAAAAGCAGCATGTGTCCGTCACCAGCAGAATAAATAAACAAACCATGGTATACCAATACGATAGAATACTGCAGAGTAACAAAATGAAACAAACTACAGTTAAAGGCAAACAACGCAGAAGAATCTCAACACATTACACTGAGTGAAAAAGCCTTAGACTAAAGAGTATATAGTATGTTATTTCATTCATACAGAGTTCTAGAACAAGCACACGAGGTGAAAAAGAAATCAGAACAGTATTTGTCTCTCAGGGGGGATACTGAGCATTGCCTAGGGAGGGACATGATGAAATTTTCGGGAGTAATAGCAACATTCTATATCTTCATGAAAGTGTGGGTTATGCGTGTATATGATTTGTCAAAACTCAAAAAATGATACATTTGAGTTTTATGCATTCTGCATATTTTATTTCAAAAAAGAAACTCTACATATTGAACCCTAGCTAGTTATATTCAGGCTAATCATTTAGGAGTAAAGTATATGGATGTCTACAACTTATTGTGAAATGCATCAAAAAATAAGATAAATAGACACGATAAAACAAAAACATCACAATGTAATGACAGTAGAATCTGTATGGTTGCTATGTAAGTGTTCACTGTACAAGTCTTTCAAATTTTCTGTGTTTTTGAATTTTTTTCATATCCATCTGAACCATTTTAAAGGGGGGATAAAGTAAAGACATTAACAGAGACAGGCTAAAACTTATGGACATTTGCTGAAAGAACTAGTTAAGAATTAGGAAAAAAAGAACTAGAAGAAAAAAAGTGGATTACATGATGCAATAATGACAGAGAAACTGGTAAAAACATGGTAGTAGACACAAATAAATATTGACTTCTAGAAATAGTGAAGGCGATGGCACCCCACTCCAGTGCTCCTGCCTGGAAAATCCCATAAACAGAGGAGCCTGGAAGGCTGCAGTCCATGGCGTCACAGGGTCAGACACGACTGAGCGACTTCATTTTCACTTTTCACTTTCATGCTTTGGAGAAGGAAATGGCAACCCACTCCAGTGTCCTTGCCTGGAGAATCCCAGGGATGGGGGAGCCTGGTGGGCTGCCATCTATGGGGTCACATAGAGTCGGACACGACTGAAGGACTTAGCAGCAGCAGAAATAGTGAGGACGATAACAGATAAATTAGAGAAGTGTTAAAAATACGGTGACAGTAAAATACTTGATAACAGTGGAATGAATAATGGAAACTGAAATGTTTCAAAATCTTTGTCTTCTAATAGCAAGACTGCTAAATTTTAGACTCTGTTAGAAAATTTAAAACTTTAAGACCAGTGAGGGGAAATAAGAATGGGCATAAAGAAAATATAATCAAATCAAAATATGCCACGTAAAGAGCAAAAAGATGTAAAGAATTAATATGGTAGATTAAAATATACATTAAAAGTGGCAGAAATGCCCCAAAATATGTCAGTAATCGCAATGCATGTGTGTGTGTGTGCGCGCCCGCAGACGTGCACACGTAATTGCTTCAGTTGTGTCCGACTCTTTGCAACCCCATCAGCTGTATGTAGCCCACCAGGCTCCTCTCTCCATGGAATTTTCCAGGCAAGAATACTGGAGTGTGTTTCCATGCCCTCCTCTAGGGGATCTTCCCAACCCAGGGATCAAACCCATATCTATTAAGTTTCCTGCATTGGCAGGTGGGTTCTTTACCACTGCTACTGCTAAGTCACTTCAGTCGTGTCCGACTCTGTGCGACCCCATAGACGGCAGCCCACCAGGCTCCCCGGTCCCTGGGATTCTCTAGGCAAGAATACTGGAGTGGGTTGCCATTTCCTTCTCCAATGCATGAAAGTGAAAAGTGAAAGTGAAGTCACTCAGTCATGTCTGACTCTTAGCGACCCCATGGACTGCAGCCCACCAGGCTCCTCCATCCATGGGATTTTCCAGGCAAGAGTACTGGAGTGGGGTGACATTGCCTTCTCCTTCTTTACCACTAGCACCACCTAAATTTTCTTATTAAAATAAACACTTATATCAGATAAAAACAAAACAGAATCGATCTTGTGATGGTTTAAAAAAGTCTCACTTGGAACACAGAAATGTTTACAACAGAGGGAGATGGTAAAGGACATAGTAAGACTTCGGATTTGGGGAATACTGCAAAACCATCCTATCACAAATATCAAAAAATTCTGAATAAAATTAATAAATGATGAAGTTTTGTATATATTATATATATGCACAACATACTACGTGTATATATATATTTACATTTTCTTAATTTTTAGTTTATATTGGAGCATAGTTGATTAACAACATTGTGTTAGTTTTAGGTATACAGCAAAGTGATTCAGTTATACGTATACATATATATATATGTGTGTGTGTGTGTGTGTGTGTGTGTATATGCTTTTAATTGACTAACTTTCACATGAAATGAAAAGAATTCCCCGAGGACCAAAATACAAACAGAAGTAAAACCAAAGCAATGAGCACAAAGATGTGACAGTGTTGCTGCCCAAGCAAGGTAGGGAGGAAAGGGTCGAAAACCAGATCAAGGCCAGGTCAGGAAAAGCTTTGTTGTCATGCTAAGTCTAGCATTTAGAACTTTAAAGTTCACTTTATCGTGTGAACAGTCTGCAGGAATCAAAGTTTAAGCAGGTGCATGAATAGCTCTAGGTTCTGGAGATACAACAGTGAAGAAAAGAAATATTCTGCTATCAAGGAGCTAAATCTAGTTGGGTGAGACTGGCAAAAATAATAAACACATTATTTTGTATCTTAAAACATAGATAATTTTCACTTGCCTTTATTTACTTGGTGCTATAAGGGAATGATTTAGAGTAGGTTCATATCACAGGAAACATGAACTATCAATATTACTTTCCATCATGGGACCCTGGCGATGGGTTCTTTATGCTAAGTTGAGGGGCTGTCTTCATTGTTCTCAGCCTTCTCAAAAGATCCTTTGATATTTCCTCTTCCAGTTGACTTCCTCTGTTCATTGGTAGAATTGGAGCCTATAAAAAGTTGCTGTTGTTTAGTCTCTAAGTCATGTCAGACCCTTTTGCAACCTCATGAACCTCAGCCTGCCAGGCTCCTCTGTCCATGCGATTTACTGGAGTGGGTTGCTAGTAAATACTGGAGTAGACTGCCATTTCCTTCTCCCCAAAAAAATTGTTTGAAAGAATCCTAAAAAAAATTAAGTCTAATATCAACTTTAATCAACCAAATATCTTCATCAAATATGACACACAAAGCCATCAGAGGATCTGCTATGTGGTTATACTGCTGGTAAAGATCATGAATAGATCAACGAGTAAGAAACAGATCAAGATGTGTGACATGACCTATAGGGGGCTCGAAGATTCAGTGTGATTTCCATAGTACTGAAACTCAGTCTAGTATCAAATGCTAAATCAGTATTTCTGGGTATGACCACTTGCAGAAAAACATGGCTAGTCTTCACACAAGGAATTTATACTTTCAGGATTAAAAAAGGAAATGGGGTGGGGATGGATGCTTTGGACTCAGTCATTTCGGTCTCTCAGTCGTGTCCGACTCTTTGTGACCCCATGGACTGCAGCGCCCCAATAAGGAAGAAAGTGAAGAGGAACATAAACCAAACCATCTAAGGTTCTCCAAGTAGTTCACATTTAGAAAGACATAAACACAGAAATGACAAAAGTTAAATGCCAGAGAGTTGTTTCAACCTGTGAACCAAATGTCAGAGAATGACTTCTTTAGTATTCCGAGAATTATGGAAAATTCAACCAAAATCTTACTCTTAGAGCAATTAAATGAATATATAAGGCAGAGGAGAACCATTTGGAGAATATGCATCCATATAAATGTAACATGACAGAGAAAATGGGATCTCTCAAGGTTTCTTTTGCTGTTACCTTCTTTGTTAAAGAGAGTACTATTTAAACTGGAAATGGCAACCCACTCCACTACTCTTGCCTGGAAAATCCCATGGACGGAGCAGCCTGGTAGGCTACAGTCCATGGGGTCGAGAAAAGTCAGACATCACTGAGCGACTTCACTTTCACTTTTCACTTTCATGCATTGGAGAAGGAAATGGCAACCCACTCCAGTGTTCTTGCCTGGAGAATCCCAGGGACAGGGGAGCCTGGTGGGCTGCGGTCTATGGTATCACACAGAGTTGGACACGACTGAAAGCGACTTAGCAGCAGCAGCAGCAACTTTCCAAAGTCACAAAGAAGAAATTGAAGTCTAAGACCTGGGAATATATATTAAGAAACTGTACAAGTAGTTAAAGAGAAGGAGCCACCTGCCGAGGTCCAGCCCCGGCTGATCCAGGGAGTTTGAAGTGGGGACAATGTCGGCGAGGATCAGGATACAATAACTTCAATTAGATATTAATTAGAGATATAAAGAGTAATAGAATGAGGATAGCTCAGCAGGAAAATTCAGTGGAGAAAAGAGGCTGAGTAGCTTGGTTTACGCGGAAACCAATAAAACTTCAAGACAAGAAGCTTGCACCACTTACATAGGCCACAGGAGTCCTTCCGTTCTCCTGAAGGAGAGGAGACACTGAGGCCTCCCCGGTCGGATCTTAGAAGCCCAGGCATAATTAGTAAGCATGGCGGGCTCCGCGCTCCAGATGGAAACTCAGCCAGAGTTTGAGAGAGAGCGCGACATGGGGAGACCAGTATTTCGAGAAACTGATCCCAATTCTTTATTTTCCATGGTCTACTTTTATACACTGAGATGTTATGCAAAAGTCATGCGGGGTCAGCAGTCCTGACTTTTATCAAAGTCAGGTGCTTCATACAAATGTATACAGAGGTCTTAGGGGTGTTACATCATCTTCTGGCCAGGGGGCCTGCTGACAATTTATGACCCTCTCCTTGTGACAGCAGTCAGTCAACCAGGACACTTATTTCTCCAGGGGTGATTATTCTTAAAAAAGACTTCACCTTCCGAAAGTACCAGATAAAGTTACATTCCTATAGGGTGAGGGTGTAGTGGGTTTTAATTAAGGAAAGAATTTACTTAGCCTAAGGTCTAACGTGATTAATATCAAAGGTTAATACTTATTTCTTCTATATATTCATTAATGTGTGTAAGGACAGGGGATGTGGAGACTTAGCAACAAACATTGGCTCAACAAATGAAAAACCCTTCACCAATACAATTTCTAATCAGCCCACTATACTTATACTAATGGTTTTCTAACTTTTCTAAGGAACCTGTTTTTAGAAGGTTTAAAGCGTCTCGTGCCTCTCACGGTTGGGAGGCTGTGAGCAATCATATGTGGCCGGACAAGCCTGTCAGGCAGGCTAGAGAACCTTAAGAGGAGTTTGTAGGTTAAAACACTCTTGTCACGCCCAGGAGTTTTTATTAACTGGAGCTCTAGGTTAACTCCTTCTCCGAAAGAGGTGGTGGGGAACAGCCCCCCGTAAAGTCAGAGGTGTAGGTGAGAGCACAAAGTAGTAAAGTAGGCAGACTCTGGTTTTGGGGGTAGATGCTCAAGAATTTCCAGGGGGACTCTTGAGGCTCGATCCCGCCTTTGTATATGTCGAGCCTCCTTCCTCATGACCTTTGCCATGGGTGGAGGTCCTCACACCGGCTCCCTGCATCAATCCACTCCAGTATTCTTGCCTGGAGAATCCCAGGGACAGCAGAGCCTGGTGGGCTGCCATCTATGGGGTCGCACAGAGTCAGACACGACTGAAGCAACTTAGCAGGACTTTGGAGAAGGAAATGGCAACCCACTCCAGTACTCTTGCCTGGAAAATCCCATGGACGGAGGAGCCTGGTAGGTTGCAGTCCATGGGGTCGCTGAGGGTCGGACACAACTGAGCAACTTCACTTTCCCTTTTCATTTTCATGCATTGGAGAAGGAAATGGCAACCCACTCCAGCGTTCTTGCCTGGAGAATCCCAGGGACGGGGGAGCCTGGTGGGCTGCCGTCTATGGGGTCGCACAGAGTCGGACACAACTGAAGCGACTTAGCAGCAGCAGCAGCAGTTAAAGAAGGAGAAGGGGATGACAGAGGACGAGATGGTTGGATGACATCACTGACTTAATGGACATGAGTTTGAGCAAGCTCCGGGAGGTGGTGATGGAGAGTGTTGCCTGGAGTGTTGCAGTCCATGGGGTCATAGTCAGACACAACTGAGCGACTGAACAACAAGTTAAAGTTAGTTCAAGTCTCCATGCCCAGCTGCATGAAACATTACAGGCACCAGAAGCCTAAGCACAAGAAAATATTTTCCTGATTTTATTCAAAAGGAGAAAGAAATTAATCATTTTGCAAACCATTGCTTAGCTTATAGTTATTCTGAAAAAATTGTTGATGGGCTATTAAACATGAGTTGGGAGTGTCTGGAAAGAAATGAGTTAACCACTGGGGGCCAACATGGATCAACCAAATGGGGGAAAAGAGGAGCAGAAGATGGTAGAAAGACAATATAAAGAAAAATTATGAAAGCCTTAGAAATGAACCCAAAAGACTGCAGAATGTCTTCAATGAAAACCAGGTAATGTCTAGCACATCCATCCAAGGTGTCTGGTTTATGGGGTCTTTGTGTCTTTCATGATCTTTGAGCTATTTACAACTCTGTAATTTGTAGACAACTATAGCAATGCAAATGATTCTTGTCCAGAGATGTACAAAAGGATTCTTTTCTGATGGAAATTCAATTGATTCTCTTCCTCCAATGTGGAATAAGCCAGTTTAACATTTTTGAAGGAAATTTAGTTAACTATTCCTAATGAGCTAGGTATGTTTCTACTCTTTAGATTCTCCTTTGAACTAGTTCTAGTATCTTACTAGCTCCTTCATTAACTGAGCTACATAAAATCTTTGATGTGCTTTTATTTTATATTTGTGTAAGAAGCATAAATTCATATATATATAATCTTTTTATGGGAGACTGGAAAGGGGTTTCAGAAAAAGTAGTAACATGTTCTTAAAATAGGAGAATGAGGAAGGACGTGGTGTGTTGATACGGGAAACAGCACATGGCATGGTAGGGAGATGAGACTGGACAGATAAGCAAAATTAGCTCAAAAGGGATTTGTGATATAATGGAATTGAAAAATCCTCTTTGAGTCAGATAATTCTAAGGCCAAATCTATGGGCTTCCTTAAGTGTTTGTAGAACTTAGCAAGCAGAATTACATATCTGAGTTGCCACAGACGCACTATCCACTAATACCCAAGCTGAGAAATAAGAGTATTCATGTGAAAGATTCAGAGACATGGAAATCTTGAAGAGGAACTTGGCTTCCTGGGGTTTGGGGTGAACTTTTTAGGTGTCAATGGGTAACAGATCTACAACTGACATGTGGGTTACATACATTAAACCAAGAATAAAGTTTCTACTTGATCTTGGAGATGATAGGGAGCCACTGAGGTTGCTAGCATGGCAAGACAGGCATGCCTAGAGCAGGAAATGATGTGAAAATAGGTGATCAAGTGCTCAGTTGGGGTTGGGAAGGCGAAAGAGGAAGAATTGCAGATTACAGGCATCTTAGTTTGTGAATGGGGAAAATGATTTTACATGTGGCCATTGGAAATAAAGTCATAAAACCCAGGACAGAGAGCAATGCTGTGATCGACAGAGTGATGCAGAGAAGGTAAGACAGCTGTTCAAATCACCAATTCATGGTTTCATACTTCTAGTTCCTAACAGAGAGGGAATGACTAAAATTAGCTTTTCACATATTGTCAGCATTTAAGCAATCATTTTAGCATTAGTGCAGGGGGAAGTGGGAAATGATGTGTGAATTGTTTCCTGAGGAGCATCAGCATTTTTCTCCTATGATTCATGGGAGGACCATCTTTCTTATTAACCACATTTTTTGAGAATCAACTTATACTGACCCTCTTGAAACAGAGCAGAACCCTGTGGTCCTTGCCCTGCTCCCCCCCACCACCACCAATCATGTCTTTTGCCTGCCTTTCACCTGTGGAAAGCTTCAGTCAAAGAATAAGAGTAATTAGAGAAGTGAAAAATACGAAAACAAAGAGAAACAATCAAAGGAGACCAACTAATAGTAATGTAGTCATTAAGCATAGTCAAGGACTTGTAGTTCCTTCTCAAGGACTATGGATAATATTCCAAGCCATACCCTGTGATCTGTCTTACAGATACAAACCCCAGGTGGGAGAAGTTAACTACATGATGACCAGACTGTACCCAGGACATGAACTGCCACAATTCCGAGACCTGGATGCAGAGAAATAGGAACAAATGGATCCTGGAACTGAAGATGAACTGTACCTAAAACAACCAAGATAATGCTGGTCAGATCACTGATGATCAATTTGAAGATGACTGTTAGAAGTGACTGTGCTGTTTAGGCATGTAGCCCCCCCACCAATTCTGTCTATAAACACTCTCACCTCCTGCTTGTGGGGAGGGGGTGGTAGTGGGCCTTTGGACAGATGTCCACCACCCTCCCCATCTGCAATTGCCAGCATATGAAATAAAGCAAACTTTCCTTATCACCAGTCTGGCCTGTTTATTGCCTTTTGAGAGGTGAGCAACCAGACCCCACTACGCACTCTTTCGGTAACACTCTGACAGATACAGTTGATTTAAAGCTAACTCAGCACTGAAGAGGTTTCCCAGGTAGCACAGTGGTTCAGTCCGTGGGTCAGGAAGATCCCCTGGAGTAGGAAGTAGCAACCCACTCCATTATTCTTGCCTGGAAAATCCCATGGACAGAGGAGCCTAGCGGGCTGCAGTCCATGTGGTCGCAGAGGAGCACACGACTGAGCACAGCACAGCACGCTGTACTGAAGAGCAAAAAAGAAAAGTAACCTCTGACTGGAGTCACATCAGCCTTGTGGTTGAAAAGAGAAACTTTAGAGTCAAGTAGAACCAATTTAAGGGTAATTTTAAATCTCACATATTTACCCAAAAATAAGTTAATTAATATTAGATTCGCTGGGGATTTTGTCAAAATGCAGATTCTGAATAGTACCTAAGTTTCTTCATTTCCAATAAGATCCCTACTTTTTTTAAAAAATATGTTAAGGAAAAAAGTAACAAGAAAAGATAAGAGTAATTACTCAATGCAATTGGAATGAGCCTTCCAGCACGGTACAGGAACATGAGGCTGTTGTGCTACTGTCACTGCTAAATCTGAATGACCGTGTCTAAAACATATATTAAAGCTTGAGTTTAGACATCTATTATTATAGCTTGCTTTTTAGAGGACCAGTATGATGGAGAAATAAATGTGTTTTAATTTATGCATGATGTACATTGCTGATTAATATGATAATGTGTGGATTCTTATGTTTCAGGTATATGGAGAGTGAAATAATGTCTGTTTCACACTCTATCTTACAGTCTCTTATCCCAGCCACATTTCATGCTGGATTCATTCACACACTACAGAACTATGGCCATTCAGAGGAAACTTTTCCAAAACAATGGAAACTGAAAAATTCTGTAACAATAGAAATGTACATTGACATACAACCAGTTATAATGAAATTTAAAATCAATAGTATTAACAGCAAATATTTTATGGCACAGGTCAAATGCTGTAGATTAAGATAGTCTTGTTGATAGTAACTTGAACATTCAAATAAAGTGCTCTTTACCAGGAAATGATAGATTAACAGTATGCCAGAGTGTAAGTCACTTAACATTTCAGATGAGAACATTAACCAGTACTATGAATTCTTGATAAATGTGAGGTGAGTAATAATGATGTTAGTATGTGGAAAATGAAAAGGCATTACAATATTTTACAAATAAAAATAAGAGAATAAACTGAAACCTGAAGGAATTACCCACTTCAAGGATCAGTTGGTGGGGAAAGCATTACAAGACTGAGGAAATAGAAGGTCAAGAGATGGTACAGCCTAAAAGTGTGAGAGGAGGCGTGGGTAGAGATATATTTGGAGAGACTGAGGGGGTGATCCTCTCAGTCCTTGTTAGCCTGTTAAAGATTTACTCTCTCAAAGAACAACAGAAAGCCGGTGAAGGATTTTAAAGAGAGGAGTCACAGGATTTGATCTGCATTTTCGAAAGATCATTTCGGCTTCAATGTAGAAAATACATTGCCAACACGGGCTAAGCCTGGAGACAGTGACACTAGTTGGCAGTTATTTGGCAGCAATGAAAAATTAAGGAAGTTACGGGAAGTTTACCACTTTGCAGGAAGTGGCGAGACAGCAGCTGAATCAGGCAGAGGCAAATTTCATGTAGGCATTGAAAAGTCACTTGACTACCTGGGAGCTTAATTTTCTCATCTTAGAAAACTGCATCATACCTGGCCCTGCAGAGTCCCCCTCTCTTATCATAATGATACCAAGCTTATTATGTGAAAGGTACTCAGGGTAGAGTTCAGTTCAATTCAGTTCAGTCTCTCAGTCGTGTCCGACTCTTTGCGACCCCATGAATCGCAGCACACCAGGCCTCCCTGTCCATCACCAACTCCCAGAGTTCACTCAGACTCATGTCCATCAAGTCAGTGATGCCATCCAGCCATCTCATCCTCTGTTGTCCCCATCT
>NW_011494527.1:769712-789085 GCF_000754665.1 Bison bison bison
GCTGATCTCCTTCAGAATGGACTGTTTGGATCTCCTTGCAGTCCAAGGGACTCTCAAGAGTCTTCTCCAACACCACAGTTCAAAAACATCAATTCTTTGGCGCTCAGGCTTCTTCACAGTCCAACTCTCACATCCATACATGACCACTGGAAAAACCATAGCCTTGACTAGACGGACCTTAGTTGGCAAAGTAATGTCTCTGCTTTTGAATATGCTATCTAGGTTGGTCATAACTTTCTTCCAAGGAGTAAGCATTTTTTAATTTCATGGCTGCAGTCACCATCTGCAGTGATTTTGGAGACAAAAAAAAATAAAGTCTGACACTGTTTCCACTGTTTCCCCATCTATTTCCCATGAAGTGATGGGACCAGATGCCATGATCCTCGTTTTCAGGGTAGAGTAGACTTTTAATATTCCCTCCAAAATTTAAATTGTTAAAGATATACTCCTTTCATTTTTGTGAAATGCCTCTTTTCTAAGGAACCAAACACACTTTATTAACATTGTCTTATAAGCCTAAAATTCCCTGTGAAGCTGGAATAATCAATAAGCACAGTCAACTGGCTCAATAACAGGGTTGAGCATTCTCTGATTTATTGGTAAACTTTTCAGAGGGGGAGGTGGTTCTCTTCTTTGAGGATTTTCTACACCATCAACACTGATAAACCAAATGCATTCTCCAGGCCACCTCAAAAGATTAGGATACATGTTTGGGAGCTCCAAGGATTTATAAATCAAAAGGATAGTGAATAACTATGATTTATATTTTATTTATAAAAGGTATATATGTTTTTCAGCTTATTAGAATAATCAACATTGGTATCATGTTATATATACATTCCCTAAATGTTTTTAGTTGAGAATAACTTGATGCCAATTTTTAAGCATAGTTTAATCATAATTGGAAAAGGAAAACTGAGCAGTAGCCACAGGACTGGAAAAGGTCAGTTTTCATTCCAGTCCCAAAGACAGGCAATGCACTCAACTGCACTGAGTGCTCTCATTGCACTCATCTCACAACTGCACTCATCTCCCACGCTAGCAAAGTAATACTCAAAATTCTCCAAGCCAGGCTTTGACAGTACATGAACCTAGAACTTCCAGATGTTCAAGCTGGATTTAGAAAAGGCAGAGGAACCAGAAATCAAATTGCCAACATCCGCTGGATCATAGAAAAAGCAAGAGAGTTCCAGAAAAATATCTACTTCTGCTTTATTGACTATGCCAAAGCCTTTGACTGTGTGGATCACAACAAACTGTGGAAAATTCTTAAAGAGATGGGAATACCAGACCATCTTATCTGTCTCCTGAGAAATCTGTATGCAGGTCAAGAAGCAACATTTAGAACTGGACATGGAACAACAGACTGGTTCCAAATTGGGAAAGGAGCACATCAAGGCTGTATATTGTCACCCTGCTTACTTAACTTATATGAAGAGTACATCATGTGAAATGCTGGGCTGGATGAAACACAAGCTGGAATCAAGATTGCCAGGAGAAATATCAATAACCTCAGATATGCAGATGACATCACCCTTACGGCAGAAAGGGAAGAAGAACTAAAGAGCCTCTTGATGAAAGTGAAAGAGGAGAGTGAAAAAGCTGGCTTAAAATTCAACATTCAAAAAACTAAAATTATGGCATCCAGTCCCATCACTTCATGGCAAATAGATGGGGAAACAGTGAAAACAGTGAGAGACTTTATTTTCTTGGGCAGATGGTGACTGCAGCCATGAAATCAAAAGACGCTTGCTCCTTGGAAGAAAAGCTATAATAAACCTAGACAGCATACTAAAAAGCTGAGAGATTACTTTGCCAACAAAGGTCCATCTAGTGAAAGTTCTGGTTTTTCCAGTAGTCATGTATGAAAGTGAGAGTTTGACCATAAAGAAAGCTGAGCACCGAAGAATTGCTGCTTTTGAACTGTGGTGTTGGAAAAGATGCTTGAAAGCCCCTTGAACTGCAAGGAGATTCAACCAGTCAATTCTAAAGAAAATCAATCCTAAATATTCATTGCAAGGACTGACACTGAAACTCCAATACTTTGGCCACCTGGTGCAAAGAACTGACTCATTAGAAAAGACCCTGATGCTGGGAAAGATTAGAGGCAGGAGGAGAAGGGGACAACAAAGGATGTGATGGTTGGATGGCATCACCGACTCCATGCACATGAGTTTGAGCAAGCTCTGGGAGTTTGATGGACAGGAAAGCCTGGTGTGCTGCAGTCCATGGGGTCTCAAATAGTTGGACACAACTGAGTGACTGAACTGAATGAATCATAATTATCACATATAAAATTACAAGGAAATAGATTGGTTTGTTGTTAAAATTATGTCTTTGTTAGTTCTAACTTTTCCTAGAAGAGCTATACCTAGACTCTTGAATCTTTTATGCACTCATAAAAAGTGGTTCTATTTTGAGAATATATAGTGTCCATATATTTTAATTAAATATCTACAGAATTCATAAGGAAACAGAAAAAAAAAAAAGGATAGTGAAAAGTGAAAGTGTTAGTCATTCAGTCGTGTCTGACCCTTTGTAACCCATGGACTATAGTCCACCAGGCTCCTCTGTCCATGGGGATTCTCCAGGCAAGAATACTGGAGTGGATTGCCATTCCCTTCTTCAGGGGATCTTCCAAACCCAGGAATCGAACCTGGGTCTCCTGCATTGCAGGTAGATCCTTTACTATCTGAGCCAGCAGGAAAGCCCCTAACTCTTTCATATGCACATATATATTATATGTAAACACTATTCTAGGAAAAGAAATTAACTTTGGTTGAATATTTGTTATTCATCCCTTAAAACATTAAAAGGTTATTTGAAATCTAGAATCTGTATCAGATTGTGAAGTTAAGCTATTGATAGACTCTCTGATGTGAAAGGGGGTTAACATACCAGAAAGAATAGCTTTGAGATTCAATGTCAACCGTAGGGTCATGAACTTATGATCACTGTGATGATTAAACAGCTGAAATTCATTGCAGTATAGTCCAAGTAGCAAACCTAACTATAGAGGGATAGGAGGTAGGTATTATAGGAAAAGTGCCCAAATGTTAGAATCAGCCAAGAGGAGCCCAAAACACAGTAGACAGTAAAGGAGGGGGACCTCTAGAAAAGCAAATGTACTATTTCCCTATCATACCAAATAAGATCTATAATTGAAATGCTCTCACACCATTGAACGTTGAATGGCTCCTTGCAATTGAGCTGTCCAGGTTTCAGTTCTGTAGCTCTGTCCATTTGTTTTTTCAGCAGATACTGAGCATCTTAGCATTCTATTCTCTGTACTAAGGCCAGAGATAATGAGTTAAAAGATGCTTAAGGGGTATTGGGCTAAAATGGGAGCAAGCCAAGGAAAAAGAAACAGGGAGTATGCTTGAGCAAAATTTCACAGAGTCCTCAGGGTTGGAAGACAGTACAGAAAGAGCAGTAAAAGTAGCTGTGTTTACACTTACATGCCAGGCACTATCCTAAACATTTTATGTGCATCAATTCATGATATCTTCACAACAACCTAAGAAGCAGGTACAATTATCATCCCCATTTTATAGAGGAGGAAGCATAATTTCACAGAATTTACGTGATCTGCCCAAGGTCACACTCAATATCCTGCCAAAAGTTCAGGCTGCTTCCAGAAAAATGTTTGGATCACTTCCAAGAAAGCAATACAGATAATGACTATAATGATAATAACAATAAACATTTATGCAGTACTCACAATGTGGTAGGCATTTGTTCTG
Organism: Bison bison bison; assembly: GCF_000754665.1. Classification (NCBI taxonomy): domain Eukaryota; kingdom Metazoa; phylum Chordata; class Mammalia; order Artiodactyla; family Bovidae; genus Bison; species Bison bison. The sequence continues at coordinate 773,456 of NW_011494527.1, forward strand.
TTTTATTTATAATAACTTATCAAATCCTCCCAATAGCTTGCTCTCATTTTCTTTTTGATGTCAACTTTCCTTTTTAACAAGTAGATTTTCTTTTTTAGAGCAGTTTGAGGTTCACAGGAAATTGTGTGAAAAGTACAGCATCCCCTCATACGTCTTTTCCCTCTTCCACATTCACCCTACCATGCACACAGTTTTGTTTATTATTAATATTTTGCATTAGCATAGTACTTTTATTACAATTGATGAGATGATATTGATATATTATTATTAGCTATAGTCCCTAGTTTACATTAGGGTTGATTCTTTCTGTTGTACATTCTGTGGGTTTTAACAAACGTGTAACGACATGTATCCACCATTTCAGGGTGACACAGAAGACTTTCACTGCCCTAAAACTCCCCTGCGCTCCCCCTACTCTTCCCTCTCTTCCTAACTCTGCCCCCTTGGAGTCACCACCGTTGCCACTTTCTTCATATGTTGCCTTTTTCAGAAATATCATATGGTCAAAACCCTGTCATGTGTAACCTTCTCCTAGTGGCTTCTTTCTTTCACATCTTTCATGGCTTGATGCTGAATAATACTCCATCATATGGATGTCCCAATTTGTCTGTCCATCTACCCGTTGAAGGGCATCTTGGTCGCTTCCAAGTTTTTTACATTATGCATAAAGCTCCTATAAACATTCATGTGCAAGTTCCTGTATAGGTACAAGTTTCAGCTCCTTTGGGTAAATGTCAAAAAAGGATGGTTGCTAGATCAGAATGTAAGAGTAGCTTTGAACTGTCTTCCAAAGTGCCTGTATCAGTTTGCATATCCCCAGCAACAATGAGAGCTCCTGTCGCTCCACACCCTCCCCAGCATTTGGTGTGGTGAGTGTTCTAGATTCTGGCCATTCTAATAGGTGTTTGGTGGTATAGCTCATTGTTGTTTTTATTTGAAATTCCCTAATAACATTTGATTCTGAGCATCTTTTTATATACTTACTTGCCATTTTTTTCCAGATATTTTGCCCATGTATTAGCTGGGTTAAGAATCCCATTTTCAGGTAGGAAGTTGAGGCACAGAGGGGCTCAACAAATTGCCCAAGGTTACACAGCCAGGAAAGGGGAAAATATACCCAACTGAATGCAGAGTTTCAGAGAATAGCAAGAAGAGATAAGAAGTCCTGAAATGAACAATGCAAACAAATAGAGGAAAACAATAGAATGGGAAAGACTAGAGCTCTCTTCAAGAAAACTGGTGGTATCAAGGGAACATGCCATGCAGGGATGGGTATGACAAAGGACAAAAACGATAAGGACCTAACAGAAGCAAAAGAGATTAAGAAGAGGTGGCAAGAATGCACAGAACTATATAATGACCCAAACAACCACGATGGTGTGGTCACTCACCTAGAGCTAGACATCCTGGAGTGTGAAGTCAAGTGGGCCTTAGGAAGCATCACTACAAACAAAGCTACTAGAGGTGACAGAACTCCAGCTGAGCTATTTCAAATCCTAAAAGATGATGCTGTAAAAGTGCTGCAGTCAATATGCCAGCAAATTTGGAGAATTTGGCAGTGGCCACAGGACTGGAAAAGGTCAGTTTTCTTTCCAGTCTCAAAGAAGGATAATGCCAAAGAATGTTCAAACTACTCTACAATTGCACTCATTTCACATGTTAGCAAAGTTATGCTCAAAATCCTTCAAGCTAGGCTTCAGCAGTACCTTAACCAAGAATTTTCAGATGTACAAGCTGGGTTTCAAAGAGCCAGAGGAATAAGAGATCAAATTGCCAACATTCATTGGATCATGGAAAAAAGCAAGGGAGTTCCAGAAAAACATCTACTTCTGCTTCATTGACTATGCTAAAGCCTTTTACTGTGTGGATCACAACAAACTGTGGAAAATTTTTAAAGAGATGGGAAAATTCTTAAAGAAATGGAGTACCAGACCACCTTACCTGTTGCCTGAGAAACCTGTATGTATGTAGGTCAAGAAGAAACAGTTAGAACCGGACATGGAACAACTGACTGGTTCAAAATTGGGAAAGGAGTATGACACGGCTGTATATTGTCACCCTGCTTATTTAACTTCTTTGTAGAGTACATCATGTTAAATGCCAAGCTGGTGGAATCAAGATTACTGAGAGAAATATCAACAACCTCAGATATGCAGATGATACCACTCTAGTGGCAGAAAGTAAAAAAGAAGTAAAGAGCTTCTTGATGAGAGTGAAAGAGAATAGTGAAAAAGTTGGCTTAAAACTCAACATTCAAAAAACTAAGATCATGGTACCCAGTCCCGTACTTTGCAGCAAATAGAAGGGGAAAAATTAGAAGCAGTGACAGATTTTATTTTCTTGGGCTTCAAAATCACTGCAGACAGCCACTGCAGCCATGAAATTAGAAGACACTTGCTCCTTGGAAGGAAAGCTATGACAAAACTAGACAGTATATTAAACAGTAGAGACATCACTTATATAGTCAAAGCTATGGGCTTTCCTGCTAGCTCAACTGGTAAAGAGTCTGCCAGCAACGCAGGAGACTCCAGTTCAGTTCCTGGGTCAGGAAGATCCCCTGGAGGAGGATATGGCAACCCACTCCAGTATTCTTGCCTGGAGAATATCCGTGAACAGAGAAGCCTGGTGGGCTACAGTCCATGACTGGGGGTCGCAAAGTTGAACACAACTGAGTGACTAAGCAATGCACATAGTTTTTCCTGTAGTCATGTACAGAAGTGACAGTTGGACCATAAAAAAAAAAAACAAAAACTAAGCACTGAAGAATTGATGCTTTCAAACTATGGTGCTGGAGAAGACTCTTGAGAGTCCCTTGGACAGCAAGGAGATCAAACCAGTTAATCTTAAAGGAAATCAATCCCTAATATTAATTGGAGGACTGTTGCTGAAGCGGAAGCTCTAATACTTTAGCCATATAATAGGAAGAGTTGCCTCATTGGAAAAGACCCTGATGCTGGAAAGATTGAAGGCAACAGGAGAAGAGGGCGGCAGAGGATGAGAAGGTGGGATGGCATCACTAATTCAATGGACATGAATTTGAGCAAACCCCAGGAGATAGTGGAGGACAAAGGAGCCTGATATGTTACAGTCCATGAGTTTGCAGAGTCGGACATGACTTAGCAACTAAACAACGACAACACAGTCTGGGCTGAACCAGGCAGGCGGACTCAAAGCCAATAGTCCTAACTTCTAATCTGTGAATCCTTGAGGACTCAGGTCTTAGAGGTTAAAAAAAAAAAAAAACAACCTGGGTCTTAGTGCTGGTTATGCAGTTTACATGTTGTCTAACCTGGGATGTTATTTAATCTCTCCAAGCCTCAGTTTCTTCTTATGTAATATAAGAATAACAGGTCTCATTGTTTTCATGAGGATGAGAGACAAAGTACAGAAAGTGCTTAACTTGTTGTCAGAACATAGCAGCTGCCAATAAATGGTAACTATTATTAGTCCAATGTCACAGGAGACAGTGAAAGAGGCCTGCAGTAGCCACAAAAATTAACACCTGCCTTGAAACTAAAATAGATTAGTCTGGGGCTTTAAATTCTACAGAAACCCAGACATTTCTTGGTGAGGTTTTCATAATCTGTTGTCAGCTGACACCTCCACTCATATCTAGTGCCCATGAATGAATAAAGGTGGTTACAATTCTTAAAAGAGCAGCATTGTACTGTATTCAATTTCCTTTTCCTGTTCCTCTCACCCTCCTGCTGTCCCTGAAAAAAGAAAAAGCCGCAGTTGTATTATCCTCGTAGCTAACGAAGCATTTGTGTAACCAGATGTGCCCTGCTTGCCTCCACTGAAACTGGGATGCTGGTAGAAAAGAAAAACATCCGAGCAAATGCACCTGATGTGTGGGAATGATTCTCAGAGGACACTGGGCTCTTCTAAAATCGTAGGAGTCCTGGGTTGCACATGCACTTAAGACCTTTATCTTCAGAGGGTGATTCTCAAACCTGGTTGATAGCCTCAGTATTTCCTGAGGAGCTTCTTAAAAGAACAGATTCCTAAATGCTTGGTTTAGACTGAACTGAATCAGGATCTAGTGGTTGGTGAGGAGAGAATGGGACTCTGATAGGTGTACTCTTAAAGTTCTGAGAGGCTCTAATGATCAGGGAACGGCAGATCTAATGTCATTCCCATCTAATGGTTGGATCCTCCTCTTGTGTCGGGGTGGGGTGGAGGAGAAAGCAGATGAGTGCTGTGGGAAAGTAGAACATGTTGGGATGTGCGAGACTTGATCAATGAAAGTAGATGTAAAGTGAATGAGCAGTTACTGAAATGGTTTTCTAATGAGAGGGATCAAAAACAAAGACTACATTCAAAGAGAGAAGAAACTGCTTAAGAAAGAACCTGATCGTCAGACCTCCCACTTTATTCTCATGCTGTAGCATCTGGTTTTGGTTTAGTTTAGTCACTAAGTCATGTTCAACTCTTTGTTACCCTATGGACTGTAGCCTTCCAGGCTCCTCTGTCCATGGGATTTCCCAGGCAAGAATGCTGGAGTGGGTTGCCATTTCCTTCTCCAAGGGATCTTCCCAACCCAGAGACCCAACACAGGTCTCCTGCATTGCAGGCAGACTCTTTACTGACTGAGCCACCAGGGAAATAATGACTCAACTAATTTGGATAATTTTTTTTTTTCCCAGAAGAGTTAACAAAGTTGAAATAATTTACCTAAATATTTGGGATCAAAGTTTAAGCTCTTTCCCTTAGGTTTTCAAGTATTCAGAACTTTGGTACATTAATGAGAAAATTACATTTGGTAAGATAATAAATTAACTATGTTTGGAAAAACCAAGTCTCATGGACTTAAATTAGTATTAAAATGCTACAAAGTACTTTGCATTTGATTTTCTTAATTTTATCTTTTGATTTTCATTTACTTATTCAACATACTTTTTGAGTATCAATACTTGGGATACCACTGATTTAGATGTTATTAATATGAACATGAGACCCTCATGTAAGCAGAGAGGAGCAGCTGGGGTTAGAGAGAGAAAAACTAATATTTTAATGAGCACTTAGTGCCAACTTCATTTATATACAGTTCAGTTCAGTTCAGTCGCTCAGTAGTGTCTGACTCTGCGACCCCATGAATCACAGCACACCGGGCGTCCCTGTCCATCACCAACTCCCAGAGTTCACTCAAACTCACGTCCATTGAGTCGGTGATCCCATCCAGCCATCTCATCCTCTGTCGTCCCCTTCTCCTCCTGCCCCCAATCCCTCCCAGCATCAGAGTCTTTTCCAATGAGTCAACTCTTCGCATGAGGTGGCCAAAGTACTGGAGTTTCAGCTTTAGCACCAGTCCTTCCAAAGAATACCCAGGACTGATCTCCTTTAGAATGGACTGGTTGGATCTCCTTGCAGTCCAAGGGACTCTCAAGAGTCTTCTCCAACACCACAGTTTAAAAGCATCAATTCTTCGGTTCTCAGCTTTCTTCACAGTCCAACTCTCACATCCATACATGACTACCAGAAAAACCATAGCCTGGACTAGACGGACCTTTGTTGGCAAAGTAATGTCTCTGCTTTTGAATATGCTGTCTAGGTTGGTCATAACTTTCCTTCCAAGGAGTAAACGTCTTTTAATTTCATGGCTGCAATAACCATCTGCAGTGATTTTGGAGCCCCGAAAAATAAAGTCTGACACTGTTTCCACTGTTTCCCCATCTATTTCCCATGAAGTGATGGGACCAGATGCCATGATCTTCATTTTCTTAATGTTGAGCTGTAAGCCAACTTTTTCACTCTCCTCTTTCACTTTCATCTAGAGGCTTTTTAGTTCCTCTTCACTGTCTGCCATAAGGGTGGTGTCATCTGCATATCTGAGGTTATTGATATTTCTCCCGGCAATCTTGATTCCAGCTTGTGCTTCTTTCAGCCCAGCGTTTCTCATGATGTACTCTGCCTAGAAGTTAAATAAACAGGGTGACAATATACAGCCTTGATGTACTCCTTTTCCTATTTAGAATCAGTCTGTTGTTCCATGTCCAGTTCTAACTGTTGCTTCCTGACCTGCATATAGGTTTCTCAAGAGTATTCCTATTTAATACAACAATCCAATGACATAATTTGATCACTGAGAACATTTCCTAAACCCATATTAAACAGCCCTGAAACTAGACATCTTCCAGTCCCCATGATAGCCAGTACAGAAAAGAGGAAAAAACAGCCTAACTACTTGCTTCAGGAAAATAAGACTATGAACTAACTAAAGTAGGTTAATTCCAAGATGAAAAATGCCTGCCCCACTGGGGCCACAATTCAAAGCTATTATGTCATAATTTCTGCCCATCCTCAACCAATTCTCCACCTTAAAAATCATCCAGCCTAACTCTAAATCCTTTAAATATCCTTCCTGGACCTCTCCCCTCTGAGATATTGCTAAGTCTCTGTCAAGGTGATGTTCACCCTTACCACAGTAAATCCAATATGCATAGATTTGTTTTGATCCATAGTTGTTTGTTTTTCCTAGTGGACTTCTGGAGAGTCAACAGTCAATATTACTGTTCTTTGATGAAGACATTTGCTCAAACTCGAGCAGCTATTATGAACTTTCTCCAAGAGCCAGGTAGTAAACACAGCTGTGACTGCTGGTGAAGCTCATATTCTATCCATGGGTGTATACGTTTAGGCGTAAATGCTTAGATGAGATAAGGGACACAGATTTTTACTGTATAATCTCAGATGTTTACAAGCAAGCAACTTTCAAAGAGAAGGCAGCATTAAAAATGGCAATCCATAAACACAAGGGAAATTCAAGTCCTTAAATCAAGTCAAAATGTATTTTCTGCCATCTGCTCTTCACAGTGACACAGCATTAAATGAATAAATAAGTGACTTACAGACCATAAAAGAATTGCCTAAACAAGTCCCATTAAACAGATGCAAACAAAAAGAACTAAAATCTAGCTACTGACTGATAACAGTAATTAAAGCTCAGAATTTTGCATAGGATCCCAAGAAAATGACATAGGCCCTCCTCTGTCAGTGTTCCATGCGCTCATAATCCTAGACTTCTGAGGCATAAGTCTTTGAATGGGTATTGGAAAATATAAAATGTCAAAGAAAAATGCAAAAGTATTTAAGTTTCAGGCTTCCCAGGTAGCTCAGTGGTAAAGAACCCGCCTACCAATGAAGGAGACATGGGTTCTATCCCTGAGTTGGGAAGATCCCCTGGAGAAGGAAATGGCAAACCACTCCAGTATTCTTGCCTGAAAAAATTCCATGGACAGAGGAACCTGGTGGGTTACAAATCCATAGGGTCGGGGGAAAAAAAAAAATCAGACACCACTTAGCGACTAAACGACAACGAATTTAAGTTTCAAATGTATTGAAGACAAAATGGAGTAAGGTAAGCTGATGCTGAGGCTGAAACTCCAGTACTTTGGCCACCTCATGCGAAGAGTTGAGTCATTGGAAAATGGGAGTTTTCCAGTGCTGGGAGGGATTGGGGGCAGGAGGAGAAGGGGATGACAGAGGATGACATGGCTGGATGGCATCATGAACTTGATGCAAATGAGTTTGGGTGAACTCCAGGAGTTGTGATGGACAGGGAGGCCTGGTGTGCTGCGATTCATGGGGTCAAAAAGAGTTGGACACGACTGAGCGACTGAACTGAACTGAACTGAAGCTAACAAGTTTTCTGGGACATAGGAGGTGGAGTTTGGGCAGTAGTCCCAGACAGCTTGATTAGCTCTAAAAGGAGGTAAAGGGACTTCCTTGGGGGTCCAGTGACAAAGACTGCACTCCTAATGCAGGAGACCCAGGTTTGATCCCTGGTCAGGAAACTAGATCCCATATGATGCACTAAAAGTTCCCTTGCTGCAACTCAAGACCCCACACACCACAGTGAAGATCGAAGGGCCCAAGCGCCATAGCTAAAACCTGGTGCAATCAAATAAATCAATAAATGTTAAAAAAATTTTTAACTTTTTAAAAAATAAAAAGAGGTAAAGAAGAGGCCAACATCCTAAAGGCAGAGTCAAATGAAGAAAAAACAATGAGCCATTTGCCAGAAAATATCAGATACATCCTCATTATGCTGGCCAAGGGCTCCCCGCTCAGCCAGTGGGGTCTAGGACCAGAACTAAAAGCTGGGGTCAGGCCATGTTGGGTACTGACGCTCTGCCATTAAGGAGGGACCTGCAGGACACAGGCTAAAGTGAAAGAGAAAGTCTCTCAGTCGTGTCTGATTCTTTGCGACTCCATGGACTACACAGTCCATGGACTTCTCCGGGCCAGAATACTGGAGTGAACACAGGCTAAGGGATGGGATAAGCAATTTCCAGGGTAGGGAAAGTGTCTCTCAGCTCCTGGGAGTGAGCTGCACCATGCAGGCATTGTTATTAATGTGGAAGGCTGCACACTGTACTGTTGATGAATGAGTTAATAACAATAACAACAGTTGATACTTGAATGTCACACTTGTTTTGTACCAGGCACTGTTCTAAGCATTGTACACACACTAACTCATACAAGGTTCATTCTGTGAGGACCTATAAGGTAAGCACTGTTCTTATCCTTATTTTACATAGGAAGACACTGAGGTGCAGAGAGAGTAAGTGACTCACTGAGGGCTCACAGCTAGTAAACGGCAATGCCAGGATGAATCAATCAGTTAATTAACAATGAAGCCACTTGTGATGGTCCCAGTGGTAAAGAATCTATCTGCCAAGGCAGGAGACATAAGAGACACCAGCTTGAACCCTATGTCAGGAAGATCCCCTGGAGGAGGGCATGCAGCCCACTCCAGTATTCTTCCTAGGAGAATCCCACAGACAGAGGATTGATTGCCCTGGCAGGCTACAGTCCATAGGGTTGCAGAGTCAGACACGACTGAAGTGACTTAGCACATCTTAGCAGACAGGAACACATGCTATTTTCTACTCTACCAGTGTAGAAGTGTGCTCTACATTCAGCTGTCTACTTTAGACCCTGATAATGAGTACTCAGTTTTCCTATGAAATGTAGGCGTCTCTTCCTGCTATGTAGCATTTTGTGATTATTTATCACTTAGGAGGTACACAAGTTTCTTGCATTTTATCTCCCATTTCATTAGAACAACCTGAACTGTCCCACTCTAACTGTGCTCTTAAAATGTCTTTAGGTTAGTTGGCTAAAACTGATTTGTTTTATTCCATTCATCTTCTGAATAATATTAACGAATTTGAAGGATTAGTTTTATTTTTGAATATAAATTTTCTGTCTTGGAACAAAAAAAGGCCTTTTCTCCCTGAACCATTTGAGAATAAGTTGCCCATCTGCTGCCACATCACCCCCCACCCAATACTTCAGTGTTTATTTCCTACAAACAAGAACAGTCTCCTACAGACCCACAATATATCTGTCACAGAAAGTTAACAGACATTACACTCCCATTTAATCTCCAGACCCCAACAGTCCAATTTATGTCCTTCGTAGGTGTAGTTCACCGTTAGGTACTGCATTTAGTTGTCTCTTCTCTAATCTCCTTCGGCCTAGAACAGGGCTTCAGCCTTTTCTTTCACGGCCTTGACATGCATGAAGGTTACAGGCCAGTTATTCTACAGAATGTCTCCCAACTACAGTTGTCTGGTGTTTGCTCATGATTAAACTCTGGTAATGCCTCTGTGGCAGCAATATCACGAAACAATGCTGTGGTCTTCTGACTGCATTCTATCAGGGGGTACAATCTTTACTTTTACTGAGAAAGTCAGTCTTAACCATTTGATTGTGATGTCTGCCAGACTTCTCGGCTGTAAACTTACTCTTCTCTTTCTAATCAATGAAGAGTTCCCATAGAGGCATTGTTTCTCTTCAAATTTTATCAAGTTTTTATTTCATTAAACCTGCTTTTTTAAATTAAGCTGAACTTTTATTTCTAAGCTCTTCAAAGATTATAACACAAAAAGTACCCTTTAAAAAGTGCTCCAAATTAAATCAAAGTTTCATCATCAAACACCTGTGACATTAAGAATTCATTTAGGCTATAATAGTTTCACATTACTTTCTAAAAATCATTTGCAATGTTCTATAGATCACATTGTTTTAAAGACATGAAGTAACTTAGTATTTTTTTATATTTATTTTGTATTATAGTTGATTAACAGTGTTGTATGAGTTTTAGGTGTATAGCAGAGTGATTCAGTTATATATATACCTGTATCTATTCTTTTTCAAATTCTTTTCTCATTTAGGTTATTACAGAGTATTGAGCAGAGTCCCCTGTACTATACAGTAAGTCCTTGTTAGTTATCTATTTTAAATATGGAAGTGTGTACAAGTCAATTCCAAACTCCCGATCTACCCCCCAGGAACCATAAGTTCATTCTCTAAGCCTATGAGTCTGTTTCTGTTTTGTAAATAAGTTTGCTTGTATCATTATTTTTATATTCTACATATAAGTGACATCATATTTGTCTTTCTCTGACTTTCTTCATTTAATATGATAATCTTCAAGTCTATCCATGTTGCTGCAAGTGGCATTATTTCATTCTTTTTAAAGGCTGAGGAATATTCCATCTGTCAATGGACATTTGCAAATATCCCATTCTTCATCAGACTTTCCATTTAGGAATTTACATTAGCATGGGCTCATGACTACCTATTATATTCAGTGGGTACGTAGAGAAGAGATGTCATTATCTTTTTGATGGTCAAATTAATCAGTGGGATCTCCTTTAAGCTGGCTTCTGTGTTCTTTTGACATGGTCCCATCATTCCAGGACCTCTTACTCTCTGGCTTAATAGGATGTCCCATAATTTTTGACAGGGCCCTGAAATCAGTCACCTCCAAGAAGTCTTGAACTTTTACAGTAGAAAAGGGTATTTAGAAACCTGGGTGAAAAGGGTGTTCAACACTGGGGACAAAAGGAAGCAGGTACAACTACAAGGTGAACACACAATACTTATATCTACATTTAATTATATATTTATTTAATAAATTTATTATATCTATTGAAATCCATGAGTTCACACATATACAACCATAGCCATTCAATCTAGTTTTCTCCCTTCCCATTAAACACTGAAAATCCTGACTCCTGTGTTTTCCAGATATCTTTACTTTTTTGATCAGTCCCACTGTTTTAATGGGCTTCCCTGGTAGCTCAGTGGGTAAAGAATCCACCTGCAATGCAAGAGATCCTGGCTCGGTTCCATTGCTGGGTGGGAAGATCTCCTAGAGAAGGGATAGGCTACCCACTCCTGTATTCTAGGGCTTCCCTGGTGGTTCAGATGGTAAAGAATCTGCCTGCAATGAGGGAGACCTGCAGGCAGATTCTTTACCATCTGAACCACCAGGGAAGCCCTAGAATACAGGAGTGGGTAGCCTATCCCTTCTCTAGGAGATGCCTGCAATGAGGGAGACCTAGGAGAAGGAAATGGCAACCCACTCCAGTGTTCTTGCCTTGAGAATCCCAGGGACGGGGGAGTCTGGTGGGCTGCCATCTATGGGTCACACAGAGTCGGACACGACTGAAGCGACTTAGCAGCAGCAGCAGGTTCGATCCATGGGTTGGGATGAGTCCCTGGAGGAAGGCATGGCAACCCACTCCAGTATTCTTGCCTGGACAATCCCCATCGAAGTTAGGGTTGCAAAGAGTCGGCCAGGACTGAACGACTAAGCACAGCACACAGCACCTGTTTGTAATACATCCCCCATTTCTGCGGCCCGGTCTCCCCTGCCTAACACCCTCTTTATTCTGCTCAGGCTCTGGAACGTCTTGCCAGGCTGCGCTACACTGGGCCCTTCTCACCCCGCCCGACTCCCACACTCCCCTCTGGGATGCCCTGCACGTGAATGCCCCCCTCACCCAGATCAGCTGTAACACAGCGTGGCTCCCAAACATAAAGAGCTCTTAAGGCGCTCTGGATCCCTTGGGGATCAAGTCCAGAGCTGCTAAATGGGCTCTGGTTCCACCCTCCCACCCACGCCCTGCGCCTCTTCTTTCTGCAGCACCTCATGGTTTTACAGCCGATCTCTTCGGCGAACAGAAGGGAAACCAACTGATACATTTTCAAATGCTATTTAAATACACGGAAATTGTTCAGAAGAAAAGGAAATCACTAGAAATGTTTGTTTAAAACTGGTACGAAAAGATATTAAGCAATTCAAAGCAATGTTTTTTTTAATGAAAAGAGTTATAACCGTAAAGAAAATGTTAATTTCCTGTGAATATTTTATGTCAACCAATGTTTTAAAAATGTATCAGTCACATATGATTGATATTTGCATGATCCCTGGGAAGAGTACTCAAAAGTAGTAGCAGGAGTTCCACAAAATCATGTATGATTGATACATTTTTAAAACATTGGTTGACATAAAATCTTCATGCAAAATAAACAGTTTTTTCATGGTTATAACTGTTTTCATTAAAAAACAAACAACAAACATTGCTTTGAATTGCTAGTATCTTTCTAGCAACTGCCATCTCTGGGGTCGCACAGAGTCGGATATGACTGAAGCGATTTAGCAGCAGCAGCAGATTAAGAGGAGTCCCTGCAAGTGTACAGGGGCTTTCCAGGTGGCGTTAGTGCTGAAGAACCCTCTTGCCAATGCAGGAGACATGAGAGATGTGTGTTTGATCCCTGGGTCCAGAAGATCCCCTGGAGGAAGAAATGGCAACCCACTCCAGTATTCTTGCCTGGAGAATCCCATGGACATAGTAGCCTGGCCAGGCTGCAGTCCATAGGGTCACAAAGAGTCAGACAGGACTGAAGTGACTTAGCACAATAGAACAATGGGAAGAGTACAAATGGAGACTCACATATCAATAGAGAAAACATTTGAAAGTTATAAACCACATTAACAAACTTTCGGCTAAAATATGTTCTATCCTCTCAACTTGACAAATAACCTTTCATGATAACAAAAAAATGCTTAATGTCTAAAACTATGTTTTCATATGATCAAAAGTCAGCTAAATATCTAAAGCAACTGAATTTACTGCTGGACATGTCTGGGTGTTGATGAGCCAGTGATTACCAATGAAACAAAGCAAAGGCATACACAATTCATTAATTACATTGTTGTATGAAATTTACTTTTCTAGTTTTTATTCTAGCAAAATCACTAATTATGGGGTTATGACCAAGATTTTCACATAATTTGTTTCTATTCTACATTATTCCAAATTATATGATCTCTCTTGAACAACAGAAATTCTTGTATAAGTTTTGGGTTTTGTTTCTTTTTTACTAATTCCAATTTGGAGAAACTTTGCTGAGGTAACAGCACCTGAAATAAAATCTCTAAAGCATTATTTAGATTCAGAAACAAATCAGGAACTTTACATATCAAGTTCAAACATGACAAACTTTTAATATAGATATAAATAAATGTATTAAAAATTTATAGGACAAATTATTATAATTCTAAATATTATAAGGTAATTTAATTTCATCATATAAATTATCATATAATATTTTACCATCTCTTAAAAATCAATATCTATATCCAAGCCTTTATGCAAAGATATGTTATATCATATCTAGACTTACATATATAAGAATGTTTAAGAATAATATGGATCATTTTAAAAATTTTTATTATTTATCTGGCTGTGCCAGGTCTTAGCTGTGGCACACAGGATCTTTAGTCTTCATTGTCGCATGTGAGAGCTAGTTCCCTGATCAGGCATCAAACCCAGGCCCCCTGTGTTAGGAGCATGGAGTCAGCCACTGGGCCACCAGGGAAGTCTCATCATGTGAATCATTAATATTACAAAATGTTTCTCAGGTGCCATGTTCAATTGTTGTGAGCAAGAAAGTGGATGATAGGCAGTATTGGGATATGACAATTTATTGTACAAAATTGTATTGTATTCCTATTATCTGAGAGTTGATTTTTTTTTCCTCTTAGCTCCTACTTTTACTGTTCAAATCATTCCCTCAGAAATAGTGTTTGATGCTGATATCAGCAGTAGCACCATCTGTCACCTTTACCACTCTCAGATATGGTCACCTTTTATTTTAAGGACATTAAGCAAGTTAGTCTTGCGTGGGGGAGGGGGGCAGGTGCTGTTTGCGTTATAGGTCATGCTCTGCCACAGCTCAGAACAAATCACAATACATACTTCCCATGGGTTATTTAACGCATGTATATTTGTGTGTGTGTGATAACTGGAACCCTTTGAAGCAGAGGGTCCGTGGCAGAGTCTCCTTTGCGGGAGTCTAAGGACAGTGATGCTATACTCCCTACCGTGCATTAAGTGCTGTGTAAAATAAAAAATGAAATTGTAAGACATGACATATGTCTTCTTAAGAGTCTGAAATCTAACTATGGAGGAGGAGAGTACTAGGATTCATAATGAACAAACAGAGTAAGACAGAAGTTGCCCCCATGTCCAGAAGGATGAAGCACTTTGTACCTACACACCTGCAGTATCCCCATGAGTCCAAGGCTACCCCCACGGGCAGAGGCTGTCTCATGAGGCCTGGAGTCTTGCAGAGCATCTGGTACAAAATCAGTACACAAAAAAACACCAGGAATTCCCTGGCAGTCCAGTGGTTAGGACTTAGCACTGCCTAGGGACTGGGTTCAATCCCTGATTGCAGAACTAAGATTCCACAAGTCACATGATGTGGCCAAAAGCAAAAACAAACCTATTGAAGATGAAACAAAGGAGCATACAGCCCCTAAAATAATGAGCTCAAGCCTCTGACACCTTAGAAATAAATCCTTCTCACCCTGATTTCCCCCTCCACTTCTATCTCTTTCTATCTGCCCTCTTAATTCATCTTGTCCCCATAAAGGCATATTCTTAGAAGTTAATCTTATCCGCTTCCTTAGGTTTGACTCCAATGCACACTTGATATTTTTTCTCCCATTTGATGTTCTTTTAATTAATATTTACTTCGAGAGTATTGTATATACTTATGTACAAATTTAACTATTAAACTGACATAAGGTAATTTTTCCTCTGCATCCTATGTGATTTCTTTTCCTGATTTCACTTCTGTTCATGAAGTTTCTGACAAAGAAATGAGTCATAATAATCCTTAACTTTGTTAAGATGCTTTTACAACAAAGTAACATTCTTCCCTGGTGACTCAGCGGTAAAGAATCCACCTACTAATGCAGGACACCCAGGTTCAATCCCTGGGTGGGGAAGATCCCCTGGAGAAGGGCATGGCACCCCACTCCAGTACTGCCCGGGAAATCTCATGGACAGAGGAGCCTGGTGGGCTACAGTCCTTGGGTCGCAAAAGAGTTGGGCATGACTTAGTGACTAAACAACAACAAGGACAATGAACACTCTTGAGGTGACTTTGTAGACCCATTAAAAAAGGGAAGTGTTAATCACGCCTAGTAAGGAAGAGAAAATAAATAGCTATACACAGAAGAACTGTACAAAAAAGATCTTCACAACCCAGATAATCACGATGATATGATCACTCATCTAGAGCCAGACATCCTGAAATGTGAAGTCAAGTGGGCCTTAGAAAGCATCACTACGAACAAAGCTAGTGGAGGAGATGGAATTCCAGTTGAGCTATTCCAAATCCTGAAAGATGATGCTGTGAAAGTGCTGCACTCAATATGCCAGCAAATTTGGAAAACTCAGCAGTGGCCACAGGACTGGAAAAGGTCAGTTTTCATTCCAATCCCAAAGAAAGGCAATGCCAAAGAATGCTCAAACTAGT
>NW_011494527.1:789856-794240 GCF_000754665.1 Bison bison bison
ACAAAGGTCCGTCTAATCAAGGCTATGGTTTTTCCTGTGGTCATGTATGGATGTGAGAGTTGGACTGTGAAAAAAGCTGAGCGCCAAAGAATTGATGCTTTTGAACTGTGGTGTTGGAGAAGACTCTTGAGAGTCCCTTGGACTGCAAGGAGATCCAACCAGTCCATTCTAAATGAGATCAGCCCTGGGATTTCTTTGAAGGGAATGATGCTGAAGCTGAAACTCTAGTACTTTGGCCACCTCATGTGAAGAGTTGACTCATTGGAAAAGACTCTGATGCTGGGAGGGATTGGGGGCAGGAGAAGGGGACGACAGAGGATGAGATGGCTGGATGGCATCACTGACTCGATGGACGTGAGTCTGACTGAACTCCGGGATTTGATGATGGACAGGGAGGCCTGGCGTGCTGCGATTCATGGGGTCTCGAAGAGTCGGACATGACTGAGCGACTGAACTGGACTGAACTGAATGTGAAATGAATTCAATTTGTTGTTCATCTGTTTTGGAACAGAGAAGTATATATGCACAAATGCTCACATAAACACTTGCAGCTATGCTCTAATTCACCCTCTTAAATACCTGATATTTGACCCTATCTTGGTTTAGCTCTGCTTGCTTTAATTATGATCAAAAGCTGAGAGTCAAGAAATAATTCAGATATTTGTCAAGCACCCACAAAGTTCATGGTACCATATGAGGTCCTTGGAACATGGTGTACAGAGAAGGCATATAATCTTCCTTATAATCTAGGAAGAAAGGAAATAAGAACATACAATTATAGTAACTACAAAATGAATAGGTCAAAGACTGCATCTTCAAGTTAAAGAGTTGGGTGGACAAATTCAAGTGTTACCTAAACCCGGGTTTGTACAGAAGTATACACAAAAGGAGTTCTTCCCTGACTGGTGGCTCAGATGGTGAAGAATCTGCCTGCAATGTGGGAGACCTGGGTTCAATCGCTGGGTCAGAGAAGATCCCCTGGAGAAGGAACTGGCACCCCACTCCAGTGTTCTTGCCTGGAGAATCCCATGGATAGAGGAGCCTGGCTGGCTACAGCCCATGGAGTCACAAAGACTCAGAAACAAACTGACGACTAAGCACACTCACACATACACAGAAGAAAAGAAAGAAGGAAATTGAAAGCATGATACATTAAATTCAATTTTTTAATGCACGGTAAAACTTACGGTGAAACGTACACACTGTGTAACAAAAATAACAATAATTATACCCCAGATAGTTCATGAACATGTAGAATCTACATAGTGATAGGCCCTCTTCCATTCCTGATTTTAGAAGTTTGGTTTCTTTCTTTTTGTCAGTCAATTTTATTACTTCTTTCAAAAAACCAACTTTCAACTATCAATTATTCTCTATTGCTTGCACTTTTTATATTTTATTGATTTCTACTCTTTACTGTATTTTTCTCTTGTACTTTTTTTTTGCTTTAATTTGTTCTTGATGTTTTAGCTTCCTAAGGTAGAAAATGTGATCATCGACTTGAGAAAGAGTCTTTTCGACGCCCTGGACTGTAGTCCACCAGGCTCCTCTGTCCTTGGAATTCTCCAGGCAAGAATACTGGAGTGGGTTGTCTTTCCCTTCTCCAGAGGATCTTCCCGGCCCAGGGACTGAACCCTGGTATCCTGTATTGCAGGCAGTTCCTTTACCGTCTGAGCCACCAGGGAAGGTCTATTGACTTGAGAACTTTGCCATTTTCTAGCAAAAGCATTAAAAAAATAAACTACCATTTAAACATTTTTTGTAACTTTAAAGCATTATTTTTTATTATTGTTCAGTTTGAAGTGTTTTCTAGTTCCCTCTTGATTATTTTCTTTGAAACAAGGGTTAGAGAAAAGTGTGCTAATTTCTAAATATCTGGAGTTTCTTTAGATATTTTATTTGTAATTAATTTTTAATTCAATTCCATAATGTTCTGAGAATATACTCTGTAATATTTCAACCTTTTGAATATGCTGAGAATTCTTTTATGATCCAACATATAGTTCAACATGGCAACCATTCCATATTCACTTAGAAGAAATTCATATTCTGCAGTCATTGGGTGAAACGATCTATAAAAAATTTCAATCAAGTTGGTTCATTTGTCTTCTATGTCCTTATAGACTTTTGTCTTCTTGCTTTATCCACTTTATCCACTTTATCCACTTACTTACAGAGAGAGGGGTGTTAAAAATTGTGGATTCACATATTTCTCTCTTTTCTTCTGCCAGTTTTGCTTTTCATATTTGGAAGTTCTGTTATTAGGTTGATAGATACTTAAGATAGATATGTCTTACTAATGAACGGATCCTTTTATCATTCTAAAATGTTTCTTCTTTACCATACGATGCAGAAATCCCAGAAAAGAAGAAAACTTTAATTTGAAAAGATACATGTACCCCAATGTTCATAACAGCACTGTTTACAATAGCCAAGACATAGACAAAACCTATGTGCCCATCAACAGATATGGATAATGTAATGGAGGATTATTCAGCCATTAAAAAAATAAAATAATGCCATTCGCAGTAACATGGATAGACCTAGAGCATATCATATAAATGAAGTGAGTCAAAGAAATACAAATATCATATGATATCACTTATATATGGGAGCTAAAAAAATGATACAAATGAAATTTATGCTTATAAAACAAAAACATACTCACAGACATAGAAAATAAACTTATGGTTAACAAAGGGGAAAGAGGAAGGGAGACAAATTAGGAGCTTGGGGTTAATAGATACACATGTCTACATATAAAAATAGATAAATGACAAGGGTGTATATTATAGCACAGGGAATATTATATATTCAATATCTTGTAATAACCTATAACAGAAAAGAATCTGAAAAAGTTTTTTATATATGTATATAAAATTAAATCACTTTATTGTGCATCAGAAACTAATACAACATTGGAAATCAACTACAATTAAAAAAATGTTTCTCTTTATCTACAGTGATATTCCTTATCTTTGAGTCTACTTTGATATCAGTATAAACACAACTGTTTTATTATACTTACTGTTTACATGGTGTAACTTTTCTCATTCTTTTACTCTGAACTTATCTGTATGTTTGTATATGGGCTTCTCTGGTAGCACAGTGGTAAAGAATCTGCCTGCAAAGTAGGAGACTTGCAGGAGACGTGGGTTTGATCCCTGGTCAGGAAGGTCCTCTGAAGAAGGAAATGGCAACCCATTCCAGTATTCTTGCCTGAAGAATCCCATGGACAGAGGATACTGGCAGGCTACAGTCCATGGAGTTGCAAAGAGTTGGGTGTGTTTATATTTACAGTAAATTCCCTTGTATACAGATGCGTCTTTTTAAATCCATTGTGACAATCTTTTCCTTTTAATTGAAGTGCTTAATCCACTTATAATAATTGATATGACAGTTGGGATTGAGTTAAACATCTTGCTTTTAGTTTTCTATATGGCCCATCTATTATTTCATGTCTCCATCCTTTTTTTTCATCTTACTCCAGCCACTTGACGCAAAAAGCCGACTCAAAAGAAAAGACCCTGATGCTGGGAAAGATTGAGGGCAGGAGGTAAAGGGGATGACAGAGGATGAGATTGTTAGATGGCTTCATTGACTCAATGGACATGGGTTTGAGCAAACTCCAGGACATGGTGAAGGACAAGGAAGCCTGGCATACTGCAGTCCATGGGGTTGCAAAGAGTCAGACACAACTGAGTGACTGAATAATATTAACACTCAAGTATTTTTAATATTATACTTCAATTATTCAATTTTTTTGTTTCTTTGATTTTAGGTACATATCTTTGAGTTATTTTCAGTCATTATTCTAGGAATTACACTGTATAACTTTAACTTACTACAGCCTCATTAAGGTCAACATTATACATATAAGAAGAGTATACAGTATGATTTCTTTCTTATCCCTCCATATTTTGTGCCATTTTGTGATGTTTTTTATTGCTATATGTTATAAATTCCAGTCCTTTTCATTATAGGGGACTGGAATGCAAAAGTAGGAAGTCAAGAAACACCTGGAGTAACAGGTAAATTTGGCCTTGGAATACAGAATGAAGCAGGGCAAAGACTAATAGAGTTTTGCCAAGTAAATGCACTGGTCATAACACCCTCTTCCAACAACACAAGAGAAGACTCTATACATGGACATCACCAGATGGTCAACACCGAAATCAGATTGATTATATTCTTTGCAGCCAAAGATGGAGAAGCTCTATACAGTCAGCAAAAACAAGACCAGGAGCTGACTGTGGCTCAAACCATGAACTCCTTATTGCCAAATTCAGACTTAAATTGAAGAAAGTAGGGAAAACCACTAGACCATTCAAGTATGACCTAAATCAAATCCCTTATGATTATACAGTGGAAGTGAGAAATAGAT
>NW_011494527.1:794506-795873 GCF_000754665.1 Bison bison bison
TAGATCTGATACATAGAGTGCCTGATGAACTATGGAATGAGGTTGGTGACATTGTACAGGAGACAAGGATCAAGACCATTCCCATAGAAAAGAAATGCAAAAAAGCAAAATGGCTGTCTGGGGAGGCCTTATAAATAGCTGTGAAAAGAAGAGAAGTGAAAAGCAAAGGAGAAAAGGAAAGATATAAACATCTGAAAGCAGAGTTCCAAAGAATAGCAAGAAGAGATAAGAAAGCCTTCTTCAGTGATCAATGCAAAGAAATAGAGGAAAACAACAGAATGGGAAAGACTAGGGATCTCTTCAAGAAAATCAGAGATACCATAGGAATATTTCATGCAAAGATGAGCTCGATAAAGGACAGAAATGGTATGGACCTAACAGAAGCAGAAGATATTAAGAAGAGATGGCAAGAATACACAGAAGAACTGTACAAAAAAGATCTTCATGACCCAGATAATCACAATGGTGTGATCACTGACCTAGAGCCAGACATCCTGGAATGTGAAGTCAAGTGGGCCTTAGAAAGCATCACTACAAACAAAGCTAATGGAGGTGATGGAATTCCAGTTGAACTATTCCAAGTCCTGAAAGATGATGCTGTGAAAGTGCTACACTCAATATGCCAACAAATTTGGAAAACTCAGCAGTGGCCACAGGACTGGAAAAGGTCAGTTTTCATTCCAACCCCAAAGAAAGGCAATGCCAAAGAATGCTCAAACTACCGCACAATTGCACTCATCTCACATGCTAGTAAAGTAATGCTCAAAATTCTCCAAGCCAGGCTTCAGCAATATGTGAACCGTGAACTTCCTGATGTTCAAGCTGGTTTTAGAAAAGGCAGAGGAACCAGAGACCAAATTGCCAACATCCGCTGGATCATCGAAAAAGCAAGAGAGTTCCAGAAAAACATCTATTTCTGCTTTATTGACTATGCCAAAGCCTTTGACTGTGTGGACCACGATAAACTGTGGAAAATTCAGAAAGAGATGGGAATACCAGACCACCTGATCTGCCTCTTGAGAAATTTGTATGCAGGTCAGGAAGCAACAGTTAGAACTGGACATGGAACAACAGACTGGTTCCAAATAGGAAAAGGAGTTCATCAAGGCTGTTTATCGTCACCCTGTTTATTTAACTTATATGCAGAGTACATCATGAGAAACACTGGACTGGAAGAAATACAAGCTGGAATCAAGATTGCTGGGAGAAATATCAATAACCTCAGATATGCAGATGACACCACCCTTATGGCAGAAAGTGAAGAGGAACTAAAAAGCCTCTTGATGAAAGTGAAAGTGGAGAGTGAAAAAGTTGGCTTAAAACTCAACATTCAGAAAAGAAGATCATGGCATCCGGTCCCACCACCT
>NW_011494527.1:795973-800709 GCF_000754665.1 Bison bison bison
AGTCAAGGCTATGGTTTTTCCTGTGGTCATGTATGGATGTGAGAGTTGGACTGTGAAGAAGGCTGAGCGCCGAAGAATTGATGCTTTTGAACTGTGGTGTTGGAGAAGACTCTTGAGAGTCCCTTGGACTGCAAGGAGATCCAACCAGTCCATTCTGAAGGAGATCAGCCCTGGGATTTCTTTGGAAGGAATGATGCTAAAGCTGAAACTCCAGTACTTTGGCCACCTCATGCGAAGAGTTGATTCACTGGAAAAGACTCTGATGCTGGGAGGGATTGGGGGCAGGAGGAGAAGGGGCAGAGGATGAGATAGCTGGATGGCATCACTCACTCGATGGACGTGGGTCTCAGTGAACTCCGGGAGTTGGTGATGCACAGGGAGGCCTGGCATGCTGCGATTCATGGGGTCGCAAAGAGTCGGACATGACTGAGTAACTGATCTGATCTGATAAATTCCAGTATGCAATGTTACTATTTTTGCTTTAAATAATATGCTTTTTAAAATAAAGTAAGCAGCCTAATGTGTGTAATTGGAATCCCAGAAGAAGACAATGAATGAGGCAGAAAATACATTTGAAGAAATAATGGCTACAAAGTCCACAAATTCTGTGAAAAAAAACATGTTTTGAGACACATATTTACCTAAGGAGCTTACTTAACCCCAAGTTAGACAAATTCAACATACACACACACACATCTAGTTGGAGAAAAAGAGATACATTACATAAAGGGGAAGAATAACCAGAACCATCAAATCACCTAAATTCTTATTAGAAACAGTGAAGGCCAGAAGACAGTTAACACATCTTAAAGTGCTGAAAAGAAACAAGAAAATATGGAATTTAGAAAGATGGTAACCATAACCCTGTATGCAAGACAGCAAAAGAGACACAGATGTATAGAACAGTCTTTTGGACTCTGTGGGAGAGGGCGAGGGTGGGATGATTTGGGAGAATGGCATTGAAACATGTATAATATCATATGTGAAACGAATTGCCAGTCCAGGTTTGATGCAGGATACAGGATGCTCGGGGCTAGTGCACTGGGATGACCCAGAAGGATGGTATGGGGAGGGAGGTGGGAGGGGGGTTCAGGATGGGGAACACAGGTACACCCGTGGCAGATTCATGTTGATGTATGGAAAAACCAATACGATATTGTAAAGTAATTAGCCTGCAATTAAAATAAATTTATATTTTAAAAAAAGAAACAAGAAAATCTGTTAGTAAAGAATTCTAAGTGCAGCAAGAATACTTTTAAAAAATAAGAGTGAAACTCTGGTTTCTCGTATTTATGGGATGACGTGTTCAAGCAAATTCTTCCACATATAATAATTATGAAGTCTGGATGAAATGTTTTTTAAAAGATATTATTTAAAGACATTCAAAAGAAAGCAGATGAGAATTTATACTTGAAAATCCACAAGTGAAATGAGTAAGAAAATGAGTTTCTGGTGTTTTTGCCTTAAAATATTCCCCTAAACTCTATCGTTTCAGAAGCAGAAAACTGAAGCATTACTCATTCAGTGTGACAGAGGATAGAGTTCAAGGATGAAAGAACAGCTAGAAGTTTAGGAACACAATCCTAAAAGTGCAAAAGTGTCAAAATAGGAATGTAATCTGCCCATGTTCCTGGCCACCCACTAACACAGGAGTGCACAGAAGATACCAACAGGACGATAACTATTTTGGCCCAGTCAAGTTAACTGCCTGTTACAACAAAACCCCAACAATCCTTAGAAAACTGTAAGAGTATCCAGTTTTAAAAACAAAATAAAAACTAAAATAAACAAAAAGAGTAGTGTTGCTACAATGTATTATCTATAATATTCAGTTTTCAACCAAAAATTACTAGCTGTACAAAGAAACAGGAAAGGAGGACCCACTCAGGAGAAGTCATTTAGACAATGATCCCAAGTGGGCCTGAATGTTACATATAAAAGTCAAAGATACCAAAGCAAATACTGTAAAGAATTAAAATAATATGTGTTCAAAGAATTAAAGGAAAATGTGGTCTTGATATGTGAACAGATAGAGAACCTCAACAGACATGTGGAATTTTTTTTTTAAAGAACAAATAGAAATAAAGAGTAGACTGATAGAAATGGAAAGTTTACTAGATGGATTCAACATCACATCTGAGATGGCAGAAGAAAGAATCAGTACACTCTAAAAAGATTAAAAGAAATTATCCAATATGAAAAACAAATAGTAAAAAAGATTGAACCATTTCAAAAACCTATGGGACAATGTACTTGGCGTCCCAGAATAAGAGATGAGAGAGGATGGGATACGAAAAATATTTGATGAATAATAGTTGAAAATTTCCCAAATTTGGTGGAAAATATTAACTTGCAGATCCAGTAAACTCAGCAAACCTCATCAGGATAAATACAGTGAAAACCACAGCTAGTTAGAATATCAGGGTCAAACTACTGAAAACCAAAAAAAAAGAAATATCTTTCAAATGTATGTTTTGTCCGGTTTTCTTATTGTAGGTGGAAATTCAAGAACAATTATTGCAGTGATGATTGGAAGTCAAAGTTTTATGCATTCTTTTTAAGTCTGGTTTTCACAAGACCAGCTGATCAACTTGTACCATTTCTACCTTTATTTCTCTATGCTCTTGCTACCTGTCCCATCATGTACTTTTAAAATTGTCTTGTACATCCCATGACTACTACTCTCTTGAACCTATCTGTATTAATCAGCTCAGGCTGTTATAACCAAATACCATGGATTTACTTGGTGGCTTAAACAACAGGCATTTTTTTTTTATCAGAGTTCCAGAGGCTGGGAAGTCCAAGATCAAGGTGCTGGCAGATTCAATTATTGGTGAGGACCCTCTTCCTGCTTATAGATGGTTATCTTCCTGCTCTGATGGTGGAGAGAAAAAGAACTCTAGTGTCTCTCCCTCTTCTTATAAAGACACTAATCCCACCACACTAGATTTTGCATGATCTAATCTAAAACCACATGGCTCTAGTGGTAAAGAACCCACCTGCCAATGCAGGAGACATAGGAGACACAGGTTCCATCCCGGTGTTGGGAAGATCCCCTGGAGAAGGGCATAGCAACCCACTCTAGTATTCTTGCCTGGAGAATCCCATGGACAAAGGAGCTTGGCGGGCTATAGTCCATAGCGTCACAAAGAGTCGGGCATGACTGAAGTGACTGAACACACACCATCTAAAACCAATTACCTCTCAAAGACCCCACCTCCAAATACCATCACGTTAGGTATTTTGGAGGGACAGGCATTCACGTCCTAATACTCTCACTGGTCTCTTTAAAACAATGAAAACTATCTGAATTGTTCTGCTACTTTGGTCAGAGTTTTGGTTAAGTTCTCAATGTTTAAAAAATAAACTTGGAATTCCCTTAAGGCAAAATAAACCTTGTTGTTGTTGTTGTTGTTGTTGTTGTTTTTGAGAAACAAGATGCATTTGAGGACTTGATTTTAGGAAGAGCAATGGGAGGGATGTTGTCATCTAACTTAGTTGTCAAACATTCTCAAATAGTTATTTGGCTGAATCTTTCCTTTCCTTCTTTTCTCTTTCTGGGTCACTATCTTGGAAACAGGAATAAGAATATGGTTTAACACATTGTTAAGATAAACACCTAAAGCATTCTGCTTCCTTTTCCCACCCCCATTTCAAAGCCTCAGATAATAGACTGTGGTAACATCTTTTCAAGCATGTTCATAAGTAACATCTTCTTAAGCATCATCGATATGGTACTTTCCAACCTGCTCTTACTTTATCAGAAGAAAAAAATTCTTCTCTCAGTGAGACCAAATATAACACAAAAATATTTATTTAGCTGGATTCATCCTTTTATTTCTAAGACTGTTTTAATTGTGGCAACCTTGCCTGACACTGGAACAAAACAGAAACAATTGAAATCTGAAAACAAATTGCACACAACTACTGAATTTGAGTACTGTGTTTAATTTCACTTCAAATAAATTTAAGGGATTTTAAAAGTACTTCATTAGTTCAAATTGGAAGTCTGTAGCTGTTTGTATAAAACTGAGTCAATTTGGTCTACAAAAATACTCTCAGTACAACCTAAGTGAAAGTCACTCAGTCATGTCCGACTCTATAGTCCATGGAAGTCTCTAGGCCAGAATACTGGAGTGGGTAGCCTTTCCCTTTTCCACAGGATCTTCCCAACCCAGGGATCAAACCCAGCTCTCCCACATTGCAGGTGGATTCTTTCCCAGCTGAGCCACAAGGGAAGCCCAACACAACCTAAAGAGAAGTGATATTCATGTGGTTAAGTTTCTGCCCCTTGATAAGGGGAGGTAGCACTTGTACCTCGAGTATTTTACAGAATGTCTCCAGCAGGACTGGAAGTTTTGTTTCGCTTTTGTTTTCTTTTAAAGACATTACCATCTTTACTAGAGTGCTGAATGTCATGCTGTTAGGGAAGAATAATGGATGGAAAAGTTGATGGAGAGACGGGGCAATGTTGGAACTCCCGGGCTCTAGCTGCAGCACAGTGGCATTCCCCCAGACCAGAGTCAGCACATTTCAATAGAACCAGACTCTAGTCTGAGTTTGGGAACTTGTGTTTTCAGTTGTAATCCTAATCACATTTTTTATTTGCTCTGCACTTTCTTCTTGGCACTCAATTATTGACACTAGGGACAAATTGGTCACATTTGTGGCTAAAAATTGGGATGCCTTGTACCTGACAGGACTCTGTGTTTATCTTTTATAGCCTGGAGTTTAAG
>NW_011494527.1:800809-819773 GCF_000754665.1 Bison bison bison
GAGTTTAAGACTCCATCCAAAATTGAGCAAGTGAGACGTTTAAGATGAAATGGGTAGAATGTAATTTTCCAGCCCTTAAGAAGTGCAAGAGGACAAGAAATAACGTATTTTGGTACTTTTAGTTTAAGTTTACTTTTCTCAGCACATTTTACCCATGTGAAATACGAGAAGAAAATTACTTTATGGCTGTAAATTTCAAGTTCCTTTGGCTGTAATACAGAGAAATCTTGAAAACTGGTCCAGATTATTAAATGTCTATCAGTTTGGTATATTGACAAATTTGACAATCTTGTTAGAGGGGCTGTGTTTCTTTGGTTTTCCTCTATTTTTCTCTCTCATGGAGTTCCCTTCTTGCATATCCAAGCATTCTCAACCTTTTCCGTCTTCCCTATCCCCCCAAATTCTGGACATTAGTTTCTTCCTTGTTTTTTCCATCTGTGTGAAAGAGGGAATGCAGGAAAACCACTATAAAACTAGCTTTATCCAAGGGTTTTAAAATGTGGTAACCATTAGAATTAGTTGGGAGCTTGGTGAAACTGCTGATTTCTAAACTCCATGTCATGAACTTGAGTTAGCAACAAGGCTTTGAAATTTATATAATTTGAAAAGCTTTCTGAGGGATTAGAGATCTGTTAGATTCTGGGGATCCACTGCTTGAGTGTATTTTCTTATGGTGGTGGTGGTTTAGTCACTAAACTAAACCACTCAGTAAGTTCAACTTTTGCGAGCTCATGGACTGTAGTCTGCTAGGCGTCTCTGTCCATGGGATTCTCCAGGCAAAAATACTGGAGTGGGTTGCCATTTCCTTCTCCAGCGCATCTTTCCCCCCAGAAACGAACCTGGGTCTCCTGCATTGTAGGCAGATTCTTTACCGACTGAGCTATAAGGGAATAAAATAATCATTAAATTAAGTTAGAATGATAATATATCAAGTTCTGGCTGAGTATCTACATGACTCAACTCAGTGGTTTTGCAAGATGACAGAAACTATTTTGCTTAAGTTATTTATAATTCAAGACTGTGCGTCAAGCTGGCCTGACTTCAGAGGGCCTTCTCTGCTTACACTGATCTTCCTTCTCCTCACCAGCCCCTCAACTGAAAAAAAATTAGTTTTACTCCTCAATAAAATATCTTCTTTTTTAGAGTTTATTTTCAATTGGAGGATAATTGCTTTACAATATTGTACTGGTTTCTGCCATACATCAACATGCATCAGCCATAGGTACAGACATGTCTCCTCCCTCCTGAGCCTCCCTCCCACCTCCCAACTCATCCCACCCCTCTAGGTTGTCACAGAGCACCTGATTTTTGCTCTCTGAGTCATACAGCAAATTTACACTGACTGTCTAATTTTACATATGGTAATGTATATGTTTCAATGCTACACTCTCAATAATCTTATTTTTATTTTAAGGTTATACAAAGCAATGGTATACAGGGCAAAAATTTAAACAATACATAAGTAAAAAGGACAAAAAATAAAAACAATTTCAAAATCGACCCTGTTCACAAAAATCCTATTAATTTGGGGTCTATCCTTTCATAAAACTCTTTATGTACACATAAAAATGTGTAACTCTAAGTGTATATTAACATTTGTAAATTAGATCAGAATGATTAACTCAGAGAGAGCCACACTGAGTAATGCCTTTCCTCCAAGCCCAGTCAAGCCACAGATAAGAAAGGTAAATGAATGCCTATTGCCCAGTATCGATAAGAGTTTGCAATTCTTTGTCCATACAACCAGAGATAGGCAATGAAAACAATTTTAATACTAAATTGTATAATGTTATCCATGCATACATGGACATCGTATTTTTTCAGGTTCTTATTGTTGATTTGGGGTTTTGCTTGTTTGCTTGCTTGCTTACTATATCTCTCCCACTCTTCTTACTGGATCATCCCTTCCAGTCCCCATGTAGCCAATGTTACCAGTCTAAATTGTATCTTTCTACACCTTTCTCCATTTTCATACTGTTACACACAAATATACAAACATTTATATAAGGGAGGATATAATGGTTTGTTTTACAAAAATAAAATAATATTACAAGTGTGATATGTCATGAGGAAGTATGAAGTGAAATGAAGTGAAGTCGCTCAGTCGTGTCCGGCTCTTTGTGACCCCATAGACTGTGGCCTATCAGGCTCTTCCGTCCATGGAATTTTCCAAGCAAGAATACTGGAGTGGGTTGCCATTTCCTTCTCCAGGAGATCTTCCCAACCCCGGGAAGAATGAGGAAGTATAGGAATACATACACACACATATATGCATGCTAAGTCGCTTCTGTCACATCTCACTCTTTGTGACCTCGTGGACTGTAGCCCACCAGGCTCCTCTGTCCATGGGAATCTCCAGGCAAGAATACTGGAGTGGGTTGCCATGCCCTCCTCCAGGGGATCTTCCCAACCCAGAATCAAAATCACATTTCTTATGTCACCTGCATTGGCAGGCAGGTTCTTGACCACTAGTGCCATCTAGGAAGCCATATAGATAGCTAGGTCAGTTCAGTTCAGTTCAGTTCAGTCTCTCAGTTGTGTCCGACTCTTTGCGACCCCATGAATTGCAGCACGCCAGGCCTCCCTGTCCATCACCAACTCCCGGAGTTCATCCAAACTCATGTCCATTGAGTCGGTGATGCCATCCAGCCATCTCATCCTCTGTCGTCCCCTTCTCCTCCTGCCCCCAATCCCTCCCAGCATCAGAGTCTTTTCCAATGAGTCAACTTTTCGCATGAGGTGGCCAAAGTATTGGAATTTCAGCTTTAGCACCAGTCCTTCCAAAGAACACCCAGGACTGATCTCCTTTAGGATGGACTGGTTGGATCTCCTTGCAGCCCAAGGGACTCTCAAGAGTCTTCTCCAACACCACAGATGCAAACCTCTCTTAGAATCAGGAAATGCTTCCCTGAAGAAGTGCTATTTAAGCTGAGTGGACTGAACTGTGTCTCCTCCCCAAAATTCATGTGTGGAAGTCCCAACCTTCAGTATCTCAGAATGTGCCTACATTTGGAGATAGGGTCTTTATTAAAGGGATAATTTAGTTAAAATGAGGTCACTGGAGTGGCCCTAATCCAGTGTAACTGGTATCCTTACATGAAGGGGAAACTTGGATATAAACACAGAGTAAAGACCATGTGACGACACAGGAGAAAGACAGTCCTCCTCCCGCCAAGGAGAGAGGCCTCAGAAGAGGGCAATCCTGTCAAGAACTTGATCTCAGACTTCTAATCTCCAGAAATGTAAGAAAATAAAAGTCAGCTGTTAAGCCCTCCAGTCTCTGGTACTTTGTTATGACAGCCCTAGCAAACTAAAAGAGATTTATAGGAATAATTCATTACAGGGACATAGGAAAAAGAATACTTACACATTGGTGTGGAAATGTGTAAGTAGTCTTTTTGGAGAGTAATTTACCAATAGCTATTAAACATTTGTTTCTATGGACAAATTCCCAAGAGTGGAATTTCTGACACCAGATCATAAAAAAAAAAAAAAAATGCTTTTCTTGTGGGTTCCCCAGAGTTCTATCATTGCTGCAATTACATTATAAAATTTCTGCTTCCAAATTATTTCATTTTTGAAGACTCAAGCAGCATATTAAGTATGAAAATCCCTTAGGAAACTCAACATCAACAAAATAAAAAGTAGCAAAATTCTGTAACAATGCAGTGTTCATTTTCTATTGCTACCTAATAGATTACCACAAACTGAGCAGCTTATTGGAGTTTATAAATGGCTTAGCTGGGTCCTCTGCAAGGCAGCAATCAAGGTGTTAGCTGGACTGTGTTTTCATCGGAAGCTCAATTCAGGGAAAATCTGCTTTAAAGGTCATTGGAACTGCTGGCAGAATTCAGGGTATTGTGGGGACCTTCCGGGTGTCCAGTGTCTAAGACTTCTCACTCCCAGTGCAGAGGTGGGTTCAACCCCTGGTCTTGGAACTAAGATCCCACATGCTGCAACTAAGACTTTGCGTACTGCAACTACAGTTCCATGCTGTAACTGAGAGCCAGTGCAGCCAAATAAACAAAAGTAAGCATTAAAAAAAAGAATGCAGTGTGTTGTGGCTGTAAGACTAAAAGCCCAGATTCTTACTAGCTGGAGGCTACCTGTAGTTTCTTGCCAAGTAGGTTTCCCCAACATTGCCATTTACTTCATCAAGCCAGCAAAAAGAGCCTGCTAGCATAGTTATAGGAGTAGTCACAGGTGTAGCATCTCGTGACCACTGTCATATTTTATTTGTTAGAAGCAAGTCATAACTACTGTCTACACCCAAGGGGAAGGGATTACACAAAGGTGCGAATGGAGACAGAAGTCAAGGAGTGACCTTACAGTCTGTCTACCACACATATTTAAAACCTTCTTTGTCTATGAGTTAAGATGTACACTCTTTTTTTCATACTCCATTAATAAAACTTATCAGTGTACCTGACTTACCAAAACAAGTCAATAATGTTATCTTGTGTTTCTTGCTTTCTTCCTGGACTTTCTATGGCTTGATGTTGCTTTCACTTGCTTTGTTATAATTAAATTCAAATCAGCAAACATTTGTTGAGTATCTTCTAAACGGCAATCTTTCCGGAGGTTGTGGAGGTCTGACAACTTCCATCTTTTGAGGCTACTATTAAATGAAGGAATGCCTAGTAAGGGTTGCAGCACTGTTGCACATTTTGGGGGGAATTTTAGAACTGAAAAATATCTGAAATTTTAAAATTCACTGGGTGAGCTTAATAGCAGAACAAACATGAGAATAGAAAGAGTTGGCTAATTTCAAGTTAGATCAATAGAAAATATCCAATCTGGAAATGGAAGGAAAAATTATCAAAAAAAAAAAAAAAAATTAGCAGAGCCTTAGAACCTGAGGGACAAAACCAAAAGATCTAACACATAGGCAACTGGAATTTCAAAAAGAGAGAGAGACTTGGGTAGGAAAAATAGGTGAAGAAGTAATGACAACAAACTTTCCAAATTTGGTCAAAACGTACTTTTACAGATTCTGCTGCTACTGCTAAGTCGCTTCAGTCATGTCCAACTCTTAGCGACCCCATGGACTGTAGCCCACCAGGCTCCTCAATCCATGGGATTTTCCAGGCAAGAGTACTGGAGTGGGTTGCCATTTCCATCTCCAATGCATGAAAGTGAAAAGTGAAAGTGAAGTTGCTCAGTCGTGTCCGACTCTTAGCAACCCCATGGACTGCAGCCCACCAGGCTCCACAGATTCTAGAAGCTGGCAAACCCAGTCAGGATAATGATACACAGTTTCCATCAGGGTTCCCAATGACCAAAACGTCCTAGTATTTATTCTTCTGTGTAATCCCTCCCCTTGAATGTGAGCTGAATCTTAGGACTTGCTTTTGATGGACAGAAAACAAAAAAGCTATGGGATGTCACTTCTGTAATTAGGTAACAAAAACTGGGGCCCTTGGCAGTCCTCTCTCTGTCTCTCTCTGCACCACCCTCACCAACCCCTTGTTTGCTTTCATGAGACAAAATGCCATGTTGTGAGATGTTCTATGAGATGATCATGTGACATGTGAAAGGATCATGTGACAAAGAACTGAGGGAAGCCTGTGGTCAATAGTTTACGAGAAACCAAGACATCTGGCTAACAGCTGATAGGGAACAGAATGGTGGCGACTATCACATGAGTGAAGTATGTTCAGGGTCCTCACAGTCAAACCTGAGAAGACTGAAGTGTGTCTTCTAAGACTGAGAGACTTAGAAAGTTGTGCCCAAATTCTGGGTTCCTGATCCATAGAAACTATGTGATAATAGATCTGTATCATTTTAACTGGTAAGTTATGAAATGATTTGCTACAGGGCAAATCATAGATAACCAATATGCTGCTGAAATCAAAGATAGAGAGGAAATTGTAGATGCAACCAGAAAACAAACAAACAAACAAAAAACAAATACATTACACACAGGAAGAAAAGTATTCAATAACTCTGGACTTTTTCAGAAAGCATGGGGATCAGAAAACAGTGAGCAGTATTTTTCAAGTACTTAAAGAATGAATATCAGTTTATCACGCTGCATCTAGCAAAAATCTCATATGAGAATTGTGCCATGCTTAGTCACTCAGTCATGTCTGACTCTTTGTGACCCCGTGGACTGTAGCCCTCCAGCTCTTCTGTCCGTGGAGATTCTCCAGGCAAGAATACTGGAGTGGGTTGCCATGCCATCCTCCAGGGGATCTTCCCAACCCAGGGATTGAACCTGCAAAGGTCTCCTGCATTGCAGGTGGATTCTTTACCATCTGAGCCACCAGGGAAGCCCATATGAGAATTAAAGAAAACTAAAAACAAAAACAAAAAAATTCAAATAAAAAAACTAAGATATTTCACTACCACTGGAGGTATACTAGAAGAAATACTAAAGGGAA
This sequence comes from Bison bison bison, assembly GCF_000754665.1. Lineage (NCBI taxonomy): Eukaryota > Metazoa > Chordata > Mammalia > Artiodactyla > Bovidae > Bison > Bison bison. Next base: position 807,193 of record NW_011494527.1, read on the forward strand.
ATCATCAGATTAAACAGAAATGACACCAAAGTAAAGCTTAGATCTTCAGAAATGAATTATCCCCAGCAGGAATGGTAAATACCTGATAAATTTATATGACAATTTTCCCTATATTTTACTGAAAATGAATATGATTGTTTAAAGCAAAAACTATAGCATTATCTTTGGGGGGTTTTAATGTATATAGATGTAATACATATAATAACCAGTGTTGAGGCAGTTGATCGTGGGTTGGAAAAGAATTTCCAGACGCAGAGCACTTCAAAGGAAGTGAATTTGAAATATGAAAAGGAACAAAACATTCATAGTTCTTGCCCTTAAGAAGCAGTCCAGTGGGATAAATAAACATTTTAAAATTTCTCAGATAATTATGTAATAACACATTATGATAAGTGCTAAGCCTGAGTTACCGTGAAAGCCAGAGCTGCAGGGGACTTCAGCTGAGTTCCCATGCTTCATCCATTTGGAGTGTTCCCTTATCTTCAAGTACCAAAAATGAAAGCTCAAGGAGTTGTAACAAACCTCATTCCCCATGCTAGCATCAGTTTTGGGCATTGGGCTGAATTTATTACGAGAAATTTTCGTCCTTTAGAATTCAGAAGGGACGTCCCTAGTGTTCCAGTGGTTAAGAATCTGCCTGCCAATGCAGATGGGGACATGAGGGTTTGATCCCTGGTCCAGGAAGATCCCTCATGCTGTGGGGCAACTAAACCCATGTATCACAACTGCTGAAGCTTGTGCCCCCAGAGCCTGTGCTCTGCAACAAGAGGCGCCACCACAGTGAGAAACCCACGCAACCACAACTACAGCTAGTAGCCCCAGCTCTCTGCAACTAGAGAAAGCCCACGAACAGTGACAAAGACCCAGCAGAGCCAAATACATAAACAAATTTAAAAAACAACTTAAAAAAAAAGAAACCAGTGATTATATACTACCTTGCTCCTGTTTGAACAGGGAAGCCTTATGTTGCAGCACGTGCTCCTCACCTGGGATCCAGGAGGTTTGGAGCCCCATTGATATCACTAGCAGCCATCCTCTGTATACTTTTAGTGTGAGGTAAACCTTGGTGCTGCTTATGGAAGAAATAAGATGGCACACAATGCATCAATGAGGGTCCAATTCAAAAAAGAGAAACTACACAAACTATTCAATGGAGACAACGTAACTTAAATAGTTGTTAGTCATTTGTAGGAAACTGAAAAGGCAAATATGGAAGCTAGCGTTTTACAAAGATAATAGTTAAGGGAAGCAAGTACTACTCTTGGGATGAGGAAACAAAAAGAAGACACTGGAATACAGAGGTTTAGATGAAGAGCCCCACAGAGCTGGGACTTAGTCCTTTGAGGAAGGACTGATTAGTATTGTCAGCTGATTAGTATCTCTGAGTTTGCAGTAAGGCTGGTACTGGTATTACGGAAAAACTGCAAATGGAAACCAAATAGTACTACAGCAAATCAACTGTCACTTTTAAGGTGAAGAATCACTGCTTGGAGACAATGATAGTTAACAGGAAGGGGCAAGTTTCTTTTTCCTCCAGACGTCTAGCGTCCCTCTAGCATCCCCTGTTATCAAAGCCTAGAGTGGACTGAGTCAGCTGGTAAAGGAAAAACTGCAGGAAAACAAAACAGAGAACAGAATGGTGGGTCTGGAGAATCAACTAGTTAATAACTGTCACAAGGTGAGAGAGCCAATCAAAACTACGGAACTAAGGTCAGTGGGAGTTTAGGAAGCTGAAGGTGGACTGATCAGCTCATTGAAAAGTTGAACAGCATGAACTCTGCTGACTTTATCCAGTGATTGGTATTCCTTTCCCACTTGTTCTTTATTATTTGGGAACTAAAAGCAGAAACTGCGAAGAATGAGTTGAAAAATACTCTTAGGTTTGTCCTTATTCATTCGTATTACAGTATTTTTTTAGTTAAGGCCATCTAAAATATACCAAAGTGCTTATCCTCCCCCTAGGTTCCCCAGCAACATTGTCTGGACTTCCTCTATATAGATATCACCCTGTTTATCCAGTACTTAGACTACTAGGAACCCCCACTCTGGAACACCTGTAAGCCTGATAAAAGGCTTAAAGTAAGTGCAGAAAGTGCCTGAAGCTAGTTTGAAATAGATGTCATAAAAGTCATGCACCCATATACTTTATCTCTAGCCAGATATTTAAATTAATATTACACTTAATACTTACTTATCTGGTTTCCATTAGCAGCTGTGAAGAAGTGGCTGAACAAAAAAGAAGAGAAAAAAAGTTACATTGTTCTGGCAACTTCGAGAAGTTACCATGGAGAAGACAGATGCAATAAGAAAGGAAAAAAACATTATCACCAACAAAAAGAGAATAACAGCATGCAGTGTGGAAAAAACCCTACAAACCACACGATTTCAAAAACATCAGTGAGAGAGAAGACAGGCCAACTCAAGACAGTGCAGCAGTCTGCTAGTATTCAGGGAAAAGAATGGTTCGGTTCTGCCTGCCTATCCCCATGAGGCATGTTGTTTTCATCACAAACTAGAACAGCCATGTGTCTGTTTACCATTGTATGCCCAATGCCTGAAACAAGATAGGCACTCAATCAAGGAATCATCGATAACCATATGGATGCCAAATCACAAGAAGATTTTTAAATTATGGTGAATATATTCCAGTGGCAAATGAAAAGAGGTATCAGTTGCATTTTTGAAAAGTCACTATTATGGTAAGCCACTATCTGAGGGCTATAGAAAGTAGAACCAGAGAAAGTTATTTACTTCAAGAATGAAAATGCACTACTGTAGGCCACTGCCCTGATTCTAAATGGGAAAAAGCAAGACTTTGATTCAGCATAATTTACTTAATAAAGCACTGTATTTCTCTCTCTCTACTAATTTGGTAGCTTTCACTTTATTGCTATTCAAAGACTCTTCTACTGGGACAGACGCAATAGAAGAGATAGATATATAATATGATGAAATATGAGGAAAGGGAAACAAAATGGAATAAATAAGATGTTCTCCACCAATTTCTCCTCTGAGGGCATTTTCCATTTTATAGCTAGGAGATGGAGGTACAGCAAATGGCAGTGGCCAAGAGCTTTTAGCAATCTCATGGGGATGGAAAGACCAAAGTTGGAATTTGGACAAGTAGAGCCGCCAAGACTTGAACAGCCAGGATCCCAGAGAGAAGATAACCATTGAGAAATGGGTATGACATTCTGCAAGGATTTTACCTCAATGAATGTTCGGAATCCTAAGTCTCTGAGAATGAGAGAAGAAAGAGGAATAGTTGCAGTAAAAAACAGTAACAAACACGTGGAACTGCTCAGTGTTCTGTGGTAGCCTGGATGGGAGGGGAGTTTACGGAAGAATGGGTATAGTATATGTATGGCTGAGTCCCTTTGCAGTTCATCTGAAACTATCACAACATTGGTAATCAGTTATACCCCAATACAAAGTAAACTTAAAAAAAAAAACTCACAGTTATTTTAAGATGTTTAAAAGATCAATAGAGGTTTGGGCAGTCTCTTGGAGCTCAACATACAAAAGCAGGAGTTCAGAGCCTGAAGTGGAGTGGGAATCCTAGACAATAGGCCAGTTTTCAAACCAAGACCTTTGAATAACTATTCCCTAGGTTAAAGGCTACAACAGTAATATGTAATCCCACACAAAGTTTTAAACAGTCTCCAATTATCTCAAAGCCTAATGGGAATTAACATAAATTGTGTCTAGTCTTCTTTGGAGGAAGATAACATCATCCAGTGTCTTTAAATAATTTCATACACAATGTCCTGCATTCAACCAAAAATGTAGTGGGCTGAATGACTGAAAGACAAAATAAAGACAGACAGTAGAACCAGATACTCAGAACACCCAAATTTCACAGTTATTAGAAATATAATTTAAAATAACTTGATTAATATGCTCAATAATATAAAGGGAGTAATACAGAAAACAGATGGAAATATGGAGAATTTTATTTGAGATCTGAGATATATAAAAGTAAATCAAATAGCAATCTTAGAAATTAAGAATAAAATTCGAAATAAATACTCAATGAATAAAATTAACAACAAATTATAAAAAACAGAGATGATTAGTGAGCTGGATAATATGACATAAGAAATTATACAGATTATAACAGAGATAAAAAGATTGGAAAACAAAATAAAAAATTATAAGACTCGTAAAATATCATAAAAATATCAACATATGTAGTCCCAAAGGGAGAGGAGAAAGAAAATGAGCAAAAATTCAGTTTGAAGAGATGTCTGAGAATTTTCCAAAATTGGTGAAAGACAGTAAGTCACAGATTTGAAGAGCTCTAAAAACTTCAAGCAAAACAACTACAAAGAAAACTATAACCAGACATATCATAATAAAACTGTTAAAAGTCAAAGAAAAAAGGAAAGAAGTCATAAAAGCAGCACAGGAAGAGAGAGAAACGTAATTTTTGTTGTTGCTATTTAGTCGCTAAGTTGTGCTGACTCTTTGCAACCTTATGGACTGTATGTAACCCACCAGGCTCCTCTGTCCGTGGGATTTCCCAGCAAGAATACTGGAATGGGTTGCCATTTCCTTCTCCTGAGGATCTTCCTGACCCAGGGATCAAACCCACATGTCCTGCTTGGCAGGTGGATTCTTTACCACTGAGCCACCTGGGAAGTCCAGCATTTCTCTTACTAGATTATCAGTTTATTATAAAAGGACATAATTCAGTAACAGCCAGATGAAAGAGATACATAAGGCAAGGTATGTGGAAAGGGGAACAGAGCTTCCATGCTTTCTCGACATACCACTCTGCTCCCATTGCCAAGTGTTTACCAGCCCAAAACCTCAACTCTTTTTGTTGAAGAGTTTTGATAGAGCTTAATTTAGAGCTGCCCTTCTCTTCCTCTTCCCAGAGCTTAACAGGTGGCTCTAAAAATTTCAGCCATCTAATCACTTATCTTTCTGGTGACCAGTCCTATCTCAAACCTCTCTAGGGACCCCACCCTAAGTCATCCCATTAGCATAAACTCAGGCACACTCAAAAGAAATAGTTAATAAATGACAAAAGACACTTCTATTGGTCAGGAAATTCCTAATGTTTTTGCTGGGGACAAAAAACACATATATTTCTTATACCACTTTAGTATAAGCTACCTCTTATTTATCAGATGAGGCTATTATTTGACCTTGCCAGAGGAAAAACAATGTCCTTCATGCCTATCTTATATATATCTCTCAATGCTTCAGTTTCATAACCAGACCTGACCCACAAGTAATACATTCAGAGAAGTTATACTAGTTGCTCACACTGGAATCTATTTTGATTAGCTTAGCATTTCCTCTGATTGAATGGTGACCATGTCTAAATAGTCGTCAACAACTACAGAGTTAGACCATAGTCTATCTATCAGCCTATAGTCAGGAAAAAGAAATCTCTCTAGGCATTTCAGGCAGGAGAGCATTTAGTAAAAGGAATTAGGTGTTTACAAAACTTTTGAAAGCACCAAGGAGGACAACAGACGATGAAAGTCATCAGTTATCTTCAGAAATCAGAAAATTGCAGGAATCACAGGAAACAGCCACTAATGATCTCAATAGCCTATTGCACCAAAGCAGATGGTGCTCAGCAGAAAGCCTAGAAGTCACTGCAAAATCTCACATCTGATGTCTATTGAAGACCACATGCCTGCTTGCTGAGGTTGAACAATAATGATTTCTGTTGTCTTCCACCTTACAAAAGCTAACATGAATAACTCTTATTGGAAGAATCAAAACCACAACCCTGCTGGTAAGAGATTCTGGGTAATATAGTTTCCAGATTCTGGCCACTATAATGTAAGGGAGCTCTTAGAAGGACAGGGATGATACTGAGTTAGCATCAGACAATATCTGGCAATGCCAGAAATCCCAAGAGATAATTACAATTTTTTAACTGAAATATACTTAATTTACCATGTTGCATTAATTACTGTGACACAACAGTGACTCAGTCATACATATATATATATTTTTTTAATATTCTTTTCATTATGGTTTATCTCAGGATATTGAATATAGTTCTTTATGCTATATGCTTGGAAATTGTTGCTTGATAATCACAAATTTAAAACAAGAAGAGAAGGATAACTATTCTTAACAATTTCAGTATTTTGCTAATTTATGCTAGCAAAAAGCTGGAGAGTAAATGTGAAAATGAATTCTGAAGATATTAGAACAAGACAGGAAGCGTATAATCTTAGACGCTCAACGAATTTACTAGTCAACCTAAATAAAGAAGTAAACTAAGATAATTTCAAAGAAATGAGTCTATTTGGGAATAGCAGAGGAGTTGCAATTCAGGACACACAAACTATAGCAAGCTACAGATGATGAGTCTGCTGAGGGCTTGGGATAGGCTGTATTTATGGGAAGGGAATGCAAAGAGGGGAGAGTTCTGTTGGAGTTTGTTAAAATCAAAACAGACAGAGACCAGCTTTGCAAATTCCTCGAGCAGACAAAACCAGTTCAGTCATACAAACAAAGCTCAATTCAGCTCACTTGGCAAGACCAACTCAACCTGAGTCATTTCCCATTCATGCCTCTGGAAATCATAAGCAAAAACTTTCCAAAGTTGATATGAGGCAAACCCTGTTTAACTCCCTATCATTTAAGAAAATTCCAATATAAATCAGTTTTCTATAAATTAGGAAATCAGTTTTTCATTCCTTAAGTTTTGTTTTTCTGAGCACACATGAATGAGACTTTGCATTTTATATCCACTGGTTCTATTTTTAGATTGATATTCTTGCATATATTGATATTGATAGCAAATACACAGGATACAAATACATGCTGGAGTGGCTATGGAGAAAAGGGAACTCTTCCAACTTATCCACGAAACATAGAGAATAGACGTGTGGTTGCCAAGAGGTAAGGGGGTAGGGGAAGGGTGGATTGGGAATTTCGGGTTAGCAGACACAAAGTATTATATATATAATGGATAAGCAACAAGGCTCTACTGTACAGTACAGGAAACTATAGTCAATATCCTGCGATACATCATAATGGACAAGAATACAGAAAAGAATGTATACACACATATACCTAATTGCTTTGCCATACAGTAGAAATTACCACAACATTGTAGGTCAACCATACTTGAATAAAATAAAATTTTTAAAAATAGGCAGGTTGGTTTATGCTGTGGCAACAAACAACTGACAATCCTGATTGTTTGCTTTGTGTTCACAATACATATCCACTGTAGATCATCAAGGAAAACTTTCTCATTGTAGACACTCAAGGACTCAGACTGATGCAGGTCATCTTTATACACGATTCCATGACAGGTGAAGTGAGGAAAAGATGTTGTGGTGAATCACACGCAGCTCTCAAAATTCCTGCTGAGGGGCACATGTTACTTTATTTAACTCATAGTGCATTGGCAAAGCAAGTCATTTGGTATGGAGGTGAATACAAATATTATGTTGGATTTATCCTTCTCAGTGTGCTCTCCAAACTCCTAAATTATGTTCCTTGACATAATTGATAAGAGCAGCATAAACATTTCTTAAAAGCATGTTTTCGTTAAGTTTGTGATGCTAATTGGAGACACTACAGTTGGACTGAACTATCCTATACATGGAAAGGTAGGAGGATCCTGGATTGAGAGAGGCCAGGTAGATACACTTTACCACCTGAAGTGGGAGTCAGTCTATGGGAGGAAGTTCCAAAGAGTCATAAGATGATAGGGTTTGCAGAGTAGACTCTAAATCCACTTTTCTAATCAGCCCCATGGATTAGGACTTCAGTCTTACCCGACCCATCCAGGTACAGATGGACCCAAGAATCTTGGGCACCCATTATCTTTCAAGGCAACGACTTCATCCAAAAGTAAATGTCAGTGTGCTGCTTCCTGCTGCTGCTGCTGCTAAGTCTCTTCAGTCATGTCTGACTCTGTGCGACCCCACAGACGACAGCCCACCAGGCTCCCCTGTCCCTGGGATTCTCCAGGCAAGAACACTGGAGTGGGTTGCCATTTCCTTCTCCAATGGAGGAAAGTGAAAAATGAAAGTGAAGTCACTCAGTTGTGTTCAACTCTTAGTGACCCCATGGACTGCAGCCTACCAGGCTCCTCCGTCCATGGGATTTTCCAGGCAGGAGTACTGGAGTGGGTTGCCATTGCCTTCTCCAGGTGCTGCTTCCTAGAGTTGCCAAAAATAAGCTATCACAAACTTGGTGGCTTTAACAACAGATATCTATTATTCAGCCAAAAAAAGGAGGAAACCCTGCCATTTTTGACAACATGGATGAACCCAGAAGGCAATATGGTAAGAGACATGAGTCAGACAAAGACAAATACTATATGATCTCACTTGTATATGGATTCAGAAAAAAGAAAGAAAAGTCAGACTCACAGGAAAAGAGATTAGATTTGGGGTTACTTCCCTGGTGGTTCAGATGGTAAAGAATCTGCCTGCAATACAGGAGACCTGGGTTTGATCCCTGAGTTGGGAAGATCCCCTGGAGAAGAGAATGGCCACCCACTCCAGTACTCTTGCCTGGAGACGTCTGGCAGGCTACACTCCATGGGGCTGCAAAGAGTCAGACATAACCGAGTGACTAACACTTTCACTACTCTCACTTCACACTTACAACGCTGCATATCAATAATATCTTAAAAAAAAAACTGGAAAATCCCTTTTAAAATTAGAACAAACAACAACAATAACATAAATCTATTCTCTCACAGACCTGGAGGCCAGAAATCTGAAGTCAGTGTGCCAAGATCTCTAGAGGACAATTCTTCACGGCTTCCAGCTTCTGGCGGCTCCTAGCAGTCATTGGCTGTACACCCATCATTCTCATCTGTCTCCATTTTTACATTATCTTCTCTACTGTGTCTCTGTGTGTCCAAATCTCCCTTCCCTCTCTTTTATAAAAACACTAGTCATTGGATTTAGAATCCACTCTATATTCAGGAAGATTTCATTTCAAGATCTCTAACTAATAACCCAACATTCAAACAAATTCACATTCTGAGGTTACAGGTGGACACAAATCTAGGGGAGGGATGCTAATCAACCCACTGTAGTAAAATTCTTCTCAATTATATGAGCTACTCTGAGGGAGTTTCCCCTGAGGGAGTAATAGAAAGGTGATATATGTTTGTCCTCTCTGACCCAAAATGAGAATGTGGGGAGAGAAGATGCTTCGTGTTCCCATTACCTAGTGCTACATAACAAGATACTTCTCCAAACTGGAGACTTAAAACAAGAACAAATTATTATTTCTCACAATCTATGGGTTGACTAGATGGTTATTCCACTTAATTTGTGTCTCCTGTAGTGCTGGGTGCTGAAAGGTCCAAATAGGTCACATGACTGGCAATTTGGTGCTACCTGTTAGCTCAGCTGGGGCTCTTTCCCAGGGCCTTGATCCTGCTCCATATGGCCTGTCCAAGAGGGTGGCTTGGGCTACTTACAGGATGGCATATGAACTACACCAGGAGTGCAAAAGTAGAATCTTCCAGTACATCGTAAGCTTCAGGACTGGAACTGAGAGCATCTGTTCCACGCAGGTCACATGGTCAGTTCAGATTTGAGGCAAGGAGATATACAAGGGTGTGAACAGCAGCACGGTTCACAGAGGCCCACCAAAGTTCCAGTCTACTAACTTTCCTTCTCCCCTAGAACTGTGAATAATGTGGACCATTTCAAGTGGCAAGGAATTTGCAAAAATAAAATGTAGGGGTGGGTTAATGGGGCTAAAGAGCTTTAGGCTTTGATGTTGGATAGAGTACCTGGGATGTTGGCAGACTTTGGAGTGAAAAGGCTGTGAGGCAGAAGTCAAAGTCTTCATTGAAAGAGGAGCTGATGCTGCTGCTAAGTTGCTTCAGTCATGTCCAACTCTGTGTGACCCCATAGATGGCAGCCCACCATACTCCCCCATCCCTGGGATTCACCAGGCAAGAACACTGGAGTGGGTTGCCATTTCCTTCTCCAATGCATGAAAGTGAAAAGTGAAAGTGAAGTCACTCAGTCATGTCCAACTCTTAGCGACCCCATAGACTGCAGCCTACCAGGCTCCTCCGTGTGTGGGATTTTCCAGGAAAGAGTACTGGAGTGGGTTGTCATTGCCTTCTCCTGAAAGAGGAGAGTAACCTGATAGAAAGGTCAGTGATAAAGGAAGTCAGACGGTAAGAATTCCAAAGAAAGAAGTATTATCACATAACAATAAGAAAAGTAATGGTCTGCAACATGGCAGTAGCAGAATGTTGACTGCCCCAAGACCCTTCCCTATGGAACTGTTGAGGATAGCTTCCAATCGAGTAATCTTCCAAAAATATTAGAAACAATACATGCCGTGGCTGCCTAAGGAAATAGAACGCTTTTACCAGGTTTCAGAAAAAGCCATTGATCGGAATCCCTCCAATCACTTGAGAATGCTTTTCTAAGTAACTGTCACATCAGCATGGTAGTGTGACAACTCAAGGGGATCAAGATTGATTTAGGGAGCAAAACTTAGAAAAGATAGTCTAAATCAACCCAATAAATGTATTTGGCTTCACTGAATAGTACTTGAGAAAGTAGTTAAATTAACTCCAGGTGAAAAATATAGTCCTCCTCTGCTGCTGCTGCTAAGTCGCTTCAGTCGTGTCTGACTCTGTGCGACCCCAGAGACGGCAGCCCACCAGGCTCCCCCGTCCCTGGGATTTTCCAGGCAAGAGTACTGGAGTGGGGTGCCATTGCCTTCTCCGATAGTCCTCCCCGACTTCCTGCAAATCCTTAAGGTAGTTGATTAGCATACAAAAAGGCAAAATTTGTAATTGGTTGCTTTCTTCTATATACTCAAAAGTTTAATGTAAAGAAGAAATTTTTATTTTCAAAAGTGAAATGTGGTGTGGAAATCAAAATATGAACTTTTATTATTAAACTCACTATAAACTGCCTATTAAATGTGCCCACCAAGGACGTGTGCCTCTTGTTGTGTCAGTCGCTAAGTCATGTCCGACTCTTTGTGACTCCATGGACTGCAGCGCACCAGGCTTCCCTGACTATTCCCTGGAGTTTGCACAAATTTATGTACATGTAGTCCGTGATGGCATCTAACCATCTCATCCTCTGCCTCCCTCTTTTTCATTTGCCTTCAATTTTTCCCAGGATCAGGGGCTTTTCCAATGATTTGGCTCTTCATATCAGGTTGCCAAAATACTGGAGCTCCAGATTCAGCACCAGTCCTTCCAATGAATCATCAGGACTCATTTCCTTTAGGATTGACTGGTTTCACCTCCTTGCAGTCCAAGGAACTCTGAAGAGTCTTCTTCAGCACCACAATTCAAAAGTATCAATCGTTCAGTGCTCAGCCTTCATTATGGACCGATCAACTCTCACAACTGTACATAACCCCTGGAAAAACCACAGCTTGAATGATATGGACCTTTGTCGGCAAAGTGATGTCTTTGCTTTTTAATACTCTGTCTGCTGCTGCTGCTGCTAAGTCGCTTCAGTCGTGTCCGACTCTGTGCGACCCCAGAGACAGCAGCCCAGCAGGCTCCCCTGTCCCTGGGATTCTCCAGGCAAGAACACTGGAGTGGGTTGCCATTTCCTTCTCCAATGCATGAAAGTGAAAAGTGAAAGTGAAGTCGCTCAGTCATGTCTGACTCCTAGCGACCCCATGGACTGCAGCCTACCAGGCTCCTCCGTCCATGGGATTTTCCAGGCAAGAGTACTGGAGTGGGGTGCCATTTCCTTCTCCAATACTCTGTCTAGTATTGATCAAAAAGTAATGCTCAAAATTCTGCAAGCCAGGCTTCAGCAGTACATGAACTGTGAACTTCCAGATGTTCAAGCTGGTTTTAGAAAAGGCAGAGGAACCAGAGATCAAATTGCCAACATCCGCTGGATCATGGAAAAAGCAAGAGAGTTCCAGAAAAACATCTATTTCTGCTTTATTGACTATGCCAAAGCCTTTGACTGTGTGGACCACAATAAACTGTGGAAAATTCTGAAAGAGATGGGAATACCAGATCACCTGACCTGCCTCTTGAGAAACCTCTATGCAGGTCAGGAACGCACAGACTGGTTCCAAATAGGAAAAGGAGTACATCAAGGCTGTATATTGTCACCCTGCTTATTTAACTTATATGCAGAGTACATCATGAGAAACGCTGGTCTGGAAGAAGCACAAGCTGGAATCAAGATTGCCAGGAGAAATATCAATAACCTCAGATATGCAGATGACACCACCCTTATGGCAGAAAGTGAAGAGGAACTAAAAAGCCTCTTGATGAAAGTGAAAGAGGAGAGTGAAAAAGTTGGCTTAAAGCTCAACATTCAGAAAACAAAGATCATGGCATCTGGTCTTATCACTTCATGGCAGATAGATGGGGAAACAATGGAAACAGTGTCAGGCTTTATTTTGGGGGGCTCCAAAATCACTGCAGATGGTGATTGCAGCCATGAAATTAAAACACCCTTACTCCTTGGAAGGAAAGTTATGACCAACCTAGACAGCATATTGAAAAGCAGAAATATTACTTTGCCAACAAAGGTCCATCTAGTCAAGGCTGTGGTTTTTCCAGTAGTCATGTATGGATGTGAGAGTTGGACTGTGAAGAAAGCTGAGCGCTGAAG
>NW_011494527.1:819902-830833 GCF_000754665.1 Bison bison bison
TGATGCTAAAGCTGAAACTCCAGTACTTTGGCCACCTCATGCGAAGAGTTGACTCATTAGAAAAGACCCTGATGCTGGGAGGGATTGGGGGCAGGAGGAGAAGGGGACGACAGAGGATGAGATGGCTGGATGGCATCACCGAGTCGATGGACATGAGTTTGAGTGAACTCTGGGAGATGGTGATGGACAGGGAGGCCTGACATGCTGCGATTCATGGTGTTGCAAAGAGTCAGACACGACTGAGCGACTGAACGGAACTGAACTCTGTCTAGGTTTGTCATAGCTTTCCTTCCAAGGAACAAGCATCTTTTAATTTCATGGCGGCAGTCACCATCCCCAGTGATTTTGGAGCCCAGGAAAATAAAATCTTTCACTGTTTCCACCTTTTCCCCACCCATTTGCAGTGAGGTGATGGGACCAGATGCCATGATCTAAGTTTTTTGAATGTTGAGTTTTAAGCCAGCTTTCCCACCCTCCTCTTTTACCTTCATCAAGAGGCTCTTTAGTTCCTCTTCACTTTCTGCCATTAGATTGGTATCATCTGCTTATCTAAGGTTGTTGATATTTCTCCCAGCAATCTTGATTCCACTTTGTGATTCATGCAGCCTGGCATTTCACATGATGTAGTCTGCATGTAAGTTAAACAAACAAAGTGACAATATACAACCTTGTCATACACTTTCCCTAATTTTGACCCAGTTGTTCCATGTAAGGTTCTAACTGTTGCTTCTTGACTTGCCTAACAGATTTTTCAAGAGACAGGTAAGGTGGTCTGGTATTCCCATCTCTTTTAAGAATTTTTCCAGTTTGTTGTGATCCACACAGCAAAGGCTTTAGCGTGGTCAATGAAGCAGATGTTTTTCTGAAATTCTCTTGCTTTCTCTGTGATCCTGGTAGTCAAAAGAAAAAGAAGAGAACGTGCCCTCTGGTGGACTGGCAGAGCCTAAGATGGTGCTGAGCAGGGTCAGGTTATGCATGCTAAGAGAAGCACAGCAGGAAGAGGAGACCTGCAAGTACCTACAAGAAGGTTGAGGTATCATGTATGGGCTGATAAAATGTTTTCCTCTACAGCTGGGTCTAAGAAGAGCCACTACTAGAAATGTCTACTATATAGAGAGAGGAGAATATATATCTCCAGGGGACAGCCAGGTTTTAGTTAAGGCAAGACTTAGAGATAAGATCCCAGTCGTAGTGTGAGGTAATCATGGTTTGTTTAATTGGTGGACTAGGAGTTCCTAAAGATGCAGTAAAATGATTTGGGGAGAAGAAGGAAGTAGTATTTAAGATTGTGCCAAGGACAAGTTAGGCATTGATTAATGAGAACAGGGATGAGCAGGAAGGTGAATTTAATTCTAAGTTTCTTTTAGGATGACAGACATCTGGTTTACTTGGCTAGAGGGTGGCGCCCTCTAGCACCCCAGGCTTTAGGTGCCCCTCATAGCAGCAGCAGCAGCAGCAGCAGTGGGAGCTCCTCACTCCCAGCAGCAGTTCTCATATCTGTTTACTCAGATTTTTCATCATAATGATCAGTCTCAGCCCTTTAGAAAAAGACATTTGGATGTATAGCTTACAGTTCTTATATTCTAGACTGATTATCTCTAAGAATTAATCATGCATTCCTCATGGTGCTTAAAAATCCATATAGAAGAATTTCTCTATGGATTCATGATAATTAGCAAAGAAGTCACTGAAGGTGACAGACGAGAGATAACTTGGTCTGGATGTTGTAGAGGTCCTTTGCAGAATTTCCCTTGCTTTTTGAAGTGTAAATTTCTTCTATCTATAAAGGCAAATTCTATTCTCAATGCAAAAATAGAATTACTTTCTATGCGTAAACTTATCTCTCTGATGCCCCCTACTGTGGTTTCCTGTTAACCACAGAAATATATCAAAACCTGAAAGTCAGCAAAGCTTACAATTTCTGGAAGAGTACTTTTTCAAAGACTGGGTCATTATTTAAAATAAAATAAAACAAAAGCCTTACTTAACTCCCTGGGTTATAAATTTGTTTTTATGAAAAACTCTGCAAAAGAGTTTTAATCAAAGTAAATCTTTTTCTCCTTAGTCTTAGCACACAGTACATTAAAACGCATAAGAACAGGCAACAGGTGAAGCTTAGTTCTTGAACAACTCCCTGTCTGCCTGCAGATCTAATACTGAAAATTATATTAAGTTCAAGGCTGGGAAGAATTTTCTTCTTGTTTCAAAGCTCTTCCATATCAGCCTCTTACCAACACTTCTTGAGATAATTAATACGATGACACATGCAACAGAAACTAAGAAAGAGGGTATAATCAGTATTTCAAAAGCAATTACTCTTTTTAAGGAATCTAACATTTTTAATAAAATTATTTTAAGACAAATTATCAGGGTCTTATAAGCACTTAATTCTTGTTCAAAATAGTTATTTGCCCCTTCCCCCAACACCAAACTGGGAAAACTTCAGAACATCCTTTTCTGATTTCATTTAAAATGTATTATTATTTTATATGCCCCAAACCTACCAAATGAATTTGCTTATACAACAGTGAGTATAGGAATGTGTTCTACTTTGGAGGAGTTTTTACAAATGTGGAATAGGCCCAACGTCTGTTGCCATGTAACATAAAGAAATTGTTTTCAATGATTACAATTTTGTGATTCGTAGTACTGCCTCAATGGTTTTGCCTGTGTGTGTGCTCAGTCACTCAGTCATGTCCAACTCTTTGCAAGCCCATGGACTGTAGCCCACCAGATTCCTCTGTCCATGGAATTTTCCAGGCAAGAATACCGGAGTGGGTTGCCATTTTCTCCTCCAGAGGATCTTCCAGATTGAACCCACATCTCCTGAGTCTCCTGCTTTGGCAGGTGGATTCTTTACCACTGAGCCACCTGAGAAGCCCGCTGCTGCTGCTGCTGCTGCTAAGTCGCTTCAGTCGTGTCTGACTCTGTGCGACCCCATAGACGGCAGCCCACCGGGCTCCCCTGTCCCTGGGATTCTCCAAGCAAGAACACTGGAGTGGGTTGCCATTTCCTTCTCCAATGCATGAAAGTAAAAAGTGCAAGTGAAGTCGCTCAGTTGTTTCCGACTCTTAGCAACCCCATGGACTGCAGCCTACCAGGTTCCTCTGTCCATGGAATTTTCCAGGCAAGAATACTGGAGTGGGTTGCCATTTCCTCCTCCAGAGGATCTTCCAGATTGAACCCACATCTCCTGAGTCTCCTGCTTTGGCAGGCAGATTCTTTACCACTGAGCCACCTGAGAAGACTAGCTTATTAAAAAAAAAAATTAATATGTATTGTTGCTGAAAGTTTTTAAGTTGCTAAATCCAGTGATCAGCTCCCTGTCCTCATGTCATTCAACTGTCCAGCAGCATTTAATGCAGCTGGTCACCCCCTCCTCATCTGCTCTCTTGGCTTCTAGGACAGGACACACCCAGGCTCTCCTCCTACCTCTCAGTTTCCTTGGCTGGCTCCTCTTTGTCTCTTGAATCTCTTCATTTCAGGATGCCCCAGGAGTCAGTGTCTGGTCCTCTTCTCCATCATGTTCCTTTGATGATCTCATCCAACCTCATGGCTTTAATTATCATGTATATATGCCCATGATGCCCAAACAAGGCCAGTTCTATGGACTTGCAGCCTGTGCCCCCCTCAGGAGGACGCCATACTCAGCTAATGCTCTGTTGTCACAATTTTGAAAATTCTTAGTAATTATTTAACAAAAGGCTCACCCTTTCATTTTGCCTTGAGCCCTGTAAATTAAATGTATGTCCTCCTCTCAAATGTATATATCCCAACCCACTCCAGTGTTCTTGCCTGGAGAATCCCAGGGACGGGGGAGCCTGGTGGGCTGCCGTCTATGGGGTCGCACAGAGTTGGACACGACTGAAGCGACTTGGCAGCAGCAGCAGCAGCCATCTCTCTAGACTTGTACACCTAACATCTCAACCTGAGTATCTAATAGATAGTCACACTTAGTAAGAACAAAACTGAACACTTGAATTTTCTTCCTCAAACCTGCATCACCTCTAGCCTCTCCAGACTGTTAGAAACATCTTCATGTTTTCATTTGCTCATATAAACACTTTGGAATTATTTTTGACTCTGCTGCCTCTGTCATGTTCCACAATCAATCCATCAGCCAATCATGTTGTCTCTGTCAAGACATTTTCAGCATCTAACCATTATTCACCACCTCCACTGCTGCCATCCTGATCTGAGCCACAACCGGCTTTTCCTTGGATCACTGCAGGAACTTCCTACAGGCCTAGAGTCTATGCTCAACACAGAAACCACTACAGCCTTTTTAAATAGAGGCCTGCTCACATCCCTCCTTCAATCAAAATCCTCCAGTGCTTCCCTATTTCAACCAGAGTAAAAAGGACAAAGTCTTTATCAAACCACCTCCCCCGCCCCACCCCACATATACACATTTCTCCAGGATCTTGTTCCACTGCCAGCACTATTCCTTACCCTATTCTTTGACCTCCTCCCCTATTATCTGCTTCTCACTCTCCACTCAAGCCATTTTGGATCTCTTGCTCTCCCTTGAAAATGCCATCATCTTCAGTTCAGTTCAGTTACTCAGTCATGTCCGACTCTTTGCAAGCCCATGAATCGCAGCACGCCAGGTCTCCCTGTCCATCACCAACTCCTGGAGTTTACTCAAACTCATGTCCATCGAGTCAGTGATACCATCCAGCCATCTCATCCTCTATCGTCCCCTTCTCCTCCTGCCCCCAATCCCCATCAGGGTCTTTTCCAATGACTCAACTCTTTGCATGAGGTGGCCAAAGTATTGGAGTTTCAGCTTCAGCATCAATCCTTCCAAAGAACACCCAGGACTGACAGCCCTTAGGATGGACTGGTTGGATCTCCTCGCAGTCCAAGGGACTCTCAAGAGTTTTCTCCGACACCACAGTTCAAAAGCATCAATTCTTCAGCGCTCAGCTTTCTTCACAGTCCAACTCTCACATCCATACATGACCACTGGAAAAACCGTAGCCTTGACTAGATGGACCTTTGTTGGCAAAGTAATATTTCTGCTTTTCAATATGCTGTCTAGGTTGGTCATAACTTTCCTTCCAAGGAGTAAGGGTGTTTTAATTTCATGGCTGCAATCACCATCTGCAGTGATTTTGGAGCCCCCCAAAATAAAGCCTGACACTGTTTCCATTGTTTCCCCATCTATCTGCCATGAAGTGATGAGACCAGATGCCATGATCTTCATTTTCTGAATGTTGAGCTTTAAGCCAACTTTTTCACTCTCCTCTTTCACTTTCATCAAGAGGCTTTTTAGTTCCTCTTCACTTTCTGCCATAAGGGTGGTGTCATCTGCATATCTGAGGTTATTGATATTTCTCCTGGCAATCTTGATTCCAGCTTGTGCTTCTTCCAGACCAGCGTTTCTCATGATGTACTCTGCATATAAGTTAAATAAGCAGGGTGACAATATACAGCCTTGATGTACTCCTTTTCCTATTTGGAACCAGTCTGTTGTTCCATGTCCAGTTCTAACTGTTGCTTCCTGACCTGCATATAGGTTTCTCAAGAGGCAGGTCAGGTGATCTGGTATTCCCATCTCTTTCAGAATCTTCCACAGTTTATTTTTTCTAAAGGCTGTTTCTTCTGCTAGAAATGTTCTTTCTTGGCTCACTCCTTTAGATTTTCTAAAATTCAATGAATTCTCTAGACCCAATGTGAATATCCTACTTAAAACTGCAAACTACTCACTTCTAGAACTCTCAACGCCCCTTATCATGGCCATACTTTAAAAATGTCTTCTACAGCACTTATCACCGTCTAATGCAGTATAAAACAACACTATGTTTTGCAACATAATACACTATAATGTGTATACATATGCATATAACATATATGTATATACCATATGTAGTATTTTGCACATATTTATTAATTTGTTTATTGTTCATTGTATCTCCTTTCTAAAATGTAAGCTCCACTAGAACAGGGATGTATACTAAGAACCGTATCTTGCACACAGTAAGCATTCAATACATATTTGCTATTAAATGAATAGCCTATAATACAATCCAAATTTATCATGGAAAAACTTTAAGCAAGGGATTTCATCAACATGAATTTGAATTAGTCATTTATATAGAGCTCAAGTGATCAGCGTAAACTCCCTCCCCAATATTTAGCATGATGCAAAAATAAAAACTCCCCTTCAGTTGTTCTTTATTCAGTTATTATTCACACAAATGCTACTCCCCTCAACTGTTCATTATTCAGAAAAAATGTTATTATTCTCCAAGATGGTGTAGTGAGAGTGAGTGGAACAAGAATACAGTAAATCACTATTAAGTGGGATGCTCCAAGATTGGATGCAATAATGATGCCAATTTAGTAGCATCTGCTACAGGAAAGAAATTTTGAAGTAACTAAGTATAACAACCTCTTTAACGTCCTAATACAAATAAGCTAATTACAAGTCTGTAGATAGTAGACTTCTCTGAGAACTAATTATTCCTGCTGAGTAGTAAGGCAATCATTCATATGAAGGAAATACAGCTTTTCTTAACTTTAAAACTTTCCAAGTTTCTTTTGGTGGTGAGAGGAAAGGGCTAGATAAGCCACTATTATTTAAACAACTTTGAAGCTAACTTTTTTGGTGATTTCAGAGAAAAGTTACAGAGAAAGTTGCAAGCTTGAGCCTAATGCTACAATGTGGAAAATGCAAATGAGCAAAAGAATGCTCCACCTCTCTAAAGACAAGTCAGGCACAAGGCAGCCTGAAGCAGGCCTCCGCAGTGTGTCCTGTCTGGTATGAGGACAAGTGTTATCTAAAGGGTCAGTTCAGTTCCGTTCAGTTCAGTCTCTCAGTCGTGTCCAACTCTTTGCAACCCCATGAATTGCAGCACGCCAGGCCTCCCCCAGTAGTCATGTATGGATGTGAGAGTTGGACTGTGAAGAAAGCTGAGAACCGAAGAATTGATGCTTTTGAACTGTGGTACTGGAGAAGACTCTTGAGAGTCCCTTGGACTGCAAGGAGATCCAACCAGCCATTCTAAAGGAGATCAGTCCTGGGTGTTCTTTGGAAGGACTGATGCTAAAGCTGAAACTCCAGTACTTTGGCCACCTCATGCAAAGAGTTGAGTCATTGGAAAAGATCTTGATGCTGGGAGGGATTGGGGGCAGGAGGAGAAGGGGACAACAGTGGATGAGATGGCTGGATGGTATCACCGACTGGATGGACGTGAGTTTGAGTAAACTCCGGGAGTTGGTGAGGGACAGGGAGGCCTGGCGTGCTGCGATTCATGGGGTTGCAAAGAGTCGGACACAACTGAGCGACTGAACTGAACTGAGGCCTCCCTGTCCATCACCAACTCCCGGAGTTCATCCAAACTCACATCCGTCAAGTCGGTGATGCCATCCAGCCATCTCATCCTCTGTCGTCCCCTTCTCTTCCTGCCCCCAATCCCTCCCAGCATCAGGGTCTTTTCTAATGAGTCAACTCTTCGCATGAGGTGGCCAAAGTACTGGAGTTTCAGCTTTAGCATCAGTCCATCCAATGAAGATTCAGGAGTGATTTCCTTTAGGACAGACTGGTTGGATCTCCTTGCAGTCCAAGGGACTCTCAAGAGTCTTCTCCAACATCACAGTTCAAAAGCACCAATTCTTCAGCGCTCAGCTTTCTTCACAGTCCAACTCTCGCATCCATACATGACTACTGTAAAAACCATAGCCTTGACTAGACGGACCTTTGTTGGCAAAGTAATGTCTCTGCTTTTTAATATGCTATCTAGGTTGGTCATAAAGGGTCAGTGTAGGGCTATATTTCCGCCTGTAGTTTAATGGGATTTCAAAAAACAGTATCAAGAATTTATGTGGTTGGAAATGAAAACCTATCAAGAAAGGTTCACAAATTTAGGATGATCCCCTCTGAGGAAAAGAAGAGGACATTTCTTGTCTTTAACTCTAGCTCTTAAGATTATTTTGTGCAGCATCCTACAATTTACATTTTGTTTCCAGATACATCATCTTGTTTGTGACTAAGCTGGTTAACAAGTTAGATAATAAGAAAATAATCAAAATGAGTTTTTCCATTTTAAATGAGTTTTAAACATAATTTTAAATAATTTTTATAAGTATAGACTTCAGATATATTAAATTTCAAAATTATTATCAAGGCATAAAGACTTTAGCTTTTTATTACAAAGCACAGATGGTCCTCAGTTTTAGACATGGTTACAGTTAAAGGGAAATACGGCAGAGCTAGCTGACTGGCTGTGCCTTCAGGAAGCACAATCTGTCCCTGGAAGTGTCCACAACTCAATTTCATTGTAACAAACCCCTTGGCAAGCCTGAAAGGAGTATTCTTCCATTATAGTTAATAAAATTGCTTCCTGTTTTATAAATATTCAAGGATTTTGTGACACAATAAAAGGAGAGAGACAAATACATCATTACAGTAAAATGTTCTGATTATTATCACCAAGTCTGCACAGTCTACTCTGGGAATAAACTCAATTTCCCTGCGGTGGAATCAGAGATGGTCTTATGAGAGAACTGCATCTTAAAGAAAAAATCATCACAACACCAGAGGACAGGAATAACAGGAGAATTGGAATATTTGATTCAAATTGTAACTAAAGTACTAGTATTTTCTATTTTGAAACTTTTTAATCCATAAAATTAAAATGTAAGACTAGGTATTTGATGCATTTTAAATTTTAAAATCATACATTAAGGAAAATGAAAAATTACAAAAATTTAAATATAAATCATTACCAATATCAGTTGCTGGCAGGTAAAACAAAGTGTTACAAACTAACATAAACACTATATGAAATAAAGAAAATGTAACTAATGATGATAGAAGATGACATGTAATTTAAAAGAAAGATGTCTCTTTACGTGTGTCAATTGGTCTTTATTAGATAGTGAACTGATTTTTGTGTACATTTTTTCAGCTGCTGAAAAAGCTCTGATTCTAAACTAGTTGGAAGATGATATCATTGCTATTAGCTAACTTCAAACATTTCCTTTTTACTCCATCTTCAAACGATCTCTGTCTCTGTCTCTCACTTACTTTGAGGACACATTTTCAATAACCATTTTCTCCATGGGTTGCAATCTTTTTATTGACATCAAGCTGTGTTCTCATTCTTTTAGGAGAGGTATCACACGTCTCTTTTGGCTTCTTTAGTCTCATGGGGAGCTTCCACACAGTTTCCTGCAGTAGTTTCAGCACTGGCATTTTCATATTCTATTGGTTCAGAAGTGCCTGGAACTCAAGCATTATTCTTCCAGCAGAAGCTTCTCCTTTCAATTCTCATTAATTCTTCCTCTTAAGAATTATGGAGACAGAGAAGAAGTTCATCTAAGCAAGTAAAACAGTTTGATTAGAAACTGTAATGCAATATAATATGTAAATAACTCAAATCATAGAAGTTTTTAGAATAATGATTTTATTCCAACAAAAAATACTGATCTTCTGGACCTTAAAATATCATAGTATATGAAACACTAAAATTAAAAAAAAAAAGAAACTGATATTGCATTTACTAGCTTAAAAGTGAAATGTCATCCACAGAATACAAGGCAGACATGCAGTTCAGTCCTGGCATTAAAAGAATCACAAATCCAGCAACCTGAAGTAGTTCAAATAGAGATCCAGATCTTTACTATACTCTCTGAAAAAATCCCCAAGGTGAAATACTTATTTAAAAACTTCATCAAAATCCACTTTCTTTATCCCAAATGCCTGGAACACATCAAAAGTCTTCTTTGTTCATTACCAAAGCTCTCAGAACTTCCATTTGAACCCATATGGGGTGAATTTGTGTGTTCCCATTATCCTTTACCTTCCAGAATTACCATGTTATTTTTTCACTTGTAATCCCTTTCCCATGAAGGTCCCCTGGGTCCTCAGCTTAAGGATGGAATGGGAGGTCGAGGGACTTGTTGTTCAGTTGCTAAGTCCAACGATTTGCGACCCCTTGGACTGCAGCATACCAAGCTCCTCTGTCCTCCACTAACTCCCAGAGTTTGCTCAAATTCATGTCTATTGAGTTGGTGATGTTTTCTAACCATCTCATCCTCTGCCTCCCTCTTCTTTTTGCTTTCAATCTTTCCCAGCATGAGTCTTTTCCAGTGAATCAGGTCTTCACATCTGGTGGCCAAAGTATTGGAGCTTCAGCTTCACCATCAGTCTTTCCAATGAATATTCAGGGGTAATTTTCTTTAGGATTGACTGGTTTGATCTCCTTGCTGTCCAAAGGTCTCTCAAGCATCTTCTCCAGCACAATTCAAAAACATCAATTCTTTGGCACTCAGCCTTCCTTATGGTCCAACTCTCACATCTGTACATGACTACTGGAAAAATCATAGCTTTGACCACATAGATCTTTGTTGGCAAAGTGATGCCTCTGCTTTTTAATATGCTAAGTTTATCATAGCTTTCCTTTCAAGGAGCAAGTGGCTTTTAATTTCATGGCTGCAGTCACCATCCACAGTGGTTTTAGAGCCCAAGAAAATAAAATCTGTCACTGCTTCTATTTGCCATGGTGATGGGACTGGATGCCATGGTCTTGGTTTTTTGAAAGCTGAGTTTTAAGCCAGCTTTTTCATTCTCCTTTTTTACCCTCATCAAGAGGCTCTTTAGTTCCTCTTTACTTTCTGATATTAGAGTGTTTGCATATCTGAAGTTGTTGGTATTTGTCCCGGAAATCTTGATTCCAGCTTGTGATTCATCTAGCCTGGTATTTCAGGACTTGATGTAGGTCCTATATTCTCTCAAGGAGCAAAACTACATTGAGAAGGAGGAAGACAGAGGAGTAGCCTGAGGACACAATGCTGAGGGAGGTATTATTTTTTGCATTGTTCTTTTTTTTTTAATTTTATTTTTAAACTTTACAAATTGTATTAGTTTTGCCAAATATCAAAATGAATCCGCCACAGGTATACATGTGTTCCCCATCCTGAAC
>NW_011494527.1:830933-848567 GCF_000754665.1 Bison bison bison
CAGATACATGTGTTCCCCATCCTGAACCCTCCTCCTCCCCCCCTCCCCATACCATCCCTCTGGGTCGTCCCAGTGCACTAGCCCCAAGCATCCAGTATCATGCATCGAACCTGGACTGGCAACTCGTTTCATACATGATATTATACGTTTCAATGCCATTCTCCCAAATCTTCCCACCCTCTCCCTCTGCAACAGAGTCTAAGAAACAGTAGGTGTTTATAGAAGGGGCCAAATGGAAAAAGAGACACTAAAAACAGACATTAAAAACACAGAAAAGATGAACTAGAATAACCCACAGATGGAGGTCCTGGGCCTGGGCACATGCTGTTCCTCTCTTGCCCAGGACTCCCTATTTATGCCATCTGGGTGTGTACTGCTTGTTCTTCAGGACTCAATTCAGAAATCAGGTCCTACAGAAAGTCTTACAGGATCCCCCTCCGTGTTTCCATAGCTACTGAGACACATCCTAGGGTGGCCTGTATTTAATGGCTTTGGGCACTCACAGATACTAAGGACCAGGTCTAGTTGATCCTTGTAACGTCAATCTCAGGCAGAGGATATAATGCACACAGTAGCAGGTTCTCATTTAACAATTGTTAAGTAAATGAATGAATATTTTAAGGAGAGGAAGAGGTGATCACACAACCATAAAAAAAAAACAGGATAAGTCTTCTTTGAAAGAAACTACTTAAAACCATCATTTTTGTGGTCTCTGTTTAACTAAGATAGGAACTCTGCATGCTCCCAAAGAGAAAGTATAAAAGGAACTAAATATTCTACAATTTAAAATGACTGATTCCTAGAAGGGTGGGTTATGGAAGGTAGCCCACTTCAAATCCTAGGTAGCCTACCTCAAATCTTAAATTATGCCCTTTTTCTTTAAGGCTTTAAGATTTACTGTTCCAGAGAGTTAATGTTTTTCAGCAATAGATTATTTCAGATAATATGTATTATCACACAGTTCACATGGGTTAGGAATCAGAGAGTGGCTTAGCTGGGCCCTCTGGGTCAGGGTCTCTCACAAGGCTGCTGTTACAGTGTTGGCTAAAGTGAAGTGAAGTGAAGTGAATTTGCTCAGTCGTGTCCGACTCTTTGCGACCCCATGGACTGTAGCCTATCAGGCTCCTCCGTTCATGTGATTTTCCAGGCAAGAATACTGGAGTGAGTTGCCATTTCCTTTCTCCAGGGGAACTTCCTGACCCAGGGATCAAACCTGGGTCTCCCACATTGTAGTCAGACGCTTTACTGTCTGAGCCACGATGAGCTGAGGATGTGGGTGCAGAGGTGATCCTAAGAAGCACACATGAGGAAATGTGAAAGGTGAGACAGGGGATGGAGAAAAGTCAGGAAGTGTGCTTTACCGAGCAGGGTTAATAAGTAGGTTAGTAATGAGTGGGTTCCCCTGTTAATAGCCTCATTGAGGGTTCAACCCCACTGAGAATCCTCTGAGAAACCATGTGGAACACATCTAAATACTGTCCCTCTGGTGGTGAGGAGGCTGGGGCATTAATTCACCCACTCTATTCACAACTGGTTAAAGATTGTGACCGGGGGTAACTCCCCCTCCACACTTGCGTACTGCACCTGCCTATAACAGAACAAGCTCCCATGGGGCCAAAGAGAGATTTCAGGCAAAGAAGAGAGACATGGAGCTGGAAGTAAGAAACTCTTAGTGTGTGGAAACCATATTTGTGCTGCACTGAGGAGAGCCAAGGGGTTGTGAGGTAGGATACTAACAATGTTTGCTACAAGTAGTTTTCCTTTGGATTCATGGAGAGTCTTATACAGTGCAGGGCTTTTGGTCTTTACTCTCCAATGTTGTCTTGTGGCTCAGCTGGTGAAGAATCTGCCTGCAATGTGGGAGACCTGGGTTCGATCCCTGGGTTGGGAAGATCCCCTGGAGAAGGAAATGGCAACCCACTCCAGTATTCTAGCCTGGAGAATTCCATGAACTGTATAGTCCATGGAGTCGCAAAGAGGTGGACACAACTGAGCAACTTTCACACTCCAGTGTCGTAATTCCACTTTTAAAATCAGTTCAACCCATCAGTAAAGAGATTCACATATCTTCAGTCTGTGATCTTGGGCAAACTGCAGTGGTAGTCTACTTCAATCCCTCTTCTCTGAAGGACACAGTGTCCTGGATACTCTCCCAGTGATCAGCAGTGCAAAGAACAGTTACACACAGCTGAGCAGAGGAAAGGATGGGAGCCTAGGAGATACTGAGTGGGCAGCTTAGGGGAAGTATAAGACAGAATCTTCCCCACGATCCCTACACTGACCTCTGCCAAAGAAGGGGTGATGGAGGCTTGGGTTACAACTGGTGGCAGTGTGTTTGATGGCTTGTGGCTAAGGATGGGGTTGAGGTCAAGAGAAAGGTCATCTATGGAGAATAAAAAGAGCCTAGTAATGGAGTTGGAGAAGTGAAGATGATGGAGAAAATTTGAAATAGCTCTTATTGAAAATGAGAAGACTTTAAAAAACAGGGTTGTTATAGGAGGTGTGGAGGGTCCTACTGAGGCTGGTGCCAGTCAGTCTCTAGGGTAGCAGTTTGCCCAGTGGCATAATTATCTGGAACTGGGCTCAGACCCAGGTAGAGATTCACAAGGATGAGTGTCACCTTTGTGGGTTTTTTTCTTATTGGTTACACCATTTATTACAATTTGTCCAACTGGTTACGGATTTTTGTGTCTACTTCTCCAATGGAGAGGCAAAGGGGTGTGTGACTAGACAGAGACCTTCTAACCCCTGACATTCCAGAATTATGTTTTTGGTTAAGTCTCTTTCTCTTACAAGATTACGAGCCTCTTAAGACCATAGATTATGCATTATTCATCTTTGTGTTTCAAATAGCTCAAAATTATGATCATAAATGTTTGTGGAGTTATGACGGAATACATTTTAAAGCCTCCAAATTTATTGAACGTACTTTGTGACTTACTTGCTAGTTCAAACTAAGAAACCGAAAAAGTAGAAAAAAAATTTAAGAACCAGGAAAGCCATCTGCTTTACTAATAAATAGGAAGAAAAATATGAAGACTGAGTTAGTCTGAAAACCTAACAACTTAAGACCTTAAAACACAACTTTTGACTTATAAGAAAGTTAAAAATTTTAAATATTTGGCTGGTTAATATAATTGTATGTATATTTAGTTTATTCTCTTCCATAGAAATTAGGAATAGTTTTATGTATGTATATAGAAATAAAGTATACAATTACATAAAACTGTTGTTTAAAATAGTACTATTCACAGTGAGTGTTAAACTCCTAAGGCTATTCAGTGGTGAGTTCGCAAAACTTACACAGCAAATATGCCATATGGTCCAGAAACGAGAGCGCTACAAGGATTTTCCTTCAGGGAGTGTCGGAAAGGAGCAACCTGGGAAGTAGGTTGGGGTTGATTACGGTTCTCTTAGGAATACACAGCATAGAGAGACAGTGAGGATTTGTCATGTGTCAACTGGTCCAGAGGGTACCCAGATACTTGGTCAACCATTATTTGGGTGTTACTGTGAAGGTGTTTTTGGATGAGATTAACACTTAAACCCTTAGCCTGAGTAGGTTGTTCTCCCTAATGTGAGGGGGTCTCACCCAACCTGCTGAAGACCTGAATACAACAAAAATGTTGAACCTCTCCCAAGTGAGAGAATTCCTCCTGCCTGATGGTCTTTGAAATGGGACATTAGCCTTTTCCCTGCCTTCAGACTTGAGCTGAATCATTGGTTCTTTGGACTAGAACTAGACCACTTACCCTCCTGGGTCTCCAGCTTGCCAACTCACCCTCCAGATCTTAGGACTTTGCAGCTTCTATTATCACAGGAGCCTATGTAGATAGATAGATGGTGGTATGGTCACTAAGTTGTGTCCAACTCTTGTGATGCCATGGACTGTAGTGCACTAGGCTCCTCTGTCCATGGGATTTCCCAGGAAAGAATACTGGAGTGGGTTGCCATTTCCTCCTCCAGGGGGTCTTCCTGACCCGGGATTGAACCTGGGTCTCCTGCATTGCAGGTGGAATCCTGCACTGAAGGCAGATTCTTTACAAACTGAGCCACCAGGGAAGCCTAGATAGATAAACTGATCCATCTGTTTCTTCTTGGAAGAATCCTGATTAAAACAGAAGCCAAGAACATATATACCTGACCTGTTGAATTTGAAATGATTCTCTTCCTAAGTCTTCACAAGTATTTATTAATACTAACTTCAGTAATCAAAATAATAACTATACCATTTCCAGACTGGCCTCAAACTGAAATTGACATGACAAAAAAATAAATTGTAGAATCCAAGAGGTAGGTAAATTAATTCTCCTTGTATAATTCTTTCCACTTCTCTGTATGCTTGATAATTTTCATAACAAAACATTGATGAAAATAATTTAAAATGCATAGGTTGTGGAAAGTAGAATGTTTATAAAGTAAATAGAATAAAGTAGAACAAAATTCTTACTAGGGTTTTAAATAAACTGAGTTTAATTCAAATACCCCAATTCCAAAACAGCAGTAACAAGACGCCATCTCAGCAGATGACCTTGACCCTTACTTCACAGGTAAGAATACCTTTATGAAATACCCCAAATGTCCAACCACCACTCCTGCAAACTTGCTGTACAAGTATCTCCATTTTAGCTTTCTCTAGCCTCAGAGGATGAGGAGTACCACCTCTTGGTCAAGACCAATCCAGCCATCTTGTCCTTGTTGCTCCATCTCCAAAGTCTTGCTCCATCAGTTAATCCCTCTCTGCTTTTGTTTCTTCTGCTCCTTTCTCATTAATGGTTTCTTCTCCTACAGTATGTATGAAATGCTTAAGAAATATACTTCTCCAAAACATCCCCTTTGTCTCAGATACATAAGATGACTATTAATATTTTACAGAGATTCCTATTTAGAAGAATATTGGGCTTCCCTTGTGAGTCAGCTGGTAAAGAATCTGCCTGCACTGTGGGAGACCTGGGTTCAATTCCTGAGTTGGGAAGATCCACTGGAGAAGGGAAAGGCTACCCACTCCAGTATTCTGGCCTGGAGAATTCCATGGACTGTATAGTCCATGGGGTCACAGAGTCAGACACGACTGAGTGACTTTCACTTCACTTCTGTTTAGAAGATGCTAGGTCTTCCTTCGGTGATGCTGGTCTGTGAAATGCTTGTTACTGATCAGAGACTGAGATAAGGAACTTCCATCATAGTGTAAAGCAACTACTGGGTTGGCCAAAACGTTGAGGTTCTTCCACAAGATCTTGCAGAAAAACCTGAATGAACTTTTTGGCCAACCCAACACCTTAATAAGCATGCAGTTTCATTCAGCTGACTTCTTTTATTTTTTAAGTAAGACTTTCTCAATGAACGAAACAGTGTGTTCGTGTATATTCTAGCACCTTACCTTATTATAGTTATGATCTGGTAATGAACAGTGTGTGGACTGGCACCAGTCAGGAGACTAGTTTGTTTGTGGACTACACATCAAGTAACACGGATTGGAGTGACAGTAATGCAAATCTCTCCACTGAGGCTGGAGAGAGAACTGTCAGAATTAGCTCAGTTTGGTGTTCAGATTATGCTTCTAAGACATAG
This sequence comes from Bison bison bison, assembly GCF_000754665.1. NCBI lineage: Eukaryota > Metazoa > Chordata > Mammalia > Artiodactyla > Bovidae > Bison > Bison bison. Next base: position 836,505 of record NW_011494527.1, read on the forward strand.
GTCATGTATGTTTGAATCAATATCTGTCTAGAGCAGTGGCCCCAACCTTTTTGGCACCAGTGACCAATTTTGTGGAAGACAGTTTTTCCACAGACCTGGGGGGGGCGGGGGGAAAGGCAGGGATGGTTTGGGGATGATTCAATTGCATTACATTTATTGTGCACTATACTTCTATTACTAAATCAGCTCCACCTTAGATCATCAGGCATTAGATCCCAGAGGTTGAGGATCCTTGGTCTGCTGTAGAACAATGTTTATCAAACTACAGATCTTGACCCAAACTTCTAAGTAAGAATTGTTTTGTGGAACTTTTTAAATTTTTTAAATTGAGGCATAGTTTCTTACAAAGTTGTGTTAGCTTCTGCTGTACACTGAAGTGAATCAGCTTTATGTATACATACATCCCTCCTGAACCTCCCCTCACTGCCCCATCCCATCTTACCCGTCTGGGTCATCACAGAGCACCGAGCTCAGCCCCCTGCACTATACAATAGTTCACACATGGTAGCATATATATGTCAAACCTAATCTCCCAGTACACTTGATCTTAGCCAAAAGGCCGAGAAGTGACCTTAGCCAAAAGGCCAAGAAGTGAAAAGTAAGAGGTCAAGAGATACATGGAGTAATAGGCAAATTTGGCCTTGGAGTACAAAACGAAGCAGGACAAAGGCTAACAGAGTTTTGCCAAGAGAACGCACTGGTCATAGCAAATACCCTCTTCCAACAACACAACACTCTACACATGGACATCACCAGATGGTCAACACCGAAATCAGACTGATTGTATTCTTTGCAGCCAAAGATGGAGATGAAGCTCTCTACAGTTAGCAAAAACAAGACCGGGAGCTGACTGTGGCTCATACCATGAACTCCTCATTGCAAAATGCAGACTTAAATTGAAGAAAGTAGGGAAAACCAATAGACCATTCAGGTATGACCTAAATCAAATCCCTTATAATTATACAGTGGAAGTGAGAAATAGATTCCAGGTATTAGAACTGATAGAGTGCCTGAAGAACTATGGATGGAGGTTTGTGAAATTGTACAGGAGGCAGGGATCAAGATGATCCCCAAGAAAAAGAAATGCAAAAAGGCAAAATGGTTGTCTAAGGAGGCCTTACAAATAGTTGAGAAAAGAAGAGAGTCTAAAGGCATAGTAGAAAAGGAAAGATATACCCATTTGAATGCAGAGTTCCAAAGAACAGCAAGAAGAGATAAGAAAGCCTTCCTCAGTGATCAACGCAAAGAGAGAAAAACAACAGAATGTGAAAGACTAGACACCTCTTCAAGAAAATCAGAGATACAGAGGGAACATTTCATGCAAAGATGGGCACAATAAAGGACAGAAATGGTATGGACCTAACAGAAGCAGAAGATATTGAGAACAGGTGGCAAGAAAACACAGAAGAACTGTACAAAAAAGGTCTTCATGATCCAGATAACCACGATGGTGTGATCACTCACCTAAAGCCAGACATCCTGGAATGCGAAATCAAGTGGACCTTAGGAAGTATCACTACAAAGCTAGTGGAGGTGATGGAATTCCAGCTGAGCTATTTAAAATCCTAAAAGATGATACTGTTAAAGTGCTGCGTTCAGTATGCCAACAAATTTGGAAAACTCAGCCATGGCCACAGGATTGGAAAAGGTTAGTTTTCATTCCAATCCCAAAGATGGGCAATGCCTCAAAGAATGTTCAAACTACTACACTACTGCACTCATCTCACACGGTGGCAAAGTAATGCTCAAAACTCTTCAAGCAAGGCTATAACAGTACGTGAACCGTGAACTTCCAGATGTTCAAGCTGGATTTAGAAAAGGCAAAGGAACCAGAGATCAAATTGCCAACATCCCTTGGATCACTGAAAAAGCAAAAGAATTCCAGAAAAACATCTACTTCTGCTTTCTGATTACAGCTTTCGACTATATAGATCACAATAAACTGTGGAAAATTCTCAAAGAGATGGAAATACCAGACCACCTGACCTGCCTCTTGAGAAATCTGTATGCAGGTCAAGAAGCAACAGTGAGAACTCAACATGAAACAATAGACTGGTTCAGTCTAGGCTGTATATTGTCAATATACAGCGTCAAGGCTGTATATTGTCACCCTGCTAATTTAACTCATATGCAGAGTACATCATGAGAAATGCCAGGCTGGATGAAGCACCAGCTGGAATCAAGATTGCTGGGAGAAATATGAATAACCTCAGATATGCAGATGACACCACCCTTATGGCAGAAAGCGAAGAAGAACTAAAGAGCCTCTTGATGAAAGTGAAAGAGGAGAGTGAAAAATCTGGCTTAAACTCAACATTCAAACAACCAAGATCATGGCATCTGGTCCCACCACTTCATGGCAAATAGATGGGGAAACAATGGAAACAGTGAGAGACTTTTATTTTCTCGGGCTCCAAAATCACCGCAGATGGTGACTACAGCCATGAAATCAAAAAACGCTTGCTCCTTAGAAGAAAAGCTATGACCAATCTAGACAGCATATTAAAAAGCAGAGACATTACTTTGCCAACAAAGGTTTGCCTAGTCAAAGTTCTGGTTTTTCCAGTAGTCATTTAAGGATGTTGAGAGTTAAGAGCATCAAGAAAGCTAAGCGCTGAAGAATTGATGCTTTTAAATTGTGGAGAAGACTCTTGAGAGTTCCTTGGATTGCAAGATCAAAGACTCTTGAGAGTTCCTTAGACCGCAAGATTTCCTAAAGGAAATCAGTCCTGAATATTCATTGGAAGGACTGATGCTGAAGTTTTACTTTGGCCACCTGATGCGAATAACTGACTCACTGGAAAAGACCCTGATGTGGGGAAAGAGTGAAGGCAGGAGAAGGGGGTGACAGAAGATGAGATGGTCAGATGGCATTACTGACCCGATGGACAAAGTTTGACCAAGCTCCAGGAGTTGGTGATGGACAGGGAAGCCTGGAGCACTGCAGTCCATGGGGTTGCAGACATGACTGGGTGACTGAACTGAATCTCCCAGTTTATTCAACCCCTTCTTTTCCCCCTACCACCCATGTCCACATCCAATCTGTGTTTCTATTCGTATCATGCAAATAGGTTCATCTACATTATTCTTCTAGATTACACGTATGTGCATGTTATATTTGCATATTTCTGGTAATTATTCAAAACTATTACCTTATCTCTGTGAGTATACTTTTCTTTGACTTGGGACTTGCCATTGACTTGCTCTAGCCAATGGACTGTTAAATGTGACATGACCAAAGGTTTGAAGAATTTTTGTGCAACTGGGCTTACTATTTTGTATCTCTGCCATTTTCCTAAGAAAAATATGCTCAGGCAGGTCCACAAGTATCAATAATAGGAGAGACACCGCAGAGTCACCCAAGCTAGATCCCCCCAGCCAGCATCAGTCTGTATCAGCTAACCACCAACCAACTCACAGACCCACGGGCAAGCCCTGCCAAGACCAGCCATCACACCCAGCTGAGTCCAGCATAGATCAGCTGACCCTAACCAACACACAAAAATCGAGTGAGAGAAATGCTTGCCTTTATATTCCTAAGATGTTCTGGCTGTTTTATTATAAAGAAACAGCTGACTGATACACATTTATATGTCTGTATTGGGTTAACAACATAATGTATATTGCAGTGGGTAACAAAAGGTGTGAAAGCCACTGGTCTAGAAAAGCACGATGTTTCTCTTGTATTCCTTGCTATTTTCTGTCTGGGAGTGGCTGCTTGCAGTAATAAAAAATGAAGGTAAACAGAAAATAGAGCTGAGAGATAAGAAATTAAGTGTGTATGGTGGGTGTGGGGAGAGACAGAGGCTTAATAGCAACAAGCCTTTATTTTATATTGAGTTTTCAATACAAAATTGGCTGTTTTCTGTTGCTTTTTCTTTTGAGCAACTTTTCTCAAGTTCTAATCAATACAGTGTATGTGTTACTCATTCAGTTGTGTCTCTTTGTGACCCCATGGACTGCGGCCCACCAGGCTCCTCTGTCAGTAGAATTCTCCAGGCAAAGATATTGGAGTGGGTTGCCATTCCCTTCCCCAGGGGATCTTCCCAACCCAAGGATCGGACCCAGGTCTCCTGTATTGCAGGTAGATTCTTTACTGTCTGAACCATTTATTAATACTATGAAGCCCTGGTTTTCACACTGGCATATATCCATTCTGTTTACAATCCATCGCTTTGTAGTGTTCTTAGTTTAAATCACATATAAAATTAAATACTAGAAACAAAGATAGATGTTTCTTCACAATTTAATTCAACCTAGAGTGCCTTCCTGTCCTACCCATTATCATTACATCTCAATCTATAAAATCATAAAGGCTTCACAGAGGCTTCAAATGTTTTATAATTAGTACACTTTAGTTTCAAAACACAATTCATGGCCCAGAAGTAATGAGAATAATTTCTAATAACTGTCTCAGCTCCCATTATTATAAATTTTATACTTAACATGTTTTCAGTACTCCACATTAAGGTGGCTACCTACCAGATGAGGGTTACATGAGTAAGAACTATGGGGTGAATCACCCACAGTCAGGGACAGTAGAGGAGGTAAAGAACGACCTCTTGAAGACCAACAGAAACATCCCCAGTATTTGGAGCTGGTATAACCAGCAAGTGTTATAGAAGCTACAGTAACAAAAGAGTGAAGGTTATCACCCTAAGAAGTGAAGTAAGAAGACAATCTGCCTTCCTTCTTCTTCTTTCTCCCTGGACTCACTTCAAAGGTCTGGGGAAGGAGGAGGGGAGAGTCCCATACCTATTGCAAACCCCACAATTTCAGCCTACACTAAATAGAATCAAATTACTCTATAACAGTAATAGAGTTAGATCAAGACGTATCAATAGGGGAAAAAAAACATGTACGCAGAAGGGAGACTTTTTTACAGCTACCTTTTAAAAATCTTGTTTACATCCTAATAAATTGAAATTCTTTGGGGAACCTGTTTCTTTGTAGTTTGTACTGAAACATTTTCAAGTTACTTTCTACATTTCCACAAATCAGTCTAGTGTTAGTTTGTATCCATTTCAGAGGTTGACAGTTTTAATCTAATCTGTGGATGCACAGATTACCTCACAACTTGGATCCTAGTGTTCCCTATAGACTGATTTTAATGAGTGTTCTTTCAAACACCTTTTTTAAATAAGAAAAATTGATTTGTGAATTCTCTTTTATAATTTGTGAAACCAAGAGAAAGTGAATGGCTTAGTAAAGGATACTCTGTATCAGTGAAGTGTGTCAGTCACTGAGTCGGCCCTACTCTTTGTGATTCCTTGGACTGCAACCCACCAGGCTCTCTGTCCATGGGATTTTCCAGGCAAGGATACTGCAGTGGGTTGCCATTTCCTTCTCCAGGGGATCTTCCCAACCCAGGGATAGAACCCGGGTCTCCTGCACTGCAGGCAGATTCTTTTCTGAGTGAGTTACATGGGACAGAGTTAAAATGTAAACTTTAAATTGTCTAGTATTTTCTTCTTATTTAAATTTAGCCAAACAAATCATTAAAAATGTTTGTATGACTTAGACATTTGGCAAAACTGTTTAAATCACCTACTTTTAAAGACTATATACACATTTAAATGTAATTTTCCTAGACAGACAGCAATCTATTTTTAAAGACATGGAAATTTCATAGTCTCCTTCCATAAACAATTCCAGAACTAAAATATTCTTCTAGAAAATGCTCACTATAGCTAACTGCAAAATTCATTCATTAAACAAACATGCACTGTGCACAGGTATTGTACCCAATGCTGAGAATATAAATTAAGACATTGTTACTGCCCTTAAAGAGAAATTCCACTTAACAAAGGTACAAATGTCCACAGTCAAGTCATATAATATGTTAGGTAAAAAAGTGAGAACTTAGAAAGCTCTCCAAAGGTTCAGGTAAACTAAAACAAGTCAGGTGAAATTAAATGGCAATAGAGTCAAATTCATTTGCTGAAGAGGGGGTGGGCGGTGGGGAGGAGAGGGGAAAAAAGGAAAATAAAAAATCTACATGAGTCTAAGTAGGGAGAGACCAGGCTAAACAATAACAAATGTGAAAGCCACGAGAATGCATTTGATTCCAGATTTAGTAACCATGTTCCCAAGAAAGCTAATTTTAGGATGGATTCATAAAAATAAGGTGCAAAGGGGTCCAAGTGTTTCCAACTGACTTTGCAGCAAGTAGCCCTCACAGTGTCGCAGGTGTCCTAAGTACAAACTAGAGCATGTGAACAGGACAATGGAAAAGGTGAAGAATCTGGAAACATACCACTGAAGACTTGTTACAGAATGATGATGTTTACCCTAAAAGAAAAGCCAAAGTGGGACATGATTGTTTTCAAATATTTAAAGGACCTGTGTGACAGAAATTGCTAGCTACCCTTTCAACACTCATTTTTTCCTTCATCCTTATCTATAGAGCCCTGATTTTTAGCAGAGCATTTTGATGGTCCCCAGCCTCCTTGAGGTTAGTGGCCACGTAACTACATTCTGACTTGATAAATCAGCAAAAGTGGTATGTGGTACTTTCAGAAAATCTCCTTCAAGAGAAGGGGTATGTCCTTCTGCCTTTCCTCCTGTCCTGCTGTGAGGAGTGTCATCCTGATGACTGGCCATCCAGCAGCTACTTTGGATCATAAGGGCAAAAGTGACAAACTAGAGCAGTGAAGCCATGGGAAAGGAGCCTGGGCGCCGGACAACTTCATGGCAGTTGTCACTTCAGCCCAGGACTTTCTACTTCTGGATATTTTTACATGAAAAGAAATAATTTTTCATTTTGTTTAAGACACTTATTTGGGGTTTGTATGTAGTTGAACTTTGGGTACCAAAAAAAAGGATATTTTCTAAGACTCAGACATCTTTAAAAAATGAAATGATCCGCTTTGTGATGCAGTTACCTATCTCTGTACCTGTTTAAATGGAGGCTGTAAGACAAACATCAGAGGTGGTAAACATTCCAGGGGGTAAAGAAAAAGTGGGTTACCAGACCTCTAAAATTCCTGTCAGCTCTTAAGATTATATGATTTCTCCCCAACTTCTCACTTGGGGATGATCAGTGGCTCTAAAAAACAAGAGCAAAAAAACACACCTCCTTTTTCCTGTTGAAAACATACCTGGACTATGCCCACTAGACTCAGCCCGACACCAAGTAGCACAGTGGTGGGCAGTCTTCTGGCTATGCTACCTGACTCTACCTTGGAGTTAAATTTACTCCAAGACAGGCACCTCTAAAGTAAAAATAAAGAAGTGTGAAGTGTTGTCACTCAGTCATGTCCGACTCTTTAAGACCCCATGGACCATAGCCTGCCAGGCTCCTCTGTCCATGGGAGTTTCCAGGCAAGAATACTGGAGTGGGTTGCCATTTCCTTCTCCAAAAACTAAAGAACCAAAGAGCAAATCAATAAACTCTTCAGCAAAATTGTTGTCATAAAGACAATCATGAGCCTGGAAATGAATAAACCAGGATCTCTGTGGAGATCCTTCCTGTGTGCCTAGTGTAGCTGGTTAATCAAGATGGAGCTCACAACCACCACCCTACTTCTTTTCCTTTTATGAAATGAGGGTAACACCCTTATCCCCTTTCCATCTTTCCTCTTCCATTCTGTTCTCCAACTTCTAACAGCTGTAACTTTACTTCATTTCCCTCGTTACACTGTCTTCAAATTACTGTTCTGTAATTATAATTACCTGTGCTTTGTCTATTAAGTGATTTTTCATACATTTATTTCCTTGAAACAGTAATACACACATATGGCAATTTTGTCATTTTGAGTCCAATTTTGCACAGAACACACAAGAGATAAAGTCTCCCTTTCATCTCAGAGTCTGACACCCCCATCTCTTGAGATAAACAGTTCTCAAGCACTCTTGAGAAATAAGCTGAACGTGCATGTTGTTGTTGGCTAAGTTGGGTCCAACTCTCTTGTGATGCCGTGGACTATAGCCTGCCAGGCTCCTCTGTCCATGGGATTTCCCAGCCAAGAACACTAGAGTGGGTTGCCATTTCCTTCTCCAGAGGCTCTTCCCAACCAGGGATTGAACCCACATCTCCTGTATTACACATTGCAGGTGGATTCTTTACCGCTGGGCCCTAGGAAAGCGAACATGTAAAGGCAGCTATGTATATATTCCTAAGTATTTTCTAGAAGCACTATTATCTTTTATTTAGATCCACAAGCTATTTTGTTGTTCAGTTGCTAAGTTGTGTCCGACTCTGCATGGACTGCAGCACGCCAGGCTTCCTATGCTTCACCATTTCCTAGAGTTTGCTCAAATCCATGTTCACTGAGTTGGTGATGCCATCCAACCATCTCATCTTGTTACCCCTTCTCCTGCCCTCAACCTTTCCCAGCATCAGGGTCTTTTCCAATGAGTTGGCTCTTTGCATCAGGTGGCCAAAGTACTGGAGCTTCAGCATCAGTCCTTCCAATGAATATTCAGAGTTGAGTAGGCACCAAGTATATTCAAATGACCCAGCATCATTTATTCAGACATCCGTTTTTTTTCTCATCACTACAGCATCATCTTTGCAAAATTAAAATGTTGACATAATCATCTGTTTGGGAATCCTATTCAGTTCCATTGGTCTACTTTCTAATATCTGATAGTATAAATCCCCCAACTTCATTCTTGTTCCAGATTGTCTTGGCTGTTTTTGATCTTTAGAATTTCCATATACATTTAAGGCTCAGTTGTCAATTAACTCACACACACCATCTGCTGGGATTCTAGAAGGGATTAGACTAAATCTATATAGATCATTTGGGGAGAACTGACACCTTTACACAATTAAGTCTTCTGATCCATGAGCACAGTATCTGTCCAGCTACTAACACTTGGGTCTTCTCTAATTTCTATCAACAACACAATTTTCAGCACAGACTTCTTATACCTCTCTCGTTAGAATTTATTCCTAGACGCAGTGGGCTGGATGGTGCCCCAAAGACATTAGGGCCTAATCCTTGGAAACTGTAAAATGTTTATTTGGAAAAAGCATCTTTGTAGATGTGATTAAGGATCTTGAGAGAGCAGATAATTCTGGATTATTCAGGTGGGCGATACATGCTAGTGGTCTCTATATAACAGCGTGCCTGCATGCTAAATCACTTCAGTCATGTCTGACTCTTTGCGCCCTTTAGACTGTAGCCCGCCAGGGTCCTCTGTACATGGAATTCTCCAGGTAAGATTACTGAAGTGGGTTGTCATTCCCTTCTCCAGGGGGATCTTCCCAACCCAGTGATCTAACCCACATCTCTTTTTGTCTTCTCACTTGCAGGTGGGCTCTTTCCCACTAGCACCACCTAGGAAGCCCCCTATACAACAGACAAGAGGAAAATTCCAGACACGCAAAGAGAAGGCAACGTGAAGATGGACACAGAGGTTAGAATGACTGTGGCTTCAAGCCTAGGAATGCCGGCAAACAGAAACTGGAAAAGGCAAGGAACAGATTCTCCCCTCAAACCGCTTGAGGGAGCTCAGCCTGCCGACACATCAATTTCAGACTTTTCGTTTCTAGAACTGTGAGAGGATGGACGCATTTTAAGCTACCATGCTTGTGGTAATTTGTCACAGCTGCCACTGGAAACTAACATACTAGTTATTCAATATTTTTTGTGCATTCATATATGGTAAAACTTAAAAAATTTAATTTCCTAATTGTTTAATGGTGGTATATAAAATTAACCTTTATATACTGACTTATAAACTTGCTAAATTCATTAATACTAACAGTTTATAAATTTTATATAGACTATCGTGCTTTTTTCCAAACAACAGGTTTATGTATTTCTTTCTAATCCTTATATTACCTTGCCTTTTTACAGTCACTGGGATGCCAGTACAACAGTGAATTATATCTCTTTTGACGTTTTGAATTTGTAACTATGAAAATGTAATGTCTGTTCCAAGGTTAAAATATAATGTATATAATATTAAAAAATTTTAATATAGTAAAAAAAACAGTCAAAATAATCAATAGCCTTCTAGTTAACAAATCCAAAAGCCTTTTCTTAAACCCCTCTCGTGACTCTGCATTCTTTGACACTGTTGATGATCCCTTCTTAATGCTTATTTCTTCCTTGCCCAGATTCTTTTTTTCTGCCTTTAACCCCCTTTATAGACATTCCTCAAATTTTCTTAGGCCTTTTCTCTGTCTATACTGTCTTTGTTAACTGTTGGGATATCATTTTAAGGCCTATGATTATTCTTCAGAACTCTTCTCTTCAGGGGCAAAACAGAAACTTGTTTTTCCTTCTTTTAAATGCCATACTCAAACACCCATTCTTCTCCCCAGAGAAATGCAGTATTCCTTGCTGCACTTGAAGAAATTGTGAAATCTTCCCACTTTAAGGGTTTTAATAAATAGAAGTGAGTTACAGAAGTTCCCAAATCTTCACAATATTTTAGTCCTTGATCTACAGACAGAATCTCCTTTCTGAAGAAAAGTGGCTGAAAGGTATTGGAATGCTGGGGTGTTAGAAAGCTGGCTGGCCAAGCAGCTTCAGAGTGATATTTATCTTTGTGAATTCACTCAGTTTAGGGTCTGGCCTTTGTGTTACAGGACCAGAGATGCTGAATCATGATCATTACAACTTGTGTATGAAAGCCAAAATACCAATGTGCTAATTCACAATGAAAAAATATAACTGTCAAGGGAAATGATATTCATTTCATTTGGCCAAAATGTTCTCTCCCTGCAGAAAAAATTATATGGGAATTAAAATAACATTTACAACTGTATTTGTTAAGAAAGGAACTAGAATAAAAGGTTTAGTTGTAAGCTTCAAATATTTAATGGAATCTTATCAGGTTTTGATAAGGGAGATGAAACTACCTCTACCTCCAGAACCAGACAGGTTTTTGTATCTGCTCAGGAGACTTTCCCCTTTAGACTGGAGACCCTGACAAATATTTACCTCCCATGCTTTTCTTGGCTCAATTCCTGATTTACACGTTCCTCCTTTAGGGATGTTATTTCTTCTTTTTCTGGCCAGAGAGGCTTCTTTCCGATTTGATCCATTCAGTATTGATCTAGAAAAGAAATCTTCCAGGACAATTTTAAGTGTTTGACAAATACCTTACTGTGGACCCCAAACACCGATCTGCATACATCTGCGTACTAAATGTTCACAAGAAATCCTCATTTCTACTTACTGGTGAGCCCCCCCCCCCCAAAAAAAAACCACCCAATTTTTTAAAATGAAGAAAATCCTAAGTAGCCTCCCAAGGCCAGGCAACCTGGCACACAGCAGATGTCCTCAAATCTGGTGAGCGAAAAATGCAGTTCCTATTCCTCATGCCTAACGCAATTCAGGAAAGCATTACAGAGCAAATCGCCTGCCAGGCTGGAAACCCCGCTAGACTGCAGCTCTGCGCTCACCTCCGCTTGGGGCCTCTGCCCTCTCCAGAGATCGGCTCCAAGCCTCGACCACAGGTCAGCGCGCTGAGAAAGCGCCAACTGGGCGAAGATCCCTTCCCAGTTTTTATTTCACCACGGACAACGCCCACTCCCCTAAGTAATGAAACAGAAAAAAACGAACAAAAGAAAGGAAAAGGTGAGACAAGGCCGACTGAGGAAAAGGGTTTTTAAAAACACAACACTGTTTGGTGATATACAGCTGCATTGCTCGGTACTGGAAACTCATCTCGGCAGCCTCAGCCTCTCCAGGAAATCAGGCCCCAGTTCTGAGGCGCAGACCACACAAACTGCCGCGTCCAGATGGTTAGGACCGGGCCCACTCCTTCGGCCGTCCGGGCCTCGGATCCCGAAGGCCGCCCGGCTCCTCCGCCCGACTCCACCGCGAGCAAGCGCGCTTCCCCACCTCGACGCAGGCGGGGAATCCCTGAAACCCGGCGGCCGACCCTCCGCGGCATCTCAAAAGGGCTGCGCTGCCGCGACGCCCGGCTCAGAAAAGATTAAAGGGGCGGGGGCCGCTCCCGGGCCGCTGAGGCCTCGGATAGGCAAGGACCCTTCCCGCTGGCCGACAGCGTTCCTTCCGCCCTGAGAGGGCAAAAGAGTCCCGAGGCCTGGCGCGCGCGCCTCCGCCCGCGCTCCGCACCGCCCCCTAGGAAGGAAGC
>NW_011494527.1:849580-849734 GCF_000754665.1 Bison bison bison
CTTTTTCTCTTTTTTCCCTTCTTGACATTGCTTTGCAGATGTTGGGATGAGAGTCGGAGCTGAATATCAAGCTCGGATCCCCGAATTTGATCCAGGTAAATCTGTTTGCTTAAGCAAAATCCTGTCTTCTTCCCCCCCCCCCCCCCCCCCCTTT
>NW_011494527.1:849834-888872 GCF_000754665.1 Bison bison bison
GGCGGGGTTGGGGTCCGGGTGTGCGGTTGGGAGGAGATGCGGGACTGGGATGGGCAGGCATCTCTGGCGGGAGGCTGTCATGTCACGCTTGGCAGGGCTGTGACACAGGGCGTGTGGGCAGATGCGTGCCTTGCAAGGTTAATATGGTTCCCCTGGAGGCCACTTGCCCGCTGGTGGCATTCACCTTTCCACTCGCCTTGATCCTGGAGTGAGCGGAGGGAGACGGCCCTCGGGGAAATCGGGGGGTCGGAGGCCGGGGGTGGAGCGGCTGCGGGCCCCAGAGCTGGAGGAGAGGGTGTGCGGGCTGTGAGTGGAAGAACCGTGCAGATGTCAGTGGCCACCCGACCCAGCCCCCGGGAGCCCAGGGCCGCGCTCCGCCCTGGCTGCGATCCCCGGGCGGCTGTCACCGGCCGAAGCCGAGGGCGAGCCCTGCCTGACCCGCGGGCGCACACACGGGATTTTCTTTTTTTTATTTTCCCTTTTCTTTTTTGGCTAGGTGGTGTAGCTTTGGTGGCGACCGCTTTGCGGAGTAGGAGCCGCGGAGGGAAAGGGATTGGGGGAAGAGGGTGGGGAGAAGCCAGAGGCACACCTCGCTCCAGAGCCAGCCCCGGGGAAGTGAGACCACAGGACAAGTGACCGCAGCTGCCAAGGAGACATTTTCTCCCCGAGCAGCCAGGTTCCAGCGTCCTCTGCCAGCCCGGCTTGCGGGCTCCCTGTCTACTTTTCTCCAAACAGGCTCCCTGGCGGTCACGGGATCTGAGCCTGGTCGGGGATTGGGCGAGAGTTCCGCATATGGAAGCGCCCTTGTTGGAGCCTCTCGGAGTGGAGCGTGTCTCCTCCTCCCCACCCCACCCCAGACCCTCTTCAGTTCAGGCTTTGGGCAGACTTGGAAGGGTTTTGTTCCCCCTACCCCCTGCCCCTTGCACTTGGTCAGTTCCTTGCCCATTGCCCACTTATAGTAATGTGTCTGTGTCGAACTCTTGAATTCTGTATTAGATATTAATGGGGCTTACTTGTATTTTCTTAGGGAAGATAGCATGTTTCTTTGCTTACAGTTTATCCGTGGGTATTTTCATCCTTCTGCCCATTGCTGCGATGCAGAGTGATATTTACCAACCGTTTAAAGAAGTTTAGGGTTTAGGCAGCTCTTCTAAAGGAAAGGGTAAAATAATGAGAGGGTAAAATAGGATTGTCAGTGCAGGTTATTTTTCAGTAGGTAAAAACAATGATTCAGGAGTGCTTACTAGTCAAGAGTTGCCTTCTGAATGACATGACTTCATAAATTTTATTCAAAAGCTATCAGTGTGTGTGCTGGAGGGCTTCAAATAATTTTAAATGTTGCGAAACAAATTTTGTTTATTAATGTAGCTAGTAGGTGAATAGCACTTCCACATGACTTCTGCCTCGGGTTTTAGCTTGACATTTGGAAGCTTACTCTGGCTTAAGACAGACTGAATTAATCACTCAGGTCTTATTTTTGTGCTCTGAGCAAGTCACTGGCCCTCCCGAAGCCTCAGTTTCCCTAGCTGTAAAATGGAAATAAAAATAGGGAATTCTTGCTAAGGTTATATGAGTGGGCAAATGGCAGTTACTCTTTGGAGGTTAAATTTAAATTATCATTCCTCATAATCGTGAGGAATGCTTCTGCATATCTTTATATCTTTCTGATTTGGGGCTTTCTTTGGCTTACCGCTTTTTTAGGAATTGATAAACTTATTTCCCAGTTAGAACTCAGCAGCATAATAAACATGCCTTTTTGTCCCATTAGGTAGGTTTATATTTCATAAACAACAAATAGACACAAGGTGATGAGGGGTCTTGTGTTAAAGAGCTGGACTTCATGCTAAAACAGATGTGTGCAGGCCATGACCTGATCCCTATAGCAATTTTGGGAACAGATTTCAAGCAAAGGAATACTAGAGCCAATTTTAAAGTTAGAAAAATAGCTCATTTAAAGTGCAGAGTACTTTTTATGTGGTTTCACATGGCCACTACTTGTATTACCCAATTTCCTTGACCATCATATTTTTGCATATTTTGCCTAAGTGGAATATTTGAGGGAAAAATCACAAATATTGCAATTTTTAAAGTTACATTTTCATTAAGTTTACTCAGACTATCACTGATGCTTTTTATTAGAATAAGGATAGATGTCATATTCTTTAAATTCATCTATAGACATGCCTCAGAGATAATTGCGAGTTTGATTCTAGACTACTGCAATAAAGCGAATGTCACAAGTAAAGCAAGTTACATGAATCTTTTGTTTTCCCAGTGCGTATAGAAGCGTACAATGACATTAGGTCCAGAAATGCAATGTACATGCCTAAATTAAGAAATGCTTTATTGCTAAAATATGCTAGCCATCATCTGAGCTTCTAGGGAGTTGTAGTTTTTTTTGCAGTAATAGCATCCAAGATCACATATCATCATAACAGTATAATAATAATGAAAAAGTTTGAAATATTGTAAGAATTACCAAAATGTGACACAGACAAGAAATGAGCAAATGCTATTGGAAAATGGTGCTGATAAACTTGATTGACACCGGCTTGCTGTAAACCTTGAATTTGTTAAAAAAAAAAAATTCACAATAGCTGTGAAGCACAATAAAATAAGGTATGCTTGTATTCATTTTATCCTCAATAATCTGCAGAATATTGAACCCAAGGGTACAATTAAAACCACTTATCTAAACTTAGGTGGGCTTTTCTGTAGTTACAGGCAAATTTTGTCAAGCAAATGTAGACTGTCATTATTAAAATACTTTTTACAAGGAAATTTTGAGTCTCTGTGCTGTTCAACGTAGAACACTGCTTTATCTTATTCTAAGTGTTGTGCTGTTGTGTGAAGTTTTTACTCCATATCAAATCAATACCATTGGGTCATAACTTCAACATATTTCTTTGGAAGAGAAGAAAAAAGAAAAGATGTTTATTAATGATAGAAATTGAGAAATGGTCAGCTCCTCTCCTTTTCTCTTTTACATACTATTGTCTTTAGTCTTATAAACCACTCAGTCTGTCTTCATGATTGTTCACCCATAGCCATTCAAGTCATTTGGAAGAAAAATTTCTTCGGTATCAAGATTAGTATGATCAGAATATAGGAAAATTAAAAAGGTTTTTTTTTTCGTGGAGGATATTTTTACTGGAGGAGATGATAGTGATAATGATAGAAATTAAGCACAGAAAGAATTACTAAAATGAGTGTTTTAGAAAACATGAGTGAACTGAGACTTAAATTGGAATTATTGTTGTTAGGTTAGAAACAGTTTATGTTAGTTAACGGACCATTGCTAACTGCCTTTATAAAAATTTACTAAGCAGATTTTTGACTCTTTTTTGTGACTCTCTTCCTTTTGGTTCGTTGCTAGGCCAGCCCAACTTTTCTGTAGTGCCTTCTGACTACACTTACATCATGAGGAGCAGTTTTGCGTGGTGATTAAGAGTCTTAGCTCTTATCATATGCCTTTTAGCCACCATGGCATTGTGACCTTGGATGAACTGAATGTGTCCAGGCCTTAGCTTTCTTATTTGTAAAAGGGAGATGATATTAACTATATGATAAGATTAAGTAAAAATTAGTGTGTATCACCAACTTGATGGACATGAATTTGAGTGGGATTTGGTGATGGACAGGTAAGCCTGGCGTGCTGTAGTCCATGGGGTCACAAAGAGTCAGACACAACTGAGCTGAACTCAATATGTATAAGGCAGTGGCCTTCAAAATATTTTGTTGCTTACTCATAAAAGAAATTTGAAAACCAGATTCACGTATTTTTAAGTTGATATCTGTTATTTGTCATTGAGTTTATTAGTTGAAAGATATAATTTCCAGTGTATTGAAAATGTTAACACTTTGAAATAGAGTTGTTATAAACTTATTTTAAACACATCCAATTAAATGTAAATACTTAGCAATGTGGTAGTATCTGTTTTATAAAATGTATAAATTTTTGTAATTGCCATACATGTTCCTCACAGAATTTTATAAAACATTCTTTTCTTGAAAGTGTTTTATTCATCACCTGTCCAGTTTCTGTACTATCATAATATGTACTCTTGTGAACATGAGGTTCTAAATGTTTAATTCTTCTGTCTGGAGTTATTACAATTAATGCATAATTAATTAAGATTGTAACAGTCATGGTACCTTGAGTAAAGGAGAGCTTTACTGATATTTGTTTGGCATCATAGTGGTTTTTAAATTTTAGGCAATGTACTCTTGTAAGATTTGGGTTGTATGAAAGACCTGCCATTTTTCTTTTTCTTTTTTGAGTGAGGGAAGGAAATTTGTGAAGAAGGTCAGAAGTAGCTTAAGTGTATAGCTTAGACTGCAGGTGACTTCTCAGGCAGATTGTCTTGGAAAAGAAAACAGGGAAGTTGATGTTCTGAAAATTGGTTCTCAGAAAACTTATTCTTGATTGTGTACCCCTTGGAAAGTTGTTTACCTCAGTGTGAAATCGATGAATTAAGTATATATAGTTCAGAGTGTAGTTTATAAATAGAATTTAAAAATTTTGGAGTGTCTTACTGATCTCCGTATTTAAGTTCTTTATATGGAATATTTGTTCCATGATTTCCATCAAAATCCTTAGTTTGACTGTGTTAAAGAAAATCTGAAAAGAAATAGATTTATATTTTTGTACTTTCTTTGAAACGTGCTATTGGTATAGAAATCCTAATCAAAATGGTTTTTGTTGTTGGTTTTCCCCAAATTGGTCTCATACATGTACTTTACCAACTGTAGTTAAGGGGCTCTGAAAGATTTCAGGAGAATTGAACTTCTTTGGTTATTCAGTCACTCATCTGTGGCAACGCCATGGACTGCAGCACTCCAGGCTTCCCTGTCCATCACCAACTCCCGGAGCTTACTCAGACTCACGTCCATAGAGTCGGTGATGCCATCCAACCATCTCATCCTCTGTCGTCCCCTTCTCCTGCCTTCAGTCTTTCCCAGCATCAGGGTCTTTTCCAGTGAGTCAGTTATTCACATCAGGTGGCCAAAGTATTGTAATTTCAGCTTCAGTATCAGTCTTTCCAATGAATATTCAGGACTGATTTCCTTTAGGATGGACTGGTTGGATCTCCTTGCAGTCCAAGGGACTCTCAAGAGTCTTCTCCCAACACCACAGTTTGAAAGCATCAATTCTTCTGTGCTCAGCTTTCTTTATAATCCAACTATAATACAATCCAACTATCTCACATCCATCTATGACTACTGGAAAAACTATAGCTTTGAATAGATGGACCTTTGTTGGCCCTTGAGGTATAATCATAAACATTTTTACAGATAAAAGCAAAATAAACATTTGGCTTATGTCCTTTAAAAAGTATTTTGGTTTACTTCAACTTTTATGATGAAAAGGGTAAAGCTTTACTGAATGCAAGTCATCCTGAGAGGTAAATTGTTTTTAGTCATGCAAGTTACTTTCTGTTACTCTTTATAGGAGAGGAATCAGGCTGAGTTGTCAATAAAATAAGTCATTTTAGCTATTCAGTCTCATTTTCAAAGGGTTGGTAAGAGAGGTCATCGGCTGTTTGAGTTAGAGCCCCATGAGATTTTATTCATTTATATTTTTGATTGATAAGAAGAAGCCTTTCCAGCATAGACTAAGAATGGAACTTAAAGAACTATCTTCAGTAAGTATATTGTAGTAATGACAATAAGTCTTAGGTAGTGCTTACCATATGCCAAGTCCTTTACGAATATGAATTCACATCATTTTTTAACTACTCTGTGAAGAAGGTGCTCTCGTTATCCCTATTTTTAAAGATAGGTTAAACTGAGGCACACAAAGTTAAGTAAATTTGTTCAAGATGTCAAAGCTAGGAAGTGGTAGAGCTGAGATTCACACCTGGAGTTTGACTCTATAGTGATTACTCTGTTAACCATTGTGCTAAAATATATCTGGTTTCCTATAGAAATCAGTCATCTTTTGGTCCTACTTGGGCACATATATGATTGGCTAGGGCAAAAACATTATGAAATGCCTAAGTAACCATTCCGGAGAATGCAATGGCAGCCCACTCCAGTACTCTTGCCTGGAAAATCCCATGGATGGAGGGGCCTGGTAGGCTGCAGTCCATGGGGTCGCTAGGAGTCGGATACGACTGAGCAACTTCACTTTCACTTTTCACTTTCATGCATTGGAGAAGGAAATGGCAACCCACTCCAGTGTTCTTGCCAGCAGAATCCCAGGGGCAGGAGAGCCCGGTGGGCTGCCATCTATGGGGTCGCACAGAATCGGACACAACTGAAGCGACTTAGCAGCAGCAGCAAGTAAGCATTCTCTGCCACCAGACGCGATTGCCACACACACACCATACACCCACATTAGAAGAGCTATTAGTCCCCACAGTTGGATGCCAGTTTCTGTCAGAGGATCAGGCTCTTAATTACAGTGAAAAGAATTTATGAGGAAACTTAACTGTTCTTCATGAGCAAGAGTACGAAAAATAGTTCATATCAGCTTAAGAAGAGATATTTAATGAAAATACTTTAATTCAAGCTTTTTGTAATACAAGGATCAGATGCAAGGAAATATGTCTAAATATTAAACATGTATGCTGGTTAGACTCAAGACTTAATGGAAACCTTCCTTTGTTGCATTCCATGTTCTATTAAGTGGTATTTAAATTAGCATCACAATCCATTGTGAAAAAGAATCAGTCCCATATTAAAGAACTGAAATTTAGGATACTCACTAGAAATAGCAGTAAGTGTTAGTTGCTCAGTTGTGTCCAACTCTTTGCGATCCCATGGACTGTAGTCTGCCAGGCCCCTTTGTCCATGGAATTCTCTAGGCAAGAATACTGAAATGGGTTGTCATTCCCTTCTCCAGGGGATCTTCCCAACCCAGGGATCAAACCCAGGTCTCCTGCATTGCATGCAGATTCTTTACCCACTGAGCCACCAGGGAGGCCCAGAAATAGCAATAAGGTTTTATTAAATAAGGACTTCTGACCAACTTAGACAAGTTGTCTGTTTCTCCTGAGTGGTTTAACTATTCTGCTTTTGTGTTTTTGTTTTATGAGGTTAAAAATTAAATATATATCTTAATATTAGAGTTTTAAAAAGATAGCTTAAAATTTATTTTCAGTGAATATAAATTTTAGATAATATCCTTCAAACTTGATTTCCTTAAATTCTCAATTCCTGTTTTCATCCTTTCATTAAAGATACTTACGACAAAATGCAGTAGGTTTTCTTTTAGATTTATATTGTAATTATGATTTTTTTAATACTTAATGGCACCCCACTCCAGTACTCTTGCCTGGAAAATCCCATGGGCGGAGGAGCCTGGTAGGCTGCAGTCCATGGGTTCACTAAGAGTCGGATACGACTGAGCAACTTCACTTTCACTTTTCACTTTCATGCTTTGGAGAAGGAAATGGCACCCCACTCCAGTGTTCTTGCCTGCAGAATCCCAGGGGCAGGAGAGCCTGGTGGGCTGCCGTCTATGGGGTCGCACAGAGTCGGACACGACTGAAGTGACTTAGCAGTTACAGTATTCTCTCATTTCTTTTTTCTCTGTCCCTAATTTTTCTTTATAGTAAACATACATAACAATGTTTAGCTTAAATAAAGAACTACTGAATGATCTTATTGCTTGATAGATGAAGTCTCTAGTTGGGAGTATAGTAATAGTTGCATTTACCCTTGGAAATGAATGGTTTTTATTCTGAATTATTTGTAACTTCATAAATGATTACAGTTTAACTTCAGATTTCTATTAATGTTTTCTGTGAGTAATTTTGAAATTCTAGTCATTAATTACTGATGGCTATCAACAGCTCATACTGTTTAATTAACTTGAATGCACCAAAGAATTAGGAAGAAGCCAGAAAAAGACCACCAAGAATTTAAAGACAGAACCTACTGGCATGGACTTGGCTCGGGGATAACTGTGTTAGGCCTTTTGTTCATTCTGTCTTTTCTTAATTTACATGCAGTTTCAATAGTGTTTGATTTTCCTGACTCTTTAGATTATAACATAAATTATAAATAGCAGTAGTATGCTTCTGGGTTAGGTAGCGGTAGACTCTCAGATTACATTAAGAAGAAATAGCATTATTACCTTTACATGTTTTGACTTTGTTTTTCTCTTACACAGAGTACAAATGTTTGTAAATATAAGAAGTAATTAACTCTAAAAAGGAGTAACTGGCAGACTCCTAGCAAGGGAGTAAGATTAAATAGAAACCATAAAAAGTAGATACAAGTGTTCAAAAATTATAATGATCTTGGCCCATTTAGATATGGGGCAAAACAATTATCACCTGAGGTATGTGCTTTTAAGTCAAGAGTTTTTAATAACTCCTAAGTAAGATATGGGCTTCTCTGGAATTTTTAATAATTCTTAAGTAACATAGGCTTCTCTGGTGGCTCAGCAGTAAAGAATCCTGCAAATGTAGGAGATGTGGATTCGATCCCTGGGTCAGGAAGATCTCCTGGAAAAGGAAATGGCAACCCATTCCAGTATTCTTGCCTGGAGAATCCCATGGACAGAGGAGCCTGGTGGGCTACAGTCCATGGGGTCACAAAAGAGTTGGACATGACGTAGCAACTAAACAACAAGTAACATATAAAAGGTTAAATCAGATTTATTACCTGTCGAGAAATAGGGATATAAAATGTACTTTATAATAAAGTCTTTTTTTTTTTTAATTTAAAGAGGGTAAGCTTCAGTGTTTCTAAAATTTTGTTCATATCCACAAATGATATATTTACTATATTTAGTGTAAATCTGTTTTTATTCTTTGTTTTCCTGTACTTTGTTTCTTTGTCGTCTTTTGCAGGTACTGTACTAAAATAGAAATAAAGCTTATTTTGCTTATACTTATTTTGAATGTGAATAAAGTTCATCGTATTCAAAATAATTTTTTCCCCAGGTGCTACAAAGTACACAGATAAAGACAATGGAGGAATGCTTGTGTGGTCTCCATATCACAGTATCCCAGATGCCAAATGTAAGTTTTCTGAAACTGGATGTCTATGTAAGTAGGCAATCAATCAACCAATTCAGAATGCAACTTATATTTGTTTTTGGATCTCTTAGATCTCCTAAGAAATAGTTTGCCTTTGTTTTATTTTGTTTTTTTGATGGAGCTTGCTATGTTAGAATGTTTTTCCTTTTGAAAGATAGTGGGTTGATCATTCCAATTTGTGTCAGGCCCAGGAAGACTGAAAAAACCTAGGATCTGATGGCATTGCTGCTTAAATCCTGAAGCAGGGGAGGGAGTTACAATGTAGACATCTGCACAGGCTATTCCTCAGTGTATGAAGCTGTAAAGAAATGCCTTCAAACTTCCAAGAGCCCACTATCATTACCATTTTAAAGAGGAAAGGGGAAAGAACTGACTTCAGCAGCCATCGATCAGGTCATCTTTGTGCTCTCCATTTCTGGACGGAGACCTTCTGGATCATTGACCATGCACTTCTTGAATCATGGTGTGGCTTTAGACTTCAGTGTGATGTAGCGGACCTGATCCTTTGCGGCACATCAGATATAGGAAACGTGCAGGTAACAAAACTAAGATCCCCACCCCTCCACTCAATTATCATTTGATTTATTAAAACAAAAATCACTGAACAGCTATTTTAGCAGCTGTAAAATAAGTTTGTCTTTTTAAAATATTTACCAAATATCAAAAGATGTCCCATGCTGGTTTATTTAGTCCCATGAAAATTAACGATGTCATGTATATCATGTGCACAGTATGTCTAGTCATACTTATTAATGCAGTAAGAGAACTAAAAATTGAAAACTGAGTGTTATTTTGCATACCTGATAATTCTTCCTATTTACAAGCTTCAGAATACCAGGAAAAAGTCTAGCTGGTAATCTAGGAATTAATGCCCTTGAGGTATTTTTAACTGAAAACACAAAATTGTACATTTTGTGTACTGAGGAACCTGAAAGAGATTGTCAGGTTTTTTCAGTTTAGTCTTCCTTATAGGCAGTTTCATTCATAAACTGACCATCAGTGTGTCATTGGTTTTTGCCTTTTTAGCACTGTTTTATATAATGATGTATTTCTTAGCAAAGTGGAAAACAAAATTCAGAAAGCCAACATGTCCTGCAGTGGTGTGTCCACCTGGAATATCCCAGTGAAGGTCTAGGGCAGTGGTTTTCATCCCTGGCTGTGCTTTGGACTTGCTTAGGGGAACTAAAAAAAACTATTGATGTCTGGCCTCCACCTCAAACTAATTAAATCAGAAAGTTTAGAGGGTGGAGCCAGGACTTGCTATTTTAGAACTCTTCTGCTGATCCTAATGCATAACCAAGGCTGGGAACCACAGGTTGATTGGTTTTATTTAGCCTTCTCTATTTATAGGACTACAAGACATTTTTGTTAATCAGCATGTATGTAGATCTGTCATATGTTTAAATACTATGAGTTCTAAATAGAAAATAGTATTTGGATTTTCTCCAAAGCTTGCAATCTTAGGGAGATACAGTAACATCCATAAAAATTAGTTGTTAATACAACAGCATTATTGTTATAATAGCATATTTATATATTAAACTGTACTGTACTGTTAATAACAGCAAACTCTTAGGAAGTACTTGAAATGGGCCAGATGCTTCAAGCACTTAACATATACTAGCTCATTTAATCCTAGGAAGAATAGTACTGAAAATAGTAGTATTTTTTCACTATAGTGAAGAAACTAAGATACAAAAAGGTCAAGTTAATTGCTTAAAGTCCAAAAACAAATGACAGGGCTGGGAATCAAGTCTTGGTAGATGAGCTAGCTGTTCTCGGATCAGAATTCTTAACCACTGCTTCTCAAAAATGTGCTTAAAGAATTTATATATTTGTATTGTATAGGATTTAGAAAGACTTTGCATAAAAATGAGTCCTAAATGTGAAATGCAGGTTTCTCAGCAATAAGGCCTTGAAATAGCCTGTATATTTATGTCATAATAGAAGCTGTGCTTATTTAAACAACTATTTGCTTGATTATAATAATTGAGGATGAAAGAAAATGGAATATATAAGTACCTTTTGTATAGCTAGCATGAGGAGCTGAAGAAAATTTTAGTCATACTAAAACATGTTTAAATTGTTACTATACTGGCAAAACTATAAACCATCCTTTATACAGTAATCAAATATGGGAAGGTAAAAGCTTTGGGAAAACTCTTAACATGAGATGAGGTCTTAAATAGCTAAGTCTCGCTAAATAAATATTGCAATAGAAGCTACCTAATATTTTACACTATAATTAGGCTCTGTTGACTGACCACAGATGGATCTTTTTATAATACAAAAATAATTAGTCATGTCAGTGAATTTAATAAGTATATGCTGTATGGTCATGGAGATAAGGCATACTAAGTAAAATTTTAAACCAAGTGAGCTTCTGATCCTGTATGTAGAAGTGAAGGTCTTTTTTATGATGTTTTATGGAAAATGACTTTGGCTTTTTTTTAATCCCTAGAGTATAATTGTTTTTAAATTTTGCTTTGTTAAAAAAGCAAAGTCAACCTGGGCAGAAGAAGTAAATGAGAATAATTAATTATATAACACTGTTTCGTTACAGTGGATGAATATATTGCAATTGCAAAGGAGAAACATGGCTACAATGTGGAACAGGTATGTACAGAAACATTTTAATATTGAGGTTTGCCTCAGTAATTATCAGATCCAAAGAACATCTCATGATAGTTTCTGTCTTAAGAAAGTGCTTAAGTTCAACCAACTTTATGAAAGTGAAAATGTTAGTTGCTCAGTCGTGTCTGACTCTTTGTGACCCCATGGACTGTAGCCCATCTGGCTTTTCTGTGGGATTCTCCAGGCAGGAGTGGGTTGCTATTTTCTTCTCCAGGGGATCTTCCCAACCCAGGGACTGAACGCAGGTCTCCTGAATTGCGGGCAGTTTCTTTACTGTTTGAGCTACCTGGGAGGTTGTAGCAAAGTCTGACCTTTCATCATTAAAGATTTTGCTTTTATAAGCATTATTTATCTCAAGGGCTTTTGAGAACATTTTTTGAACATTTGTCTCTCAGTACCTCTGGTTTGTTTTTTTTGTTTTTGTTTTTGTTTTTTGAGTTCTTAAAGGTCTGAAAGCCTTAGGATTACTCTAGCAAATACTTACCAAAAGGGAAAATTTTTTTAAGTAGAGACAATTCTCTGACTTTTTAACCTAAAAGACCTAGAAACTAAACTTTTTATTTAAAGAAATATTTTAAGATTTTTAAATTTTGAAGGAAATAATTCACAAAGGGCTTAAAAAAAATAGATAACTTTAAAAGGAGATATATGTGGTATGGGACTGCCCAGGTGGTGCAGTGGTAAAGAATCCACCTTCCAGTGCAAGAGACAAAGCTTTGATCCCTGGGTCAGGAAGATCCCCTGGAGGACGAAATGGCAACCCATTCCAGTATTCTTGCCTGGAAAATTCCATGGACAGAGGAGCCTGACAGGCTATATAGTCCTTGGCGTCGCAAACAGGACTGAGCAAATGAGCATGCACACACGCATATATGACATATGGTCCATTATCCCTGGTAAAATGGGAATGTAGAACATGGAAAGTGAAAGTAAAGTGGACATTCTTAAATTTCATTTCAACTAAGTATAATATCAACCTCTGTCAGAATTAATAGTAAAATAAGTGAACTTTCAGTTACCTGCATTATTAAGAGCTAATTTTATAGTTAGCAACATGGTTAAACTATAGAAAATCATTTTGGTGAGATTGAGATGTTAATCTAAATATAGTTAACTTTTCTGTGGGTTTTGAAGACTTTGCTTATGTATTTTGTTTTTAAGACTTAACTTTCTTTTTACTATTTGATAAGGTTAATTCTTTGAAATGTGACTGTATATGTGTTCATTTTCATGTTCATTTTCAAGGAGTACTACCAGAGTACCAAAGTATTACCAAAGTGAGAAGTTAATGCTATTTAAAAAGTTGCTATCTCTCCTCTTAAAAAATAAACCTTTATCCCCTAAATGATACTCAGTCAGTCAGTTCAGTTGCTCAGTCATGTCCGACTCTTTGTGACCCCATGAACCACAGCACGCCAGGCCTCCCTGTCCATCACCAATTCCTGGAGTCCGCCCAAAGCCATGTCCATTGAGTCGGTGATGCCATCCAACCATCTCATCCTCTGTCCTCCCCTTCTCCTCCTGCCCTCAATCTTTCCCAGCATCAGGGTCTTTTCCAATGAGTCAGCTCTTCGCATCAGGTGGCCAAAGTATCAGTACCTTACAGTAAAGATTACAACAGAAGGAAAAGTTGTTGAATTGTCTAAAATTATCCATTTCAGGTTTTCCTATGATTTGGTAATAAAGTCATTGAAATTATTAATATGCCTTATAGTAATTCTTTGTGTACATTATGATAATAAAGAACTTTAGAAATACATGTGGTAAAGTAGTGTTAAAGTTGCATTTGAGGTACTCTTACTTCTTAGAAGTATTTAGCCCAGGATACTTCTAACAGATTAAAACATAAATATTTCTCTACTGAGTCTTGCCTGAGCACTTCTAGTTTTGTGTTATAATTGATAGTTTCATTCAAGTATTGACTTACAGGTTATTTTTCCTTTTAGCATATTTTTCCCTACACTTGACAAATGAATAAATGTGAGTGAAAGTCTTGATATGAGCCTACAGACCTGCTTTAGTAATTATAGCCACTCTCCTCAGCTCACTTTTTCCTAGATTCTACAGCAGATGTGGTATGTAAAAACATTTACTATTCTGAGGCCCTGATTTGAAAGAAAGAAATGAGCTCTGTTACCTGGGCACCCTGATTAAAAGCCCCAAACTGAATGTATCTTCAGTTGAAGTCATAGGCTTAAGACTTTAACCTGATTTGTGTTTAACTCTCTCAAGTGTGATGGAACATAAGTCCATTAAAACCAAAGGGGAATGATTTCTCTTCAAAGGCACTTGGCATGTTGTTCTGGCATAAACATAACATTGAGAAGTCCCTTGCTGATCTCCCTAATTTCACTCCCTTTCCGGATGAGTGGACAGTGGAAGATAAAGTCCTATTTGAACAAGCCTTTAGTTTTCATGGGAAGAGCTTTCACAGGATTCAGCAAATGGTATGGTAATTTTGCTTTTACTGTGGTTCATACCTGAGTGATACCTAATTCTGTTGTTAAACACTTCCTAATTATTAAATACAAAAAGTTTTCCAATCTAATTGTTAAAAATATTTTGAAATAGGTATATTTGTATATAGTCTTACTTTCTACAACTACTCTTAATATGTGATCATTATGTTCCATTTCATTGTAATAAATTAAGATTGTGATAAGTATATGTTTAATAGACTTACTAAATAAGTTTATCATTTCAGGAAAAATCATAATTTCAGTTTTATTAAATGTTTCATTTTTAACATGAGGATTTTATTTTCAAATTTATATTCCTTTGGATATGAAAACTGTTGATAGAAATTCTGTATCATTTCAACGTTGTTCAGGGGCTGTTCCTTTTTTTTTTTTTTGAAAGAAAAACTGCTCTTTATTTCTAGTTCTTAAATTTTTTGTGTTTCTAGTCAAAATTGTATAACTCTGAGAAGTTGTTGCATTAAACTCTTTTAAGTTGAATTTTGGAAATTAGAAATGTTTGCAAATATATCTAAGTGTCTTCCATAATCAAAACCAGCATTTTTAATTGGAAGAGTGTATCCTTATTTGTCAATATATGACAAAGTAGTGCATGATCATTAGTCCTTTTAATATCCAAGTCTGTTTGCATTATTTATCATCTTAAAGCCTGGATTTAAAACAAAATGGTATTGAATCGCTTTTCTTTAAAACATTATGCTAAGCAACAGTATGATTGCACTTATACGAAATATCCAGAATAGGCAAATCTGAAGAGAAAAAAGTAGATTAGTAGTTGCCAGGGTCTGGGTTAAAGGGAGAATAGGGAGTGACTGTTAATAAGTTTAAGGTTTCTTCTTGAGGTTATGAAAATATCTGAAATTAAATAGTGGTAGTTGCACAACTTCGTGGGTAGGCTAAAAACCTCTGAATTGTACACTTTAAATTGGTAAATTTTATGATATATGAATTATTAATCAGTTTATAAAAATCCAGTTTACAGAGGGGGTGGAAAGAGTGGAGTAACTCTAAGAAAACAAATGTGGAATATTACCATTTTGCTGTGGACTTCTGGGGCCATTCACATCATATTAGTTTGTGACATCCTTCTCTTCTTTCTCTGCTCAGAATAAATAGGAATATTTATTTACAAATATCAGTGACATAGGTATGGTGGGGTTCTATGACTGTAGCTGCACTTTTTAATGCTATAATTCATAAAGGTACCTGGGAAGATTTTGTCTATGCTTTTGTTTGCTAAGTATCAAAGAATAATATCAGAGATGTTATTCATTCTGTTAATCAGAGTTTATGAAAAAACTTGCTGATATTAACATGATTTTTTTTTTCAAGCTTCCAGATAAGACAATTGCTAGCCTTGTGAAATATTACTATTCCTGGAAAAAAACTCGATCTAGGACAAGCTTAATGGATCGCCAGGCTCGTAAACTAGCCAATAGACATAATCAGGGTGACAGGTAGGTTGGATGCCTTTATATAGTTACAGGTATTGCTTGTATTTCCTAAGGTAGAACAGTGATCACAGTACATTGTAAATGCTTCTTATCCTTATATTCCTATTTCTGCTCTGACAGGAAGAACTGAGTGATCAGAAATTTTCATAGTAAGAACTTTCTTCAACTCTTTAACTGTTAATCATAGTCAGCAAACCTTTGTACTGAGTTATATTTGAATTGTATTTAATTACAAATGCTTCCCTTTAGTATTGATATATTCAGTACATATATTTAGACTATATTAACAAATATATTCGGGACTTCCCTGGTGGTTCAGTGGCTAAGTCTCCCTGCTTCCACTGCAGGGAGCATGGTTTGATCCATGGTTGGGGAACTAAGATCCCACATGCCAAGCTGTGCAATGAAAAAGTAGGGGAAAAAAAAAAAAGAAATACATTCTCTGGAAGGTGGTCTTTCCACAGTTATCTGAATAACTGAAGTCCACATTATTATAGCTGTGTCTTTCTGATAGTATAAAAGATCATTTTTCTTTCTGGTTTTTGTCTGTCTTTATCCTCCAATTGGAGAACTGAAATAATAAATATTACATCAAATTAATATATATGTTCTTTCTCCCAAATGATATTTCTTTCTAAATATCTTTCCTATTAAGTCTCTGTTTTTTAGCTGGAAATGTTTGCTTAAATGATTCTATATACCTAAAAGGATAAATGTTTCTAAACACTAGAGGAATCTAAATTATGAAAACTTGTGTTCCTAAGGATAACTCCTGGGGAATATTTAGTAAAATTACTAGGTAGCTATATTACAGTTTGATAAGAACACTGGAATAGAATAAAAAGAAGTGAATTAAATTTATTAATCTTTGTTTCTTTTCAGTGATGATGACGTGGAAGAAACACACCCAGTGGATGGAAACGATAGTGATTATGATCCCAAAAAAGAAGCCAAGAAAGAGGTAATGATGATCATTAGAGTGCTTGTAATTGTTCTACAAATTCACTCCAAAAAAATGAGCAGTACTTCATATTAAGAAAAGCATTTTTATATAATGGATTAGAAGGTAGTAAATGTCAATGTTAATTGAAGTTTTTTGGAAAAGCAGAAACATCAAGAATTCCAATTAGCCAGTAGTTTAAGTAATTTGGGGATTATCTCATCCATTCAGAGGTATAAAAGCCCTCCCATGATGCCTGTTCTTTTTTTTTTCTGGCCACTCTGCACGACTTGTAGGATCTCAGTTCCCTGACCAGGGATTGGACCTGGGCCACAGCAGTGAGAACTGGGAACCCTACCCACTGAGCCCCCAGGAGACGACCCACAACACCTGTTCTTTAATCCATAGAAAAGAAGTAAAATCACCCTTAGATGAGACAATATTAAGTGTAGAATATTTTATTGGAGAACATTTAGTTTATTCCATTTTATAACAAATTAGAAATTAGTACCAGGTATGGCGATGGCACCCCACTCCAGTATTCTTGCCTGGAAAATCCCATGGATGGGGGAGCCTGGTAGGCTGCAGTCTATGGGGTCGAGAAGAGTCGGACACAATTGAGCGACTTCACTTTGACTTTTCCCTTTCATGCGTTGGAGAAGGAAATAGCAACCCACTCCAGTGTTCTTGCCTGGAGAATCCCAGGGACGGGAGAGCCTGGTGGGCTGCGGTCTATGGGTTCACACAGAGTCGGACACGACTGAAGTGACTTAGCAGCAGCAGCAGTAGCAGCATACTGACACCAGTGAAAATTGAAAGCTACCTCAAAGGAAGAGATGAAGGATTCCCAACTAGAAATGCAGTCATACTCCTCAATTTAATGACAATGGTGATGACTTAAAATCTTGAAAAGTTTTAAATTGATATACATGCTCATTTATTAAGGCAAGGAATTACATAATTGTAAAAAATATATAGACCAGATGTCAGTGGGTAAAGGCTTATGATGTATAGGCAACTTGTGAAAATAACATTGAAGATTGGAGACACAAATGTGACTTCATCCGGTTTAATGACCCGCATTCCTCCTCTTAAGGAACTCAAATGCCATGGCCCATTCTGGCACTTGTCATCTTTCGTCAGTGAAATTTGAAAACTTCTACTCAGCTTGATACTTTACTGATTTTCTTACTACTGCTAAATGTTCTCAGATTCCCTGAATCCTTCATTTTTCCCCAAGCCTCCTTGTCTCCCTGAACCTTAGACCAAATGGCCATTTCCTTAAGTTGCTCTCTTCCTAGTGTCTGTAACTCCCCATTTCTCCCACTCTTCTGCTATTCCTTCTCTAACCCTGTAAACCCACAGTGCTGGATAAATTGCTATTCTTGGTCTGGGGTTACAAGAGAAGATTACACAATTATGGACATTGTTGCTACTTGCAAAAAATAGTTTTCAATCTCAGTGTAACCCTTAGCATCTCTCAATTTTTAACCTGTAATTTTCAGTTTTTTCCATTGGTAAAATTAAAATAATAGGTTTGTTCTGACAATCAACTAGGTAATATATATAAAAGCATTTATTATAGTACCCAGTACATAATAAATCTCGAATAGAATTTATTGTGTAAGCAAGTATTTGAACAGTCATCCTTTTCTACACATCACCTACCACCTCCCCTCTCCCCTGAAAAACTCAGCAGATAACTTCACTTGCTACTTCAAGAAGAAAATATCAAGCAGGAATACCCTTAAATTCCAGCCCCTCCCCTAACCTCTGTGCTACCACACTACCCTTTTTATCTGAGTATATTTACACTTAGGACATTATATTAAAATTACTGTTTTTTGCCTGTTAAACTGTGAACTCTTTGAAGTCAGGGCTTCCTGTAACCCTGGAACGTCTGGTACCGCCCCCAGTATTTTACACAGTACTCATTTCCCACTTCCTTGCTGGTGCTTGATAGGATCAGACTTTTAAAATGTCACAAATGCAGTAATATGAAGTAATGAGCAGTCTGTGCTGCATGCCTCTCTTTGACAGTAAGAAAGGTCCCTCCCCTTGTTCTGTATAGTTTCATTGCTAGTTTCATCCTACCTGTCCCTGCATATTGCCTTTAGGACCTTTTCCATCAGTTTCTTTGCCATACTTTCAGCCTTTTGTCTGCAGCCCAGAAGTATGCTCGTCTTTCATTTACAAGCATCACTATCTATCTTGGCATTACTTCACTCTTGGAGTTTGAACAGCTTGCTGCCCCTTTACTTCTCTCAAACTGCTGACAGGTCAGCAGTGACCTCCTTCCTAACTGCCACATCCAGCGACTGGTTACTCAGTGCATTCTCCTTGTGCTTCCTGTATTATTTCAAGTTATTGACCCCTCCCTTGTTCTGAAAATCTGGTTTTGACTTTTATAACACCATTCTCTGATTCCCATCTACCTTTTTAATGTGTTATTTAGTTGCTCAGTTGTGCCCAACTCTTTGCAACCGCAAGGACTGTAGCCTACCAGGCTCCTCTGTCCATGTAATTCTGCAGGCAAGAAGATGGGAGAGTTTCCTTCTCCCGGGGATGATCTTGACCCAGAGATCAAACCTGTGTTTTTTGCATTGGCAGGCAGATTCTTTACCCCTGAGCCGGCGTGGAAGCCACTTTTAACCATTGTGTCTCAGTTTTAGTGACTTCTTTTTCTCTTTCTCAATTACTCTGTTCATTGTGTGATTACTGTTTCTAATTTTCTCTCTCAGGTAACTGTAAATTTTATTCTTTTGTCTTTGGTCTTCTAGGTGACTGCCTTATTTTTAGGTTCTCATCTCTTCTCTGAATTACTGACATTTTCTATCTTAATTTACCTTATCTCCAGACATTGCACCACACCTTCCAAGACCATTCTCTACACTGCTGCCAAGACAACCTTTTAAAACCAAATGTACTGCTTGCAGTTCCTCCATGGCTTTGTCTGTAGGATAAAACACAACCTTTCTAGTTAGACATTCTCCACCCCACCCTGTTATTTCACATTGCTAAGAGAGTTTCAGGTAAGTGTTTTCATGCCCTGGCTTTTGCTCTTTGTTGGTCTGTTCTTTCTAGCGTTCCCTTTCTTCCCAAATATGCCTGGCAAATTCCTCATAACTCTGCAATATGTAGCTTGTCTATGAACTCCCCTTGCCTTATGTTGAATTGATTGCTTCCTTGTTTTTCTTTAAATCCACTGCAGTCCTCACTGAGCTGAATGGAACTTGTGTACATCTGATCTCCCCTCACCTGCCTGCCTTTCTTGAGTGGTATAAGCTCTTAAGGAGCAAGAAATGAGTCTCAACTGCAGGGCCTGGTACATAGTAGGCAGTCAGTCAAATATATTAACAGATAAGAATATACACTATAAACTCTTAATTGCTGTACCAATATGAGAGATTAGGGATTTGGGTTTAGTTACCTAGGAAATGTGTGTATGTGGAATACTGTTTTGTCCAACCATGCGAGGTGATACTTAAACATTTGGTCTTTTGTTTGCCAGTGATCTCATTCCGTTAGCAAAAGACAGTGAGGGGGGTAAAATTTTAAAAGTGCTAAAAACACGCTGCAGGGCCGTGGTCCAGGGCTGGCCTGTGTGTCAGCAGTTTCGTTCAGTTCCCTGCTCTTTCCCAGATGGTAGGGGCACCGGGCAGGGAATGGTGCTGTAACATTGCCTTCAACACAGGCCTGCTTCTGCAAGTTAATGACGCGTTATATGGAAAGGTTTTTATTTTTAACTTTTAAAAATTATGAAACTGTACATACCATAGACTATGTACAATCTGAAGAATAGTAATAAATACCAGTGTGTCCATCACTGAGCTTAAGAAGAAACAGAAGTCCTTTGTTTTCTTTATTGCAGCCCACTCCTTTCTTTGCAGTGGGAACCTGGAAGGAAATCGTAAACATCCATTGTATGCATGTGCCACCACTTACCTACTCCAATTAATGGACATTCTTTCTAGCTGCTTCTTATTATGAACAATACTGATAAGAGCATATCCTGGATACATACATATACAACAACTCCTGTGCGATAGCAGTTCTCAGCAAGATTTAGTATTACCTGCATAAGGGACATGTAAAAATTATGGAGGTGTTTCTGGTTGATGGACACTCTTAGCATATAGTGGGAAACGAATGCCAGCTCTCCTGAAGTATGCAGTGCAGATTATTCCACCAAAATGCCAACCACGACTTAGTGAGTAGTAATACCCTACAATTGTTTGGAGTGGCATTACTCTATTTAGACTGTAACCATGTTTAACTTTTCTTGGGTGTGTGCGAGCTAAATCACTCCTGTCGTGTCTGACGCTTTGTGACCCTGTGAGCTGTAGCCCACTAGGTTTCTGTTCATGGGATTCTCCAGGCAAGAATACTGGAGTGGGTTCCATCCCCTCCTCCAGGGGATCTTCCTGACCCTGGGATCAAACCCACATCTCCTACATTGCAGGCGGATTCTTTATCATTAGCCCCAGTCTATTTTAGACTATAACTGTGTTTGACTTGCCTAAATAATGGCAAATCATTTTCTACATTTGATGTACTTCTATTGGCTATGAGAGTACTCATTACCCAACTTCCTTGCCAATACTTCAGGACTTCCCAGGTGGCTCAGAGGTAAAGAATCCGTGTGCCAATGCAGGAGACATAGGTTCAGTCCCTGGATCAAGAAGATTCCCTGGAGAAGGAAATGGCAACCCACTCCAGTATTCCTGGCTGGAGAATTCAAGGACAAAGGAAACTGGCGGGCTACACTCCATGGGGTCACAAAGAGTCAGACACGACTGAGTATGCAGCATTCACTGCCAGTACTTTATATGATAAGACTTGCAAGATGTTAGCAATCTGATAATCTGAAATGGTATCTCATTGTGTTCTCAGTTCGTTCATCAGATTACTAATGAGGCTGATTATTTTTCCATCTGTTTAAAGTGCTTATTTGTGTTTGTTTTTTATCTTTTGGTTTGGTTTTGTCTTAAAGAGAATGTATGAATTTTTTTCTTACTGAATTCCTTGTATATTCTAGATACTAATTTTTTGGTTAAGTGTGTTGCAGAGATCTTTTAGCAGTTCTTGGTTTATCTTTTTTTACTCTCTTTACATGCTTTGATGAACAGCTATCTCATCAAAAGTACGTAAATATTCAAATTTCAATATTCTATATTTTTTTCCGTAAATTTAAAACTTTTGCTTTTTACACTTTTGTCCTTTATCTGTCAGTAATTAGGTTTGGTTTATGTTGTCAGATAAAGATCCATTTGTTTTTTTGTTTTGTTTTCTAATATGAAAATGGGTTCATTTCTTTCCACTGGTCTGCCATATCAGCTTTATCATGGATGAGGTTTCTATATAAGTATGGCTCTCTAGGGGCTTCCCTGCTGGCTCAGATGTTAAGGAATCCACCTGCAGTGCAGGAGACCCGAGTTCAATCCCTGGGTTGGGAAGATCCCTTGGAGAAGGGAATGACAACCCACTCCAGTATTCTTGCCTGGAAAATTCCATGGACAGAGGAGCCTGGCAGGCTACTGTCTATGGGGTTGCAGAGACTCAAATTAACATTTGCACTTTCACTGGCTTTCTAGTCTGCTTCTCCTGTCAGTCGCATGTCTTAACTAGTATAACTTTATAATAAACCTTGATAGCTGCTGGGATAATTCCCCTTACTTGGTAGTGCTTCTTAAGGCTTCCTTGGCTATTTTTGGATCTTTATCTCAAACTTCAAAGTAGGAGAGCCCTACTTGATATTCCATTAAATCTATATGTAAACTGGAGAGAAATGAAATCTTTGTTACCTGTTTGTAGATTAGTTTGCATTTCCTATATAGAGGTTTATATTATCTGAAAATAATAGCAGTTTTATTTCTTTTCAATCCTTATAATACTTTTTATTTCTGCCCTTACTGAACTGGTTAGAATCACCAGTATAATGTTGGAGAGAAGTTATAATAGCAAATATTTTTATTTTATTCCGGACTTTAGAAAGAATAATTTTAGGTTTCAGCATCAAGTAGGATGTTTTTGAAGGTTTTGGACTTGCTTACCTGACTGTCAGCTAGCATTCCTCTATAACCTGGTAGTCCCCTAGTAATCTGGCTTCTTACCATGGCTGGTTTCCTCCAAAGTAATCATCCCCAAAGCAGAGAGAGAAGGTACCTAGCCATTTCTGGCCTAGCCTTGCAAGTTACTCAGTGTCACACGTGTTACTTTCTGTTGGTTGTAAGTGAGCTACTGAACTTGGTCCAGAATCAAGGAGGATAGGATAGAGAGTCTCTCTTCTCTGTGGTTGGAATGCTGAGGAATTTGGGGATATGTTTTAAAACCTTCAAATCTAGAATGTTGAATTTTCATGAATGTTTTTCCATGTGTGCTTGAGAGTAATATATACTTTTAGTTATTGGTTATAGAGTTTTTTTTAATGTGTCTTAATTGAAGCTTGTCAGTTAATACGATTGAAATCGATATTCTGTTACTGCTTGCCTACTTGCTAGTATTGGTTTTGTAGGTGTTTATGTGCTTTTCTGATGGATTATTGAGAAATAACTGTATTTTGAAGCTATTATTTATTAAATGTGTAGAAACTGTTTTGTTGAATTTGAAACCTTTATCTTCTACTTTTAAAGATTATTTGTCTGGTATAGCTCTATCTGCCTCCTGAGAAATCTGTATGCAGGTCAAGATGCAACAGTTAGAACCAGACATGGAACAATGGACTGGTTCCAAAGTGGGAAAGGAGTATGTCAAGGCTGTTGTATATTGTCACCCTGCTTATTTAACTTATATGCAGAGTACATCATGTGAAATGCTGGGCTGGATGAAGCACAAGCTGGAATCAAAATTGGCGGGAGAAATATGAATAACCTCAGACATGCAGATGACCCCACCCTTATGGCAGAAGGCGACGAAGAACTAAAGAGCCTCTTTATGAAAGTGAAAGAGAACCTAAAGCTGACTTAAAACTCAGCATTCGAAAAATGAAGATCTTGGCATCCGGTTCCATCACTTAATGGCAAATAGATGAGAAAACAATGGAAACAGTGACAGACTTTATTTTCTTGGGTTCCAGAATCATTGCAGATGGTGATAGTAATTGCAGCTGTGAAATTAAAAGACACGTGCTCCTTGGAAGAAAAGCTATGACCAGCCTAGGTGGTGGTTTAGTCACAACTTGTGACCAACCTAGACAACATATTAAAAAGCAGAGACATTACTTTGCCAACAAAGGTCCATCAAGTCAAAGCTATGGTTTTTCCAGTAGTCATGTATGAAAGTAAGAGTTGGACCATAAAGAAAGCTGAGCACCAAAGAATTGATGTTTTTGAACTATGGTGTTGGAGAAGACTCTTGAGAGTCCCTTGGACTGCAAGATCAAACTAGTCAATCCTAAAGGAAATCAGTCCTGAATATCCATTGGAAGGACAAATGCTGAAGCTGAAGCTCCAGTACTTTGGCCACCTGATGCGAAGAACTGACTCATTAGAAAAGACCTTGATGCTGGGAAAGATTGAAGGCAGGAGGAGAAGGGGATGACAGAGGATGAGGTGGTTGGATGACATCACCGACTCAATGGACATGAGTTTGAGCAAGCTCCAGGAGTAGTTGGTGGTGGACAGGGAAGCCTGGCCTGTTGCAGTCCGTGGGGTTGCAAAGAGTTGGACACGACTGAGTGACTAAGCTGAACTGATAGCTCTGTCATCTTTCTTTTGTTGTGTTTGACTGGTATCGTTATTCCTTACTTTCAACATTTCTGTGTCCTCATATTTTAAGTACATGTCTTACAGGAACAGATATGTGCTATTTTTTATTTTATCTATAGAATTTAGCCCCTTTATACCAGTTATGATTGATATTTGTTATCTTTGTTATTTCTTATTTTTATCTTCTATTTGACTTACTTTCTTTTTGGATCAAGAATTCATCTCTTGTTTGATTTTTTTATTTTACTCTCTACTAGTTAGGAGTGTTTCTATATTTCTATTCTTACTGTATACTCTGGAAGTTTTATCCTGCATATTTAACTTTTAAAGTCTAATTTTGGTGCTTTTAATGAGTTTCTGGTTAATTTAAGTCCAAGATGCTTTGACTTCAGCCACTACCTTCTTGTTTTATATGCTATTTTTTTTCCAGTTTTAGTTACATCTTATTTTTTAATGTATCACATTAGACATATAGTCAGTGTTAGATTTACTAAGCTAACAAGAAATTTACCAATTTTTAATACTTAAAATACTTAATTTTGCTTACCTTTCATTCTTGAATCTTAGAACTTCCTTTGAAAATAATTTTTCTTTTTTCCTAAGTGTATCTTTTACAGATTAATTTAATGAGACTCTATTGATTATGAACACAGTCAGTTTTGGAATGTCCAAAATGCCTATTTCTTAAACCCTTAGTTTTGCTGGGGTTAGACTCCTAGGTTGACCGATATTATTTGAAGATATTCTGCTGCTTTCTGATTTCTATCATTGCTTTAGAGAAGTCTGTTGTCAGGCAGTCTGCTATCATTCCTTTGGAGGTAACTTTTAAATTTTTTTTTATTGCTTTACAATATTGTGTTGGTTTCTGCCATACATCAACATGAATCAGCCATAGGTAAACGTATGTCTCCTCCCCCTTGGACCTCCGTCCCGCCTCCCACCCCATCCCCGCCCTCTAGGTTGTCACAGAGCCCCTGATTTGAGCTCCTTGCGTCATACAGCAAATTTCCTCTGGCTGTCTGTTTTACATATGGTAATTTATATGTTTCCATGCTGCTCTCTCAATTGGCCCCACCCTCTCCTTCCCCAACTGTGTCCACAAGTCTGTTCTCTCTGTCTGCATCTCCATTGCTGCCCTGCAAACAGGCTCATCAGTACCATCTTTCTAGATTATATATATATGTGTGTGTGTGTGTGTGTGTATATATATATACATATATATGCTAACTGCTACTGCTAAATCACTTCAGTCATGTCCGACTCTGTGTGACCCCATAGATGGCAGCCCACCAGGTTCCCCTATTCCTGGGATTCTCCAGGCAAGAACCCTGGCGTGGGTTGCCATTGCCTTCTCAAATGCATGAAAGTGAAAAGTGAAAGTGAAGTCGCTCAGTCATGTCCAGCTCTTAGCGACCCCACGGACTGTAGCCCACCAGGCTCCTCCATCCATGGGATTTTCCAGGCAAGAGTACTGGAGTGGCGTGCCATTGCCTTCTCATATATATATATATATGTTAGTGTACGATATTTGTTTTTCTCTTTCTGACTTACTTCACTCTGTGTAACAGGCTTTGGGTTCATCTACCTCATTAGGGCTGACTCAAATGTTTTTTTTTTTTTTATGGCCAAGTAATATTCCATTGTATGTATGTACCACAGCTTCTTTATCCATTCATCTGTCGATGGACATCTGGATTGCCTCCTAGTTATTTTCGATAGTGCTGCAACATCTCTTTTCAGTTATGGTTTTCTTAGGTTACATGCCGATTAGTGGGATTGTTGGGTCATATGGTGGTTCTGTTCCTAGTTTTTTAAGGAATCTCCATAATGTCTACCAAGAGTACAAGAGGGTGCTCTTCTCCACACCCTTCTTTGGAGGTAATTTAACTTTCCTCTTTGTCTGCTTTTTTATGATCTCTTCTTTGTCTTTAGTGTTCATAGTTTCATTTTGAAGTATATGGCTATGGATTTCTTTTTTTTGAAACTTGTTTTGGACTCCTTTGTATTTTCTAAATCCTATCTTAAGTTCTGTAAAATTCTCATTTGTTGAATCTTTGAATCTAAGTCTCCTTCATTCTCTCTCTGCTGTCTTTTGAGAATTCTTTTAGAAATGTAATGGACTTTTCACATGTCTCAATCACTCATGCATTCCATGTCTTTCCATACTTCCATGGTATGTTTTGGGCATTTTTCTCATAGGTGATTTCAGAGTCACTAATTTTCTTTTGAGCTCTGTCTAGTCTGCTGAGTAACCCATCCATTGAATTTCTAATCTGATTTATAATATTTTTTATTTCCAGATGTTCTGTTTGGTTTTTTTGCCTGTCTGCTTGGTCAGTTTTGATGGACTCATTTCATATAAGAATATTCCATATTTTCAATTCTTTCTTTCTTTTACATGTATAACATCTTTATTGTATTCTCTTTATCCAGTAATTATAATAGTTGTGATCTCTACAGATACAATTCTGTTGTTTGCCTTCTGCAGTGTTTTACTCAGGAGGCTTGTTTGGCAGTTTGTAGTTGTGAGCTCATTTTCCTTGGAACATGTTTGTTGAAAATTTTCAAGACCTGCATTTACAGTGCATTCTTCTAAAGACAGCTTGCATTTACTTCTGCTAACTGAAAGCCCTACCAACCTGAGACACTCTGAAGTAAATTTTTGATTTGAGGTTTTTCAGGCCAGACAGTTCATATAAATTTTGTCTCCAAACCTGTCTGAATATAAGCCTGTGGCTAGGGATTCTCAGGAAAGACTCTTTTTGGTTTCTTTGCTTTCCTTTGAGCCAAGGTTGAAGTAGTCTTGACTTTCTTTAAATCATCCTCCCTTTGCAGGGCAGGGTCATTTTTCCTACTTTGCACGATGTTGGAGCCCCCTCCCCTTCCAGAGTTCTGGCTTTGACTCTTGTGCTCTTCACCTGTTGTCCATTGTTCTATAGGCACGTGTCAGCTCCTGCATCCTTGCTTATCTCTCTAGATTCCTGCTTTCTCATTATTTCTGGTCTCTGAGGGATTTCTTCACCTCTCTGCCAGCTCAGAAATGAATTTTAAAAGATTTTTTAAAATACTTGATCTAGCAATTTTAGGAGTGCTATACTGGGAGGATTTTCCCTGATCATCAAATCTGTCATGTGTTGCTTTGAATTGAGTTGTAAGGAACAGAGTGAATTACAGTACTGGGTACTATATAATTATATTATGACTTTTACGCAGAGTTCCTTTTTTAATGAATTATTAAATCTATTCAGTATATTGTCTTCAGCCTAATGGGACACAGTTTCTAATGGATTCCTATCTTAGAAGCACAGAATAACATTGTATTTTTACATCACACTTTTTAAGAATATTGCAAATATAATAATGAAATCCTACTTAAGAGTTCATGGTGGTCATTATTAGAGCTTTTTAAACCTCTTCCAAAGTGAAAATTTCAGTGTTACTTTATTCACAGGTAAATAGACTTGGAGTTTAGAAATGTTGTTAGTATTAAAATAATCTTGTGCTCTTTTTAATTTTTAGAGGCATAGTTCTCTTTCAACAACTCGGAAGTGAGAATAAAATGTTATCTCTTTTTTACCAGTTGTCTGAGCTACTAATTGTCATGATTCCTAATTTGTCCCTTTTTTTACTTTCTTTAAAACTTTCACTTAGTAAGTTGTAGCTTACCACCCCCTCTTATTGCTGAAAGTATATCCCATCTTGAAATCGTGAAGCAAACTAAAGTAATGTAAAATCCACCTTATTTTTTCATTTGTTCAGAGTCTTCTGGGCATAGAAACCTAACATTTTATTGAGTGGATTAATGAAACATATGTTGTATGCTCATCTCCCCCTAATTACTAGTTGTGTGTGTGTGTGTTTGGACTCATATGTAATATAATTGGTTAGAAGTATTTAGTAGGTGCACTTAATGTAACAGATACTTCTATTAGTAATCTATTAATAATAGACTGTTTTCAACTTATACCTGTATACAAGCCCAGATGACCTATTATAATTTTTTCTTCCAGGGTAATACTGACCAGCCTGTCCAAACTAGCAAGATTGGACTTGGGAGGAGAGAATATCAGAGTTTACAACACCGCCATCATTCTCAGCGTTCTAAGTGCCGTCCACCTAAGGGCATGTATTTAACCCAAGAAGACGTGGTAGCTGTTTCCTGTAGCCCCAATGCAGCCAACACCATCCTGAGGCAACTGGACATGGAGTTGATCTCTTTAAAACGTCAGGTATTTTATAAAAATCATTATTTTTGATGATTCTGTCCATTTTGCTTATTTACTTTATCCCTGTAAACTCAGTTTTTTTACAGATTTTCTCCACCACTCAGTTACATAATCTTTATCTTTCTTATTTACCTTGTTTTCAAATTATAAGGTGCCACTGAGTATTTTAGATTTGAATCCCAGCATTGCTACTGTTAGCTCTATGATGTTGGGAAATTATAGAATCTAAGCTTCCATTTTTTATTTATAAAATTGGAGATAATAATCTTACTTCTCTTGCAGATTGTTGAGAATTGAGATAATACATCTGGATTGTCATCATTAGCACCAGTAGTAGTAGCAGCAGTATTATTTAAAAGTTTCTTTAGCATAATCAGGTAGTGGATAAGGTTTTAGAGTCAGTGATCCTAAGTTCTAAACCTAGCTACACTGTCTACTTCCTGCACAACCCTAGGGGAGCTGTTTAACTTCTCTCAACTTCAGTTTCTCTGTCTTAAAATGAGGATAATGATATTTTGGTTGGGAGGAATTAAACAAGGTAATATAGGGTAAATGCTTAAAAGATTAGTACCTTGCACATAATACGTACTCATTAACGGTTGTTATTAGTTCTCCAGTCTTTCTCTGGTTTTTCCTTTATTTATTTATTTCTGTTGTTGTTTTAAGTTTTAAGTCTGGGCTTTCTTGGTATAAATTAACCAACCTTGCCAGTGACTTCTGAGTTTACTTCCTAAGCTGTGGCTTTTCTCCTAAGCTCTATAGCTATATTTCCAACTAACTGTTAGACATTTCAAGTGAAGTGAAGTGAAGTCGCTCAGTCGTGTCCGACTCTTAGCGACCCCATGGACTGCAGCCTACCAGGCTCCTCCATCCATGGGGTTTTCCAGGCAAGAGTACTGGAGTGGGGTGCCATTGCCTTCTCCATGACATCTCATCTAACTCCCAAAAGATTTTTTTTTTCTGTTCCTTGTTTGTTGAAACATCTGAATTTATCTTTTATTCATCCCTTGCCTGTATTACATCTGTCAACACACACAAACTCAAGTGGTAGATTATTTTATCTTTGAAATTGCCTTTAAATCAATCCCCAGCTTTTTAATCTCATTCCTACTACCCTTGTTATGGCCCTTATCACCTCTTTTCTGACTATAACTATCATGTTGATTCTCCTTGCTATCTACCTCTTCTCAGTCCCATGTTACACATTTTATCAGTGTTATTCTTTTAAAATACTGGTGTAATCAACGTCACTCATCTTAAAATGCTTCATTAATTCCTACTTGGCCTTTAGCAGGTTATTTGCAGAGCTAGACAGAAATTTATAGGAAGGGCATGTTAAATTTAAAATTCATCATGAGTGAGGAAACTACTGAAGGATTTAAAAGAGGTGTAACATGGTCATATTTATATTTTTCAGCTATCTCTCTCTTTTTTTTTTTTTTGTAGTTGCTTTAGGGATTACAACATGCATCCTTAGCTTACAGTGCATCCTTGTTTAGATATCACAGTATGCACCGTTAGAGTTAATATTATTACCACTTCCATATAATGTAAGAACTTTGCAACAGGGTAGTATGGGACCAAGATGGTTTTTATCTATCCTAAACATTCAGATTTCTCTACCCCTTGACCCTGGTTACTTACCCAAACTGCTTTTATATTTCTGTTTTCTTCTCCAGCAAAGTTCCAGAATAAATATCAAAATCTACCACATTAGCTTCCTCTGCTTTCTTACCACTTATTTTCAGAGGCTTCCCAATCTAGTTTCTGTCCCGCACCCCATCCCAGTTCTGCCACTGAATAAGCTGTCTTAAGATTGTTTATAAACAAGTTCCCCAGTCGAGTGCCCTCTTCTTGGTTCTTATCTCTTTTAAAAGCCACCTCCTCCTCCTCAGAATTCCTTTCTTTTGACTTATAGTGCTGGATTCTCAAGTATATATAGTATATATTTGATTTGAATGCTTTACCTTTAGTCAAACCATAAATGTGTGTAAGACTCCCATCTTCAACCCACAGCACCGCTTCTCTTTAGAGAACTTCTAAAACACGTTGCCTGTGATATTTTTAAAGTGCTCAGAGTTTTTTTTAAATAATGAATAAAATGTTCTCAGCCACCTGTAAATCATACTTAGTCATCAATACTACTGCTCTGCTATTACTTCACTTACAAGCTATTTTTATTGATTTTTTAAAAAATTATTTATTTATTTTTGGCTGTGTTGAGTCTCTGGGCTGCATGAGGGCCTTCTCTGGTTACTGTGAGCAGGGGCTACTCTTTGTTCTGGCACGTGGACTTCTTACTATAGTGGTTTCCCTCCTTGCCAAGCACAGGCTTCAGTAGTTGTGGCTCACAGGCTTAGTTGCTCTATGGCACATGGAATCTTCCTGGACCAGGGATTGAACCTGTGTCCTCTGTGGATTCTTTGCCACTGGACCACCAGGAAGGTCCTTTGTTGATTCTTGGGAAAGAACTCTTTTAAAGCTTTAAGTCCCTTTCTTAGATATTCATTTGATGTGTAACATAGTGAAGATTTGCAGTCTTAGATTTACAGATTCTGCCATTTATTATCCCAAGCATCTCATAAGCAGTGTCCAGACTGATTTCTTCCATGTCCACGAGTAATCTGGTCCCCTTTTTGCAGTCCCTGTCTGGTTGAATAACACCATGTATACTCAGTTACTCCAGCCAGTGATGAAAGAGTTATCCTTGATTCCTCCTTCTCCCTAATTCTCCACAATCAGTTGTTTACAAAGATGTCTTAATTTTGTTTCCAAGTTATTTATTTGACCCGTCTTGTGTACCACCACCACTCCTTCATTTCTACTGTTTAAATCAAAGTCCAGTTTTGCTCTAGTGCTTGTTTTGAAATCATGAATCTGTTCCAACATCATTGATATACATGGGGACAATTTGAACATAGTGTGACTTTTGCATTTGCTTACATGTGATTTTTGTTAGTGAAAAACTACAGCTAGCTGAGTATATGCCCACATGGTTCCCATTTGAACTGTGTGGGCATATACTGTGTTACTTGCCATACACACCCACATCTGGTGTTAAAACTTTACATCTGATTTCAAATAACTCTTCTACGACTTCCCAACAATTCACAAGTTGTAGTTATTTTGGCACCCACTTATGTAAGCAACCTTTTAAGGTAAAGCATCATCTTTATTGCATCACTTGTGAATTTCTTTCCTGTTTAGAACTGTGCTGTGTGTCATTGATGAAGTTTTTGAGTGTTGTGTCTCAAGCTCTTTTTCCCCATAAGCCCTGTGGTTTTTACTGTGCAGTTTGCATAGTACTGTGGCTTTTGAGAATGCATATGTCAGGTTATAACAGAACTGATTATACTTACTTCACAGCGTAGTTGTGAGAATTAAATGAGTTTTTATGAACTGTGTCAGTCTGTTAGGTATGTATATAGTTGATGTGTATGCTACTTGAATGAGGGGTATATTCCACCCTAAGTGTGATAAGTGTTCTATCCCCCTGGGGTAACAGGGTTTTTAATATATATCCTTTTCATTTACTAATACTCAAAAATTCACCTAAGTACATGATCTGATTCATATTTTTGGCTATTTTGTTGAAGGTTCAGAATGCTAAGCAAGTAAACAGTGCACTTAAACAGAAAATGGAAGGTGGAATTGAAGAATTCAAACCTCCTGAGGTATGTTATTGAAGAGTGTATGTGACTATGGTGAAACCTTGTTCTTTGAGTTATTCAGTGTTCAACTACTATATTTTGGTTACATGTGTGCTTTGAAGGTTTTATTATATAGATAATTTATTATGTCTCTATTTTGTTATTTAGATAGGTAGTCTCTTGAGACTTGGCTAATGTTTTAAGTTAAATCATTCCATTACTGTCTTTAGCACTTGCTATCAAGCACAGAAAATAGCTATAATTGTAGGCCCAGTGCATGTGAAACTGGAAGGTCATTGATGAAGAAGTGCATTTTGGGGTCTATAACAATGTTTGTTCAAAGCTGTTTCCTACCTGTGTAAATTGGTAACAGGAAGAAAAAGATCACAAGGAGCTCATTTTAACAGTTTTAACAAATTTTACTTTAGTTTTGGGTATTTGTTTATTGGTTCAGGTTTCCAGTTAGGATTTTAGTGTATGTATTTATATCCTGGAAAATACAAAATCCAAATACGAGATATAGATTGGCCGTTTTCTCAAGTCTTACTTGTACTTCTGTTAAACTTAATATGTTTTTTTATATTGGTGATGTCTAAGGGTG
Organism: Bison bison bison; assembly: GCF_000754665.1. Lineage (NCBI taxonomy): Eukaryota > Metazoa > Chordata > Mammalia > Artiodactyla > Bovidae > Bison > Bison bison. Next base: position 882,516 of record NW_011494527.1, read on the forward strand.
TACTTAAATGCTTATTGTCCAATCATACCTTTTTACGGAAGCTTCTATTACAAAATCTTTTCTCTCTCTTTTTTTTAAGACTCCTATGTTATGCTTCATATCCTGGCCTTACTTTTCTATGTATGTAATAATCAAATGATCCTATTTGGTCCTAATGGGATTTTTTTTCCCTCCAGATAGCAGATTGACTGAAATATCTACAAATGAATTATGTATGGGCGGGGTGGGGGGTGGGGTGCAGGCAGAAAAGTAGTACTTCATATGCCATCTTACTCTCTAGAATCTTCTAGAAAGGAAGAATCATTATAAAGGAAGATGTTTTGTTTGTTTTGAATAGTCTCTTTCAAGAAGGTTAGGCAATGGAAAAGAATGAAATATATGTAGACTAGTATCTCATTGCAAACCCAGAAGTAAACTGACAGTCTAGTGATATTTAAATAAAGATAGTGTAATACAAAGAGTCCTGCTTTATTTTATGTTAAATTATTACATCAAAAAATTCATTTTAAATTTTGTATTGAATTAATTTAATATATAATTAATTACATTGTTGTTGTTCTCTTTTCAACCCTGTGAACTGCAGCATGCCAGGCTTCCCTGTCCTTCACTATCTCCCTGAGTTTGCTCAAACTCTTGGCCATTGAGTCAGTGATGGCATCCAACCATTATAAAATGCATAAAAGCAAAAAACTTAAAATGTTTGTATATTACTATGAGTTTATAATTTAAAAATTAAAGAATATAGCAGATATTGAAAACCTTATTGGAATAGCTTAAAGAACTTTATGCCAATAAGTTTGAAAGTTTACACAAAACTTAAAAATTCCTAGGAATATATGGTTTACCAAAATTGTCTTAAAAAGAATGAAAACTGAATAATGTATAACCAAAACAGCAGGCCAAGACAACTTTATAGAAAAAGCCTACCAAATTTTCAAGGAAATAAAATTCTAATTTCAAATTTTTCAGAAAATTGCAGAATAGTCTCATTCATTAACATTATATAAAGTAAGATGTGAAGGTGTAATAGCATTTATAACTTTCCTATATGCTGCCTCTTTTGATGCTCACTTAAGTCCAGAGAAGTAGATGAAGTAAATGCTGTTATTTTGCATGAGGGAGCTGGACCTCAGAATAAGTGACTTGATCAAGATCACACATCATAGTAAATAGTGATCCTTTGGCTGTGTTTTAGATTCTTAGAGTCCAGTTGGAGTCCTGGATTAATGTGATGCTGTCTCTTTTGGAAGTTTTCATATAATAGTAAAAGTGTATATTGGATTCCCACATACAAATGTAGTTATTGGTTAGAAGTTACCATTTATTACATCTCTTGGTTTATTGTAAAAATAATGATCAAAATGAAACAACCAAAACCTTAATGCACTGTGGTCCATACATTGAAGTTTGTATAATACTTTAAGGTTGATTTTGAACTCACATGCACTTCAAAAATGTATATATGTTTTATCATCTAGAAAATGCCCAGGATATATTTGTAGGTATCATATTGTTCCTATTGCTTTATATGGGAGAACAACCTGAATAGATATATTTCAAAACACTAGATTAACAGTTATAGTAAAAATCTTGAAAAATCATGTACCTTATCCTCTTACCTTTAGGTTAGCTGATACCCAACCTAAAAAAGTTCTCTGTAATACCTAATAAAAGAATTTTATTAACCTTTTAAACAACAAGCTACTAAATGATGTAACTCAGCTGGAACTAAACAGTTACTAAGATGCTTTACTTATTCATTTGGTTGTATTTGTTATTTTCATTTAGGGAAAAATTGGTGAAGAAAGTTAATTCACTTGCCTAAGTATTTGTCAATCAATTGTTTTTTATAAGACACTGCATTAGGCTCTGTGTGTGGGGTGGGGCGGGGGGCAGGGGCGACACCTAAAAAAGAGGAAGGATAGATTTTTCCATCTACTTTTTAAAAAAGAATTTATAGTCTAGATTTTAGAAGACAAACATTAAATTTATAGATTTATAAGTGAAGATATTAATAAAACAAGTGGCTATTGTTCAAGTAGGGTAGTCAGAGAGCATTTCCTAAAGGGGGACGTTTCAGCTGAAGTTTCCTAGAGCGGGGAGTTTCAACTGAAGGGTGAGTAGGATTTTTGCATATACTAAAAGGGCAGATGGAAGGAATAATGTGAACAGTGGTTTGATGTTGAGCAGTGCATTCAAAATATAAATCCAGAGGGGAAAATCAGAAACACTGGATATTCCCTAAGCATGTATTATGTGCTCATTATTGTGCTAATCACTACTGAGAGTTCAGTGGAAGTATAAAAACTGTTTTCTGAGGAAGCATGTTGTCTACTTGGGAAGGCACACTTGGTTGCAGAGGATGAATGCACAGGATGTATGAGAGGTATTAATAAGGTTGAGTTTAACAGGGACTTCTTTGTTTTATAAATCAGTGGGCAAGACCACTGTGAAAGCTAGGAAAAGCTTTTGTAAAAGCTAAGAAAAGAAGTTTGCCTTTTAAATTAAAGGCAAATGAAAAGATCCTACAGTTTTTTCAATTTAGGAAGGATATAATGAGAAATTTGTGTTTTAGGAGAGTTATCCTGGCCATGTTATACAAGATAAATTAGAAACTTTAGAGCTGCTGAAATACCAGGTATGTGAGAGATAAAATAAGTGGTAAAGAGGTATTGGGTAGTGTCAGGTATTAGTTGTAGGAATGGAGAGCAAGTGATAAACCTAGAGGACATTTGCAAAGTAGATGTTTATGTATCTCCTTGAAAGTATATGAGGGTGTTGCAAGGAGTGGTGTTACGTTTGATTATGCTTTGATTTGTTTTGGGTGGAGTTTAGGTAAGGGGCAAGGAGATCGGTGAATCCAAAAGGAAGAGTCTGAGAAAGGGATGCTTTTTGAAGCTAGAAGTTTGCAAATCTGTGGATATTTTCATGCATAGGTGTGTGACATCCTTTCTTTATGGGTGTTGGGTTGACTTTTCAGCACTGGGTAGCCTGGTAACCTTTTTTAACTCTTCCAAGTCAGAGGTAGTATGAAACTACCACTGACAAAAATGGGAAAGCTGTGAAGCAGTTGCGCCAGGGGAAGGATGCGGTAAGCATGCTGAACTCGCTCAGGTGGCCAGACTGTTCTAGACGGCTCATGGGGTCTTTTACATTATTGTTGCTATTATATACTGGATTGTTTCACATTGCTGTTCTATTATTTTTAAGGAAAAGAATGTTCTCAGTGGTACCTCATAGCTAGCTATAACTACCACAGAATTTTAGATTCCTGGATATAGTCTAGTTGTCCTTTCCTTAAGTTAAACACATCTCTACCAAACTTTCTTAGCTCTAAAATATAAAATCAGTAACTTAAAGGAATTCTATATGTTTTTAAAATGTTGACCCTCTTACTCCTACAGTCTTTCCTCTCTTCCACTGTTCCCATTTTGTAGCACATAGACTGTTTAATTCCAACAGTTTCAAGTTCTCCTCTGCATTTTTCCACTGAAGTGTCTTCTTAAACCTTAACATTGGTCTTAATGGCCAAATTCCACAGCTCTAACTCATTTCCCTTGCCTGTTTCTGAGCCTTTCACATAATGATGACCTCCTTCTTACTTTAACTTTTATGTTTATAACTATTATTTTCCCTTCTCAGCTATAATTTTTCTTACTCTATGTAAATAAAGATATTCTCCAAGTTTTTATCCTCAGGATGCATTTCTCTTCTGTTTTGGAAATCTGATACAACCTCATCACTTTGCTGTATTAAAGTCATATCATATATACGTTTAAATGACATAAATTCAACCAAATAAAAAAGAGAGAGTATGTTTAGTAACAGCGAGTGCAGCAGCGCTGGCGTCTCTGCCTGAACGCCACTTACGGAGTGTGTGACCCAGAGTGAGTGGTTACAAGCTGGGAACGGTGTATCCAGCATTCCTTTAGTCAGTTTTAGCTTTCACATCCCCTGAGCATTTCTTCGAACTGAACGATGTTCTAGTATTTACATAAGTATTTATATTTTTCATTTACTACTGTTCTAAATTCGAGCCAAAGGCTTCATCTGGGGTATAACTGAGAAACTAGTGGCCCTTTCCAGTACTGGAGAAATAACTGCCAGTGTGCACTTTCTGCGAGACTGCCTATCTCCATGGCTACCTTTGTAAGAAAATTTCAAGGGTAATTTTGGAAGAAAAAAAACTTTTAAAAATTCACAGTCTGATTTTAGAACCTCTCATCTGAGTAAGCTGATTCCATTGTTTTCCCTCATAAGCATTTTCCAAACACCTTTAAAAAAATGTATTTGAATAGATGAATCTTTTAGCCTCCTGCCTAATACCTTATTTTCAGTGTATCCCAAGTTAAATTCCTCCTCTTAGCCTTGCCTTCCCACATCTCCCAAATCCTAAGTCCTTAAAAGCATCACCCTCTTCCAGCTTTCTAGGCTTAAAAGTCTTATTCTGCTCATAATCCTACCCTTCTCTCTTTGCTCCCAGCTTCCCCCAGATTGCTCATTATATCTAGTATGAACTCGTCAGCCTTGGTGTTTTCAGCCCTTGCAGAACTGGACCTCACCATATTTTGGTTTAGTTAAGTATCACCAGCCTTCCAGGCTTATTTGTCACTGCTTTCTAACAAAAATCCTCTTGTTTCCTGAACATGGTATGCCTTCTCCTCATTTTTGCCTTTTAGGAACTTATGTTCTTAAATCCATCTCTGGCTTCAGTCCCTTCAACTTTCCTTTTTCCCCAGTGTAGTCATTTTGAGTTTTCCCTCTCATCTTTGAATCCCCAGTATACTGTTTTCAATAATAGTTACTTGTGTTTATCCCATCTCCTGATTTGCTTGTAAGCCAAAAATAAATCTTCATAGGGCTTGTTATTCCTTTTTCACTTTTTGTTCCCTTTTCATTAATGATACCTTTTCTTCCATTTTCTGCCTTTCAGGTTTAACAAACATTGATTGATCAGCTTTAATTTATGTTTGCTCAGGCACCATGCTTGATGTTTTTGTTATTGTTTATTGTTGTCGTTTAGTCACTTAGTCACGTCCAAGTCTTTGCTACCTCATAGACTGTAGCTTGCCAGTCTCCTCTGTCCATGGGATTTCCTAGGCAAGAATGTTGGACGGGTTGCCATTTCCTTCTCCAGGGGATCTTCCTGACCCAGGAATCGAACCCGCATTTCCTACATTGGCAGGTGGATTCTTTACTAGAGCAGGTTACATATGTCCTTATATATATTCCACATATATGCTAACTTTAATCTTAAGAACCACTTGCAAAGTAGTATCACAAGAGATGTTCAGTATCCAAATGCTCATTAATCTAAGAGATAGATGGAAAAGCAAAGGTTGCCAAACAACAAACTATTCACTAGTGAATTGAGCACTTACAAAGTTAGGCTCTCTTCACTAATTCTTCCTAATTAACTCCAGCTCTTACCCTTCCCATCCATGACAGCAACATCTTCCTCTGTTATTCTCTTGCTAATACAGTGCAAATACAAAATGAAATTGTAAGCCTTGCAAAAGATGTGAAACTTCATGAAGTCTGTGAAGGTACAGAATGGCTTTCATCACTTGCAAAATTGTTGACAGAGCGGTATGTAACAGAACTAATGATGGAAAAAAAAAGGATAGTGACTCAGGCATTTAAAAGAAGAATAATTTGAGTAACAATAAAGAGAAGAGAAATTTGGGAAAATCATTGACGTCTTCAAAACAAAAATGACCCATATTCTGCACTCATGTTGTAAATTTCAAAGCTAGAGAGTGTTATACCACTGTATAATCACAAAAGGTATGCCAAGAAATAAAATTAAAGCTTGTAAGCGGAATCAGTAACTATCTTTTAATGAACTAATTTTCCTAAGTTTTAGTTTCATATTTCAGATTAAGTTACATTCAGCCTTTTATTTTTTTAACCATTTACCATGAAATATCTGGACCTGTTTTAAACAGGTTCCAATACCAGTTATCCTTGGGTACTAAGGACCTCTTCTGTCTACCTTTCATGGCCAAGGTAGCAGCATCACATTGCCTGGGTATTAATTCAGATATTACCTCCTACTCCATTCTTACTATTCCTCTTGGGAGACCATATGTTTAAAATTGCTGGTTTTCCCTGTCTTCTCTCTTTTTTTCTTTGCACTCTTTTAGCCTTGGTTCACCCTTACTACTCCTGTATGTCCTGTTTCCCCTCTTTCTCTTTGCCTGTTTCCTGTTATTCCTTTGCCTCCTCACAAGTATCCTAACCTGGAGGCTTGTCCACATTGCCTGGCCTGCCTTGCTGTTCTTTTTAAAATCTTATCATTTGGAGCTCAGTGCTTTGTATTTTTAATTTTTCCCTCCTTTACTCAAGGTCTTTTTT
>NW_011494527.1:888972-896766 GCF_000754665.1 Bison bison bison
GTTTTTTTTTTTTTTTTTTTACTTTTTTCTTTCTTCTTTCATAACTTTTTTTTTGCATTTATGTTTCATTCTTTCTTCCAAATGCTTGCTTATATGTCTTCACTCGTGGTGAGAAACTTGATATTACCCAGCACCTCTGTACGGTGGAGATTCTTATTGCTAAGACTACAAATGAGATAAGACCTCAACACCCCTTCTTAGAGGAACCCTACTTTCTGTTTTGCCCAGCATGTGTGTGTATTACAGTGGCCATTTTATCTGGGCAGTTTCTACTATAAACCTGTAGGCTGGAATGCTTATTTCTGTCCGTCCATCTACTGCCAAAGGTTCTTGATTACTAAGAAGTGGGTGTATACTAGTGAAATTTGGTTAGATGTTTAATACTGTAATACTGCCATAGTCAAAATCTTAAACTGAGAAATTTTTTAAACAAAAATACTGGGATGAATGTAGGAAGTGTTGGGAGAAAATCTATTCATATACTCGGTCACTCTCTGCTTTAGAAATTTAAAGAAATATTAATTTAGGGCACAGGCCTTATCTACAGTTGTACCTTAATTTATACAACACTGTTTTTGATGGAGTAAGAAGAGGTTTAGTCTAAATATGAAGAAAAGAAATTTGAGAGTCACCCTTCTGTAAAGAAAACAAAGTCTCTTAAATGTTAAAACTAGGCTAAAATTAACATGTGCAGTGTATCATAGGAACATTGTAGTTGGAAAATGAGTGATTAATAGATTTTTCTCAGTTTTGATATCTCTGACTAGGGTATAAGTGTGAATGTTTTTCTTTCTCCCAAATTGGTACATTTCCCTTTCATTATTTTTTTGTGTTGGTAAAAGGTAATTCAAAATATATTTTTTAAGTCTTATAAAAATGAAATCCTCATGAATCAGAGTTTTAGTAATCTCTTATCTATGATTTGGTGAAAAGTTTTTAAAAAATAAGCACTTTGGAAAAATGTCTGTCTTCATATCCTCATTAGGAAACTTCTCTTTAATTTTGTAGTCAAATCAGAAAATTAATGCCCGTTGGACCACAGAGGAGCAGCTTCTAGCAGTGCAAGGTATATTAAAGATAAGCAGTTATTGTTGTTAATAATTATTTAATTTGTCATGAAAGGTGACTACCATAGTTCTCCCCTTCCTTTAGAAGTGGACCAAGAAAGGGGTCTTGTGTTTTCCACACAGTGTTGCTGACCATGAACTCTGGTCTGTACTTGTGGATGTGATACACTGAGCCTGTGTGCATTTTGGGTCCTGAACAGCATGTGATGCCTTCCCAGCACTAAATGAATGATGGTGATGACAGGCTTGACCAAGTCAGATGGTCTCTGGGTGCCTCTGCTTCAGTATTCCTGCTCTTGGGTTCATTCTTACTGTATCAGTCAATAACTCTTTATCACAAACATAAACTACTGTGTTTCTGGTTTCCCTGATTACTCTGTAGTTGATAATTGTCAGGTACTGAAAATATTCATGATATGCTTAACTTTCAGTGTACCATAACTTACTTAAGAGATATGCCACTGAATGCTACAAAACCTGACTTTAAATATATCTATTTATACAAAAGAGAGACTTTATATATAGATATATATACATGTGCAGTTTTAAATGCAATTATTTGTAAGAATGCTTGGTTGAATTGTATGGCAGAAAACTTTTTGTACTATGAATACCCACGGGCAAATTGGAAGCACTATAAACTTGGATTTTCTTGTGTTTGAATTACTTAAGGGCAAATTGTATGTTGCAATTCAGTATTGTAGGTTTGTTTTCCTTTTAAGATGAACTGTCTACAGGACTGATAGTATAGTTTAAGTTTGGTCTACAATTTGTTTCTTCTTGGCTGAGCCCTCTGTGTTGAGTATCCATGGCTTTTTAATCTAAGTTAACTACTGTAAGAGAGTTGGGCCCCAGTGAAACATACATCTTTAAAAACAGTTCGGAGTATTCAAACATAGAGAACATATTTAACTCAAAAAATGTGCAGGTATCATTCAGATATGAGAATAATATAGTTAAAGATTGATTAAGACTTTGCAGTTTGAATTAAAGTAAGGATTACGCCCCCAGTGTGATTTGCAGATGTACAGCAGGGTGCCAGTAGGATAATGTCAGCCTTCCCTTTGGCTTGTACAGCACGGCACAGTCATTTCATAAACAGAAATACTGGATCCTGTACAGGCAGAGTGCTGGCCATGCAGTTAGCACATCTGTAATCGTAGAACTAAGTTTCTGAACGAGTCAGAACAAAAGTTGAATTAGTTTATAATGTTCAGTAATAGCTCTTTGCAATGGACAATTTAAAAGTTTTTATTAAAAATTATTTTCAACAATTGTCTCATATTTATTTAGAATTATGACTTATAGTTCTAACATAGTTTTTTGAGTAGGTATTCCTTTGACTGATGTTAAACCCTGTTTCCCTTCATGATGGTAGCCTATGGAATTTAACTCCATTTTCCAGTATTTATTTTCTTAAAGGTTAGTATACTAATCCTATACTCTCATATAAGAAATGATCACAGTGAAAGCATTTTCTGAAGAGAATCGCCTAGGAAGTCTGGATTAATCTTTCTCTAGGTACAGAGAAAAGATTTGATACTGTTCTACAGTACTACTTTAAGTGGTAGGATCCATCAAATCTTATGACTGGGTTGGATACTGGATATTATGAAAAGCTGTATTCAAGAGAAAGACGATAGCAAGATTTAGTTAGAGAGTTGAGCTGTATATGCAGACATTATTTCAGCTTATAAACATTAAAAGAATAGAGTATTTCTAGAAATAATCAAACATATCCTCTCTCCTGAGGATATTCAGTGTTATTGTTATGTTCATTTAAAAAGTAATCCTTAAATAAATTATACTCATGCAGCAATTTGTATGGAAAGATTCATGTTCTTAAGATTTTGAAAGCACTCTTGTAGTATGTTTATGTCTGTTTTTTATTTATTTGACTGTGAAGTTTTTACTTTAAGTTTAGGTTTTTTGGTTTTGTCTTGTGTTTTTTGTTTGGTTTTGTTTTTGTTACATAAAGTAAAGCAACTTAAAGGTATTTGTGTCTGACATAGTTACTTTGCTGCTGCTAAGTCGCTTCAGTCGTGTCCGACTCTGTGCGACCCCATAGACGGCAGCCCACCAGGCTCCGCTGTCCCTGGGATTCTCCAGGCAAGAACACTGGAGTGGGCTGCCATTTCCTTCTCCAATGCATGAAAGTAAAAAGTGAAAGTGAAGTCACTGAGTCATGTCCAACTCTCAGCGACCCCGTGGACTGCAGCCTACCAGTCTCCTCCGTCCATGGGATTTTCCAGGCAAGAGTACTGGAGTGGGGTGCCATTGCCTTCTCTTTAGGGAGGGTTAAAAAGTGCCATTTTTGCCTCATGTGCCCATATATTTATATAATGCTCAAAAGTGTGTCTTATAATCGTATAGTAATATCCCCTGTACCTGAGTCTTGGTGTGGGTAAAGTACATAACTGCAGTTCTTATTTTAACATCTGTAATCCAGAAGTACTTGCCTTAGCAGGCAAATGTTTTTAGTTTTTTCTTCTTCTTTTTAATCTTTATTTATGCTAAACCTTTATATGATATTATTCCTATGGCCACTTCAGTGTTTTGATATTAACATAATTTATATAGAACTTTTTATTCAAGACATTTTACATACAGATTCTGATTTAACTTTGATTTGTTAAATGCTTTATTTTATCTTGCTCATACTTGACTATTAAAGTGACCTAGAGAGAGAAATGTTGACTCTTTTGTCACTAGTGAGCTCCACTATTAAATAAACTTTGTGTTGTAATTCTTAAAATCAAAGAAGTGTATTAAGTTCATTTCCTAGAGCTTAAATACGTATTTCCTGTTTTACTTCCCACCTGCTCATGTTGTTGTTAACTAAGTACTAATCATTTAAATAGTAAATAAATATTTAAATAAATGTTTTTTTAACAGTAAATATTTAAATAAATAAATAAGCTGTTTTCCCTTCTTTCTCCCTTATTTGGAAGGGGAAAAATCATGCTTAGACCAGATAGGAATGTCTGCCTTTACTTGTGTATCTGTCACTTTATTATGTTAATTTTAGTCCTAGCTATGTTATGACTTCAGTAACATTCTTCAGGAGTCCCCAAATGGGATATTATAAATGCTGCTTTAATTTAATCCTCTTAAAATACTTACCAAGAATGGTATTTCTACAATTTATGTAATCTGTTTCAGCTTTGAGTATCTAAATTTTCTATTATAACAAATCAGTTAACAGTAAGACCAATTACAGTCTTTACATGTTTGTTTTAATAGGGAAATATCCCTGTTTGTAGCTTGTGCCATATTTTCCCTAATCTGTGGTGCTTTAGAAATTATCCTAAGATGAATCTTGATATTCATATAATAAACATTCCTTATTAAACAAGAATTAAGAAAGGAATTTGATTCTGGTCGTATTTTTTTTTTCATATAAAATAAAACATTTATTAGCTGTTTTCAAAAAATAGCAATGATAGTGCAAAACATCTACTCTTTAAAGTATATAGGAGCAGAAGCATAGGATACAATATTTGACATGTTTCTTTTAGGTTTCCTCTTAAATATATTCATTTCATAGTCATTAGTGGTTAAAAAAAAAATGCTCCCAAACTAAAATATTGTGCTATATTAGGATAAATAGCGTAACATTTTTTTTCTCTAATTTTATCAAGAAGTCACATTTAATTTTTAGTGTTTCTTTTTTTCTCGTATTTCCTGCTTTCTCATTTGAAACAGGAAATGACAGAACTATGTTCAAATGAGTTATGCCTACGGTTAAATGTTACCTTCTCTCCCTATAGTTTATATATTCATTCCTTTTTAGGAGAAATGATGTTGCAAGTTTAGAAATTGTCTTCATTCTAATTTTATCTCCTACTTAAAAAAAAAAAAAAAGCTAGAATGGTCCCTAAAGTGCTAAGGGGGTGGGGGAGATTCAGTCTTTGATTAAGACGTAAGGGTTGTAATGATCCTTACATGATGCTTAGCACTTGAATGATCAACAGGAGGTGGAGATAGATTCATATTTTTCCTCTAAAAGATACCTGTTTGTACTAGAGTTTCTTCTGTTACAGATGATATCACAAGAATGGAGGCTCAGAAGTGTAATTGTCAGTCCTCTGATGCGCTTGCATCAGATAGTTAATGATTCCCAATTGCCAGCATTTGGGGATGGAGTTTAAACTTGTAGCAAGAAAGGTGGGAAGATTCAAAAGAGAATGTATGATTTTGACTTTAAGCTGTTGCCCAGATGCACCAGTCACTGTCTCAGTGCTGTTGATACATTTTTTACCTTTTTTAATAGGAATTCTTGACGAGATTTACAGATGAAAAGAAATGCATGTTCTGGAATGGTTTAAGTTTAAAATTAATCTCTTATTGATAAGAAAGACCTCACATCTCTGGAGTTTCTAAATGTAACTGTTATTTCAAAAAATAGATTTTTGAAAAATTAATATTTCCTAATTATACTAAGTACATGCTCACTTTAAGAAACGGAAAAATATCCCCCAAATTTTCATTACCTAGACCTAAAAATAGCTTGTTATTGTAATGTTGGTGCTTTTTTTTTTAAGTCCTAAAGATTTTAAAAATAACTTTTTAAACACACTGAAAGCAGATTTATGATATCCTTTCTATCTAAGAAAAAAAAGTCTAAATACCATGTCCAGATTTGGGAAACAGCATATTTCAAATGCTCCTAACTCCTAAAGTTACTGTCTTGCTAGTCAAAGCTCTAAATATATACATTTTTTTTTTCTTGGTTGGATAATATAGAAGAACATTGGTTGGAAAATGAAATGTCATGATAACACAGTATCCTAATGAGTTATATTTTTATGTTAATTCCCAAACAAAACTTTAAAAGTTTGTATTATGAAGATTATATAATATCATCTGGCAGTGTAGGAGCCATGTTGTTTCACTGTAACTTTCCAATCAAATTTAGAAATTTGAAAACAATTTTCTTCTCTCCTTGGGAAATACTTAATTTCCCTCTTCCAGGGTTCTCTCAAGTTTTTTTCCCCACTAAATTTTGGAAACTGACCTCTTGCCCTAAAAAGTGAAAGTGAAAGTTGCTCAGTGATGTCTGAGTCTTTGCCACCCCATGGACTATACAGTCCATTCTCCAGGCTAGAATACTGGAGTGGGTAGCCGTTTCCTTCTCCAGGGGATCTTCCAACCCAGGGATCAAACCCAGGTCTCCCACGTTACAGGCGGATTCTTTACCAGCTGAGCCACAAGGGAAGCCCAAAGGTCACAAGTTTAGTTTAAAAAATGGTTCAGATAGACCTGAGCCTTTTACATCTTAAGGAGGAGAGGGAGATTTAATCTCTTTTTCCTTTTTTTAGAGATTTGAAAAATACTCTATATTTACTTGTGAATTCATAATGAGTTCCTAGATGATTTTGACTTTTTTACTTTTTGATACCTGTAGTGAATTGTCACTTAAAAGTAATAGAGACAGTACTTCACATAGGAAATAGAGTTACTAATTAGGAATAGATGTATTGTCATATTGTCTCACAGTTTTACTTTCTTTATTCAGCCTGTGATGTGGGATATAATTCAGATCATAAAAATCTGTTTATTGAAGAAATCTACAAGTTGATCCATCGTTAGCATACTAAGATCAGGGTTTTCAGGTCATTAATAGCGTTCACATTCTGTGTGTTTCTTTTGCCTAGAATTTTTATCAAGTTGAACATTTTTTAAAGCATAGCAAAATTCTCATACCTGTAGTATTTATTGGTGAAAATGAAGGAGAAATTTAAAATTTTTTAGTAAGAACTTCCCAAGTCGTTTCAGCACTAATTCATATATATATATGAGGGACCTTGTTTTTAATAAACTGAAAAAAGAATGGACCACCCTCCTCCCAGGTCCAAGTTGTAACTAAAGCAGCTCTGAAATCATAGATTGTTAAAGTAGTTGCTCAGCACTGCTACCTTGCTAGGTTGACTTCCGAAAGCCTAGTTGGGGATTCATCTGAAGGTGGAGTCAGTCCATTAAGTCTGCAGTTGGTGTTTCACTAGAGTTTGACTTGTTAATCAGCCACAGTACAGAGCTTAAGAATTCCACCTTCTCACCAAAATACACTGTTGGTGACATGACTAGGAACGTAAAAATGATAAAGAAGTCAGCCAGGTGTGACTCTTGTAGCTTGGGGAAGAATAATAGAATGAAGCTCCATGGAGAAAAAAAATCAACCATATTTCCTAAGTACTTCCTCTGTACTCAGCATTGTAGTAATGCTGGTGGTAATTTGTATTCCATAGGAAGGTACTTTCCAACCTGGTTCAATCATGGCATACAGAGAAAATGATGAAGGTTTTCATGGCACACTGAGACAGACAGATGAGGCTGCTGTCTGTCCAGAGGAGTCTGCCAAGGAGCTCTAGCTCTTCCACATATGGCACAAGCATCCTGCAGATTAAGGGCACTAATATCCAGGCCCGCTTATTCTCAGGACGTGATCGAGATCCTTAGCCAGACTGCAGAAGTCTGCACTATGGTCTGAACCTTAAGACTTCACAGAGTAGTTGATATGGGACAAGCATACACGAGTTAATAATGAACTTACCTAGGTGACTCAGAACCTAGGTGAGTTGAGGAAAATCCAGTGTCCGAGTAAACTAAAGTTCCTATAGGAAGTAGTTTTGGTTTGGGACATGTAATTCTGGAAATGCAACAATATTAGTGACAAGGTGAAGTCCACTGAGCAAGGGAAAATAAAGTGGAAGACCAAAAAAAAAAG
>NW_011494527.1:896866-911539 GCF_000754665.1 Bison bison bison
AAAAAAAAAAAGAGAGTCAGAAGAGGGGACAGTTAGATAATGGAGCTAGACATGGGGGCAACTAAGTGGTATGTTTTGGAGTATATTTTGCTGAACAAGTGAGTGTTTGGAGGGTTGTAATATTGGCAGACTTAGAGTCAGAGTTACTTTTAATATGACTTCTTATTAAGAATATAGAAGATCTAATCCTAGATTTAAGTTTTCATTTCTAAATTCATGTATTTAGTAGCTTTGGTCGTTTCTAGAATGTAAATTAAATCTGTTACGAAAATTAGTACATTGACAGAACACTGTGTGTGATTTCCAATTAGTATTTGCTTCTCAATGCAACTGTCTCGAGTTGCGGTTTTCTAAAGTACAAATAGTAGAGAAGTACTTGAATATGTAGCTTTTGTATATATGTACTTTTAATATGAAATGACCTTGGGTTCTTATTGTCAGATAAACCCTCACTGGAGCCTAGTCACCATTAGAATTTATACTCAGTTATGAAGTTCTAACTGGAAATCAGCTCATGGATTTAAGAGACTATAAATTCATTTATGTTTTAAATGAATATAAAATAAAATACTGTAAACAAAGTTTAAGTATCATTATTACTCTGTTGTCATGCACGTGTCTTTCTCTTTGAGAACGGAGCAAATGAGCATAGTTTACAAATCCTGAATTCTTTATTAACAATGGGATTATAGTTTAATATGTCAGGCCTCCTACCCAGAATGTTCTAAGAGGAAGAAACTCCCCATAGAGTCAAATCTAGCAAATTGAATGCAACAAGAGATACTTATTCCCAAGTTTTCAATATAAAATAAGTGCAGAATTTAAACCATGAGTTGTGTTTGTGCTGGTTCTTGAAGATAATAGGCGTAGCGTCCAAACAGGCGTCAGTAAGAGTGTGCCTTCATTTCTGCCGGTGTATCAATGTGCCCTCATGTTCTCCTCTTACGTGTGATTGTATACATGCTAAGTTTATCTAAATCCCTCTATTTCTGGCTGCTTCAATTATCATAGACATCAGTATTTTTATTCTCCTTTCTCATCTCTAATTAATGAGTTACTGTTTTCTGGTATTTTAAAAAGCAGTTATCAAATTGTAAAATCAAAATTTTGACAGCTCCTATATTTTAAGCTAGGTATATCTCTTTCTAGAATGAGTAGGATGGATTTCCTTTAAAACTCCCTAAGAGCAAATTATTATCCATCTGATTATGTAAAGTCACTTTAAATTCTGTAGCATAATTGACTGTCTCGAGTTCATAAATCAAATATTATCCTACATTTAAAGAAACTTCCATAATTTTATGTTAGGTCTTTTTATATAACTGAGTGTACAGTCCTTCTTAAATTTAAGGTAGCAGTGATAAACACAGTATCTACAAGTAGTCACCACTATAATTCTTTAGGCTACCGAGCATAGCTAGGAATCTGTCATATATACAGACCTTGGAACTATTAGATGAGTTAAAATCCAACAAATTCTGAAAAATAGCTTTCCTTTTTTTGTCCATCAGATTGTGGTAATTCTCCTGTTTTTTATGTTTAATTTCTTATCTCGGTTCTGTTTGTTGGTACCTGGTACGGATAGGCAAATAACTATGTAGAAGTTGGTATTAAGATCAAAATCACAATGCTTTTCTTAACGGGGGAACCCTAAGACGACTCACCCAGTCCATTGAGGGGATAAAAGAGATGGCTCATTCCCATCCAGTTTTGTTTACAAACGATGTTGCTCAAATTTAGGTGACTGGCTACTAGGGAAATAAATGAATGTGGAATTGAGGATGGAACAAAGAATTCAATGCTTTACAATAAATGGACTGTATTTGAGAGTTCAAGAGAGGATTGGAGAAAATAACTGAGTATGTAAAAAATGGTAAGTTTCTGATTGTTCAGTTGAAGGCAAGTGGCTGGCTCGATGAAATGACATAATTGATAGTTTCCATCTGTGACCCTGATATCTTAGTCTCTATCTCAGAATTGAGACATGAGCAGAGTTTATCGGAAAGGATTTTCATTGCTGGTATGTTGTGTGTGTGCGTGATGTGTAGTACACACAGCTCTCCTTACTGATCCTTCACAGGTGTATTATTTACTTTGCCTTCCAGGTGTCCGCAAATATGGTAAAGATTTTCAAGCTATTGCAGATGTAATTGGCAACAAGACTGTTGGCCAAGTGAAGAACTTCTTTGTAAACTACAGGCGTCGGTTTAACTTAGAGGAGGTATTGCAGGAGTGGGAAGCAGAACAAGGAACCCAGGCTTCTAATGGTGATGCTTCTACTTTAGGGGAGGAGACAAAAAGTGCTTCTAATGTGCCATCAGGGAAGAGCACTGATGAAGAAGAGGAGGTGTGTTTGCGTATGGAATTTGAGCTACTATGAGCCGAGGAATCACCATTTCATGTGGTGTTCTGTAAGGCTAATTTGTCAGAGGACTAGCTAAACGAGCATGAAAGGTTGACAATACACTTACTCAGTGGTGCCTCTCTCGTGACTCTTAAGTCATAATGACACGCTAAGTTCTGATCCTAGAAGAGTGGAGAGTGTATTGTTCTTTCTTAAATTTATTTTTATTTCCAGTGTTAAGCTGTTTACTAATAAAGATGCCTGTTTGGTAGCTTCGTTGCTTTTTTTGGTTTGTTTTGTTTAAATAAAAGAAGCTTGTGCTTCCAAAAAACACTGGTGTTATGTTTTTGTTTTGTTTTGATTTGTTTTGTTTTTCCTGTGACAGCCCAAACTATATTGTACTAACGTCCATTAGGAACTATCATCTCATATGTTTGTTTTTGTTTCCTCACCTCTAGGCACAGACCCCACAGGCTCCTCGGACTCTGGGTCCATCACCTCCTGCCCCGTCATCCACTCCAACGCCAGCAGCCCCCATGGCCGCTCTGAACCAGCCACCACCACTTCTTCGTCCAACACTGCCTGCGGCCCCGGCTCTTCACCGGCAGCCTCCTCCACTCCAGCAGCAGGCTCGGTTCATCCAGCCCCGGCCAACTTTAAATCAGCCTCCGCCACCTCTCATTCGCCCCGCTAATTCCATGCCGCCCCGTCTAAATCCAAGACCAGTGTTGTCCGCGGTTGGTGGCCAACAGCCACCATCACTTATCGGAATTCAGACAGATTCACAGTCGTCACTGCACTAAAGTTAACTTGGACAGAGCTGCAGTAACTTTTCACCCCATCATCACACCAGTGCTCCTCTGACTGTTGATGCAAAAGAGGGAAGAATAATTCTTCTCAATACTGAGGCTGCAAACTAGTTCTGTGGCCAGTGGGCTCTCATAAGTGGATGTCTAAGGAATTTTTTAGTTCACACAACTAAAATGTTACACAACAGAAGGCCTACAGTTAGCCTCCTTTCTAGAGTATACATTCAGCGACATGATCTCGTTAAAGGAAAAGAGATTAAGTATTCTATATACCGAGGTTTTTTTGTTTTGTTTTTACTGTATTTATTTTATTAAGAATCTTTATATTCCTGCCTCTTCATAGTTAAGGCTCTTAGTACAGGAATATTGACTTAGGAATTGTGAAAACTCCTTAAGTTTCATAAGTTAAGGATGTTCAACTATTTCTCTCTTTTTCTTTAATTTAATTTTTAACAACATTTTCCTATGTTAGGAGTGCAAGAATAGATAACCTGCATTTCAGATTTTGACGTATGTTCATTTAATGCATATTTAAGAAATTATAGCTGCATATCCCTTTTTTCAAAGACTTGCTTTTTTTTCTAAAGGAATTTAAATATATTCCTTTAAAAGAAAGCAATTTTATCAATTGCAAAGCAATTATATGAAACCACAAAGAATGTACTGAACCTGCTAACCCTTTAACATACAGTTTAGGGTCCTAGTGCAAAGTCCTTGCTTAAAGGTCATTGACTTGCCATCTTTCAGTAGTAAGAGGATGGGAATAATTACAATGAGGACTTCATTTGTTAAAGTACAGTGTCTTTAAGTTCCTTAAAAATGGAGTTAATGTTTTTTTTTTTTAATGTTTCTAAATGCTATCAGCTTTTAACTAGTAGTTGCCTCCATTTGGGGACTTTAGAAGAGAATTATATTTTGTCAGTTATGTGGAAATAGTGGTTCTGGAAGCATTTATTTACAATACCCTTTTTGTGTTTATGTTATGAACTTTAAATTGCCCTCATACTTATTAATATGGTCTGCATTTAATATAAAAGATGTTTTCTTGATCAATCTCTATTGTACTATTTGGATACATTTGTGTATTCCGTGCAGCCAACCTGTACTCATGGGTTTGGTTTAGGGTTAAATCATCATTATTTCATAAAATAAATTTAAGGATTTGTTCTGTGTTATCCAAAGATACATCAGTATATTGTCACAATTGTGCTGTTAAAGTGCTGAGACCCTTTTTATAAAGAAACAAAAATTTCAAGTCTTCTCAATTCAACACATAATCATTAAGCACCTACAAAGAATATTTTACAAGTGATAGTATTTCAACAATGTATTACTAATATTTTTGATACAATGATTTCATATTGGAATCATGACCTGCCTGTGCAAAGGGACAGATTGCTTAGATTGCTATACTAGTGGAACTAAAGATAAATGTTTGCACATTCACAGTCTCACATTTAGAGCTGTTTCACAAAATGATCAACATCGGAGGCCCTAGTTTATATTTTGAGATGTCATATATTCTCCAGATGTTAGAAAAATAGTCCCTACCTTTGGCTGTAAAGCGTTAAAGAACTATTGACTTACATCCCTTAATTGGTTTTCCTTTTGAAGTTCAGACCATTTATTTCCATAAGGACCTTAAGTTCTAACATAATCTAAAAACTTTTTTCAGGATGTGTTCTTTCTCACTGGATCATCTTGATTTAAAATTCTTAATATTCAAGAATTTATACTTATTTTTACTTTAATAGCCATGGGGACAGTTATATATCTTAAAACATCTAAAGCGTTTTTAAAAGTATTTAGATTGTCTTGCACATGTGCATACTCTACAGCTTCTATCGTCTTGTCTCTTGTCAGTAGACCTTCAGTATACGGTGTGTGGGATATGTGAGTCAAGTTGGTCAGCACCAGCATCTGTCCAGCTGTTGAGTATATTGTGGTTCATTTAAAATCCGTTCTATCCCAACCATGAGCAAAGGTGCTCTATCTGAGGGCTGTGCTGTGATTTTATTTCCGTACACTAGAGCACACAGTAGAAAATTCTTAGCTTCATTAGTAATATGACACATGTATATAGTGAGATGTCTTTATTGTGTGCTTTGCATAGTTTGTAAATATTTTGCACGTCATTATTTTTCTTTTTTGTTTAAGCAGTGTTTGGCCTGGAAGAGTGATATGCTTGCTGCTTAATCAAAGGATTAAAGAGTTAAAGATGTCTATGTCTTCTATTTTTATATAATTTCATGTTGTATGAGAAATTTAGGACCTCTTCACTGTGAAATTCTAAATACTGATTTTTATAAAAAAAAAAAAAGCAAAACCTAAAAATCTTTTAATGACCATTTCATTAATTTCAAGTTTTATCAGTTTAAAAAAATCTACACCCAAGTATTTTTTTCATTACCTACTAAAAATAAATCATGCTGTTGACACATCTGTTAATATTCATGAAAAAATATTTTTTCTATATGAGTTAATTCCAGTGTAATATTGATGGAGGTAAAGATAGGTTACTATCGAAGCGTTTTCTGAATAATCTTACAATAAAGTGAGTAAAATATAATGTAAAATAAAAATGAAAGAATGTCAAATTTTGTCTTAATATAGGCCTACATTCTTTTTAGGAATAGATGCAGAGAACAAGCGAAAAAAAAAAACCCTGACCATAGTGATCTTCAGCTGTATGAAGAATCTCGCAAGTATTTTGGTTAAAGTACCAGGTTTAGTTATTAAACACATTGTATTCTTTTAATGTTTCTTCCTGCTATGAAAAGAATGTTATCCATGAATATTACTAACTGCTGATCACTTTAACACCGGGGTGGCAGCGTCTTCTCAAAAAGAATAATCTTAGAACTCAAAGGAAGATCTCTCCCTTTTTGCTTTCCCAAAATAAACGACAAATACATTCTGATTCTAGGAAACACAATTAAATGTGTATTTTTTAACTTTGACATTCATTATAGATACATCATTCATAAGATTACAGAGTAAGTGAATACAGAAAGAAAAGTTTGTGAAACCATGCTATATTATATAATGTCTACAAGAAACTACCTCATTTTTTAATGTGTTTGTGGTAGTACATCACTGCTCTCAGGGAAAAAGTAGGTCCATGTAACTCCTACCAGCTTAAATCTTGATTAGCTGCCTTAGTGAAGGGATGTTCAGCAACAATAAATTTTAGTAACTGGTTTGGGGGTAAACATTACGAGGAGTGCTTCTGTACGTATGCATGCTAAGTCGCTTCAGTCATGTCTTAACTCTTGGCAACCCTGTGGATTGTAGCCCGCCAGGCTCCTCTGTCCATAGGATTCTCCAGGCAAGAATACTGGAGTGGGTTGCTGTGCCCTCCTTCAGGGGATCTTCCCAACCCAGGGGTCAAACCCATGTCTCCTGTGGCTCCTCCTGCATTGCATTGCAGGTGGACTCTACCACTGAGCCACTGGGTCTGTGTCTAAAAGGCCATGTGGCATTATCTTCCCTTTTGATGTTTTCAGAAGAACATTTAAGGGAGAAACAATGAAGACCAGAAATTAGTGTTGGATTGAGATGTTTACAAATTGTCGTTGGATTTAAAGTAAGATAGTGATAGGGAATGGATCTTTGCTGAGTGATGATTGGAATTTTACAATCCTAAAGCTGGAATTTGAATGAGTAGGCTCAGGAAAAGATGTTGGAAAGTAAAGTGAAGATACCTAGGAGTGGTCTTCACACTGTAAATGGCAAAAAGGGTAATCTTCAGAATGCTTTATATAATGTCTTTTTTTTTCTGAGTCATTTTAAGAAAGGTTTAAAGTCTAACTTAGTCTTACTTAAATAGATAAGGTACAACTACCAGTAACTAAGACAATCCTGAATAATACAATACAAGGTATCTATCACTGTCCAGAGCAGTTTTCATAATTGGCAGAATTTGACTTAAAAAGGCCATTATTCTCAAGACTGTTTCAGTTCACATGCTGTGCCTTTCCAAAAGAGAATTTGAAAACAATCAGAATTGTTGAGGGATTTGTCACTTACATAATAAAAAGAGTTCTCCCTCTACCTTGTTGACATTTTTTCCAACTCCACTGAAAGTTACTTCACCTCTGTGCCTCAGTTTAGTTATTTTCTTCCCTAAATTTTGGTGAAATGACCAGTGCCAGGAAGCAAGAGAAGGTGCCAACAGCAGATGGAGACCAAAATCTCAGAATCAAAGAACCTCTCAGCTCCACAAAGGCAAAAGAGCAGAAAAACACTGACATTCCCAAAAGGATCCATAAATACCCAAGTTCAAGGCAGATATACAGAGCAGACTCCAAGGATTCATACTTGCTGGTGTTCATGTCACTGACAGGCCTGGACTTAGTGTGGACCAGGCTTAGTGACTTAACTTCCGACCAACAGAATACAGCAAAAGTGATGGTTAGGCTAAAAAACGGGGACTTCTCTGTTAGACTTCTCTGCCTGCATGCTTCGTTGGATCAAGCTTCCATGTCGGAGAGGCCCTTGGGGCAAGGATCTGAGGCAAGCCTGGTGCCAATAGATGGCACAAAACAGACTTTCAGAATAACAATCTGCCAGGAACTGAACCCTGCCAACAATTATGTCTACTTAAAAGTGGATCCTTCCCCAGGTGGACCTTGGGATGACTAGAGTTCAGCCAACACCTTGTTGCAGTCTGAGAGGCCTTGAAGCAGAGAACTCAGCTAAGCTGTGTCTAAATTTCTTAACAGAAACTGTGACAACACTGTAAAGTGTTGTGAGCTGCTAACTTTGGGGGTAAATTTTTATGCAGCTGTGTGTGTGGCGGGGGGTGGGGGGGGAGGTGCTAAGTCACTTCAGTTGTGTCCGACTCTTTTCTATCCCCTGGTCTGTAGCCTGTCAGGCTCCTCTGTCTATGGAATTCTCCAGGCAAGAATACTGGAGTGGGTTGCCATGTCCTTCTCCAGGGGATCTTTCCAACCCAGAGATCGAACCTGGGTCTCCCGCATTGCAGGCAGATTCTTCACCATCTGAGCTACCAGACAAACTCTGTTTCTATGCAGCAATAGAAACTAATACAGTGGACAAAGATACACCATCTTAACGATGAAAAGAAAATTGGAGTAACTAAATGTCAGACTTCAAAGCAAAGAACATTGTCAAAGATAGAGATATTCACTGAATAATGATAAAGATGCCAATTCATCAGGAGGATCCCTGATAGAACTGCAAGAAGAAAAAGGCAAATCCATTAGTCAATGGATTTGACTTTAATATCCATCTCTTAGGAGATGATTGAACATGAAAACCAAAAATGAGTAAGAATATAGACGATTTGAACAACACTATCAACCACTTTTACAAAATTGAAATTTATAGAATATTCCACCCAACAGCAGCAGAATAAACATTCTGTTCATGTACACATGAAATATTTCCAAGAACAGACCATATTGTGTGCCATAAATAAGTTTTAATAAATGAAAAAGTGTTCAAATTATCCAGAATATGTTCTCTAGGTACCATGGAACTGGAAATGACCAACAGAAATCTGGAAAATCTTAAATCTTTGGAAATTAACTCATTTTTAAATAAGTTATGGGTCAGAAAATAAGTTACAAGAGAAATTAGGAGGTATCTTGAATATGAGTAAAAACTATATAAAAATCATTGGCTATAGCAAAGTTGTACCTAGAAGGAAGTTGATAACTTTAAATGTTTATATTATACAGGAAGAAAAAGTCAATCGTCTACAGTTTCTTTTAAAGCTAGAAAGAAAAGAGTATATATAAGACAAAAGAGGAAATAAAAATCATAGTTAAATGAAATAGATACCAGGAAAATAATAGAAAAAAATTCCCTGAAACCAGTACTTGCTTCTTGAAAAGATCAACAAACTAAAAAAATCCTTCAGACAGAAAATGCATTAGATCAAGAAGAAAATTGTGGTAAGGCAGAAAACATCACAATGCTCCTGCTCAGTCACTTCAGTCGTGTTCGACTCTGTGTGACCCTGTGGACAGTAGTCCGCCAGGCTCCTCTGTCCATGGGATTCTCCAGGCAAGAATATGGGAATAGGCTGCCATGTTCTCCTCCAGGGGGTCTTCCCGACTTAGGGATAGAACCCACACCTCTTACATCTCCAGCGTTGGCAGGCAGGTTTTTTACCATTAGCACCCCTGGGAAGCCACTAGAATGTCTCCAGCCATTACCAAATGTCTCTGGGAGCAAACCCCTCAGTTGAGAATCATTGTAATAAATTATAATAATAAAGGGAAAAGGCAAATGATCATAACAATGGACACAGAAAAGACATTTGACAAATCCAACACCCATTCATGATAAAAAAAAAAAAAACTCCCAAAGAACTAGAAATACAAGAGAACTTCTCAACCTGATTTAAAAAAAAAAAAGAAAAAATAAAAATCCACAAGAAGCCTGTAAGTAATAGCACACTTAACTGAATGCTTTACCCTAGGATTGGAATCCACTAAGGATGACTGCTCTCATCATTTCTAATAAACATTTTACTGTTAAGCCAATTCAATAAGGCAAGAAAAATAAAGGCTTACAGATCGGAAAGGCAGAACAAAAATTGTCTTTATTTGTAGATGACATGATAACATGTAGATGCTGCTGCTGCTGCTGCTAAGTCGCTTCAGTCGTGTCTGACTCTGTGTGACCCCATAGACAGCAGCCTACCAGGCTCTGCCATCCTTGGGATTCCCCAGGCAAGAACACTGGAGTGGGTTGCCATTTCTTTCTCTAATGCATGAAGTGAAAAGTGAAAATGAAGTTGCCCAGTCGTGTCCAACTCTTCGTGACCCCATGGACTGCAGCCTACCAGGCTCCTCCGTCCATGGGATTCTCCAGGCATGAGTACTGGAGTGGGTTGTCATTGCCTTCTCCGACATGTAGATGACATACTAATAAACCTCTAAAGCACTTAAAGAATAATGAATTCAAGAAGGTCACAAGATACAAGATTAACATAAAATCAGTTATGTTTTTATGTACTAGCAATGAATGATCTGAAAATAGAATTAAGAAAACAATTTTATTTACAATAGTATTAAAAACAGGGAGACCTGGCATGCTGCAGTCCATGGGGTCACAAAGAGTCACACACGACTGAGCAACTGAACTGAACTGATTAAAAAGAATAAAATATCTAAGAATAAATTTTACCACAAATGGGAACAACCTGTTCACTAAAGTACATTAAGCAGTCCTGAGTCAAATTAGTGAGGATCTAAATAAATGGGAGGGGGAACCACATACCATATTCATGAATTGGAAGACTTAATATTGTTAAGGTGGCCGTTCTTCTCAAATTGACTTATATCTTCAACCCAATCCCTATCAAAATTGTAGTAGACTTGTGTACAAATTAATAAGCTAATTCCAAAATTTATATAGTAACACAAGGAGCTAAGCCAGGAGCCAGGAAACTTTTTCTCTAAATGGCCAGACAGTAAACAGGCTTTTCACTCCCCACTATCCTTGTTGCAACTATTCAGCTTTACCAATGTAGTTCAAAAAACAGTCACAGAAAATTCACAATGGACAGGTATTGCCATATGTCAATAAAACTTTATTTACAAGACGAAGTGGCAACCTGGAACTTAGACTAGCCAAAAAATTTTTGAAAAAGAAGGAAAAAACGGAGTGACTTAACCCTAAGTGATTTCCATACTTGTTATAAAGTTATAGTAATGAAGACAATGTGAAATTGGTATAACGATGGAAACATAGATCAATGGAACAGAATAGAGTCCAGAAATCACTCACAAATGTTTGATCAGTTGATTTTCAGTGAAAGTGCCAGGGTAATTCAATGGCAGAAAGGGTAGAATATCTGTATGGAAAGAAAAAAAAAGTTGTGCATAAAAATTAACTTGAAACTGATTATATGCCAGAGTGTATAGCCTAAAACTATAAACTTTTAGGAGAAAATATATAACCAAAAGCATGATCTATAATAGAAAAAAAACTGACAAACTGGATTCTTCAAGATTTTAAAAGATCTTTTCAAAGGATGCAACTAAGAAATTAAAAAGGGAAGTCATTTGACCATGAGAAAATACTTACAAAACATAAAGTTTAAAAGATTTGTACCTAGAATACATATGAACTCGGAACTAAACAATAATAACTCTTACAAGTCAATAATAAGAGAACAAAAAATAGAGGCAGAAGATTTGAATAGACATTTGCCAAAGAAGATACGAAAATGGCAAATGAACACCTGCAAAGATGTTGTTCGTCACAAGGGAAATGCAAAGTAAAGCCACCAGGTACGAATAACACCCACGGGAATGGCTCATTAAAAAGACATGATACCAACTGTTGTCACGGATGTGGAGAAACTGGAACCCCTCACATAGCTGGTAGAAATGTAATACGCTGCAGTGATAAGCCACTTTGCAAAACTGTTTGGCAATTTCCCACAGATTAAATGTTCAAGTACAATGCAACCCAGTAATTTTATTCCTAGGTCTGCCTAAAGAGAAAGAAAATTTATGTCCACCCAAAAACTAGTATTCAAATATTCACGGTGGCATTCTTTTTTTTTTTCTTTTATTCGTAGCAGCATTATAGCTGAAAATAATCCAAATATCAATCAGTTGGTGAATGGATAAACAAAATGCAGTGTATCTCTACAACGGCATACTATGCAGCAATTAAAATGAAACTACTGATAAATGCAACAAAATGATGAACCTCAGAAACACGATGCCAGCTGGCACAAAGTGCAATCTGTTTATTTGCAGAAAATTTCCAGAAAATACAAACCTATAGAAACAGGAAGCAGATTTCTCTTGCCTTAGTCCAGGGCTGGGAGCAGGGACTGACGGATTTGTTCTAAAATTTCATGATGGTTATGATTGCATAACTGTATACATCTAATGAAATTCATTGACTGGGTGAATGGTATTGAAAATATAACAGTAAAGTTGTTTAAAACTGGGAAAAGTACAAAACAAAAATATGTGCAGGAATCCCAGTGCTTCCATAGTGAGAGGCCCCATCGGGCCCACAGAAGATCGCATGGGATTTCTCAGGACACAGGGGCAGGTCACAGAATACTGAGGTGTGGCTGGAATCAAAGATATTTGAACTTTGTCAAATTTTCCCAGGATAACCCCCTTCCTCAGCTTCTGCCTTTCCTTATTAATTCTTCTGTCCTATTTTCTATAAAACAGAGGATATGGTCAACAAAGTTTGCACGAGTGTTGTTTAAAATCTCTTCACATAGAGTAGCCACAATTCTCAGAAAGAAGAAATATTTTTTAAAAAAGTCTTCCTTGTTACTAACTTATTACAAAGTCTAACAAAACCAAATCATGCCAATCAAACCCCTGATCTTACTTCATACTTCCTAAGTGTTATATAATAACCTTAAAACCTATAGTTTAATGTCTTACAGGGATTAGGCAGAATTAATACATTAAAATGTCTTTCTAAGCACTGATGGGAATTTGTATGTATGAATCTTATTAAAGGAACTGTCAAAATGGACAGAATCCACATTTAGCCAAGCATATGATGAAGACTGGAGAAGGGAATGGCAACCTGCTCCAGTATTCTTGCCTGGGAAATCCCACGGACAGAGAAGCCTGGCGAACTGCAGTCCTGGCATTGCAAAGAGTCAGACACGACTGAGCAACTAACCAGCAAACAACAACGATGAAGACAGCAGGCCTAATTTTAAAATAATAAAAATCTCATTTCTTCTACAGAACAGAGAGGGGAGTGGGTCAGTGTGTGTACTGAGTGGAGACCCCCTGGAACAAAGACAGAACATACAGGTACAGTATAAGTCTGTTTTCCTTCAGTTGGTAGTGAACCTAGATGAGAACTGAGTGAAGCAAGTAGAACAAAAGAAGTATGGGCCTTTCTTGAGCTACTAAGCTAAAAGAGCAGCTGCTGGATACATGTATTTAGGAGATGTGTGTTCATACCAAACCTGCATGTGAATTATTATAGCAGCTTTTATTCATAATTGCCCAAACCTGGGAGCAACCATCAGGACTGGGAAATCAAATCATTTCTGGGGGGATCTTCCCAATCCAGGGATCAAACCCAGGTCTCCTGCATGGTGGGCGGATTCTTTACCAGCTGAGCCACAAGAAAAGCCCAAGAATACTGTTGTGGGTAGCCTGTCTTCTGCTGTCTTCTCCAGCAGATCTTCCTGACCCAGGAATTGAATTGGGGTCTCCTGCATTGCAGGCAGATACTTTACCAACTGAGATATCAGGGAGCAACCAAGATGTTCTTTCAGTAAGTGAATGAATAAACAAACTGTGATACATCCAGACAACGGATGTACATTTGGGAAAGGAGTTTTTTAAAACAATTACGCTGGTCCTGGTTGAAGCCCCCACCCCCAGCACTCCCTCCCTCTCTCCCTGTGGTGCTCAGCACACTGACAAGCAGAGTCAGTGGGTAAAGGTTATTTGATGAAAGCAACTGCTGCTGCTAAGTCGCTTCAGTCGTGTCCGACTCTGTGCGACCCCAGAGATGGCAGCCCACCAGGCTCCCAGGTCCCTGGGATTCTCCAGGCAAGAACACTGGAGTGGGTTGCCATTTCCTTCTCCAATTCATGAAAGTGAAAAAATAAAGTGAAGTCGCTCAGTTGTGTCTGACTCCTAGCGACCCCATGGACTGCAGCCCACCAGGCCCCTCCATCCATGGGATTTTCCAGGCAAGAGTACTGGAGTGGGTTGCCATTGCCTTCTCCAGATGAAAGCAAAGGGACCACGTATCACTGGATCAAGAAATTAAACACAGAAAATCCACAGGCATGCATTCACTTATTGTCTCAAGGCAGGACTTGTTTAAAGAGCAGGGAAGCATTCTATGTGCTTAGGACCCTGCGGTTTTGCTTTTTGCCTGGGAGGTGTTTTGCTGCTGTATCACGCTTTCCACATGTGGTTCAGTTGTGGGTAAGAACTTTCCATTGTAACTTGCAAATGATGTCAGATGTGCAATCTATGGCCCAAGGAGAGGATTTTTCCTCCTTATCTTATCTTACCGATCTCTCCATGATAGAAGATAGGACATTTTACCCTACTCTAACTAACCCAACCCCACGTCCAAGGAGCTGTGGCTGCGCAGGCGCCACAGAGGAGGAGCTATCCCACGTTGAAGGTCAGGAAGGGCGGCTGTGAGGAGACACCCCTCGTCCAAGGTAAGGAGCAGCAGTTGCGCTTTGCTGGAGCAGCCGTGAAGAGATACCCCACACCCAAGGTAAGAGAAACCCAAGTAAGACAGTAGGTGTTGCAAGAGGGCATCAGAGGGCAGACACACTGAAACCATACTCACAGAAAACTAGTCAATCTAATCACACTAGGACCAGAGCCTTGTCTAACTCAATGAAACT
The DNA here is from genome assembly GCF_000754665.1 of Bison bison bison. Classification (NCBI taxonomy): domain Eukaryota; kingdom Metazoa; phylum Chordata; class Mammalia; order Artiodactyla; family Bovidae; genus Bison; species Bison bison. Next base: position 911,379 of record NW_011494527.1, read on the forward strand.
AAGCCATGCCCGTGTGGCAACCCAAGACAGGCGGGTCATGGTGGAGAGATCTGACAGAATGTGGTCCACTGGAGAAGGGAATGGCAAACCACTTCAGTATTCTTGCCTTGAGAACCCCATGAACAGTATGAAAAGGCAAAATGATAGGATACTGAAAGAGG
>NW_011494527.1:913249-917173 GCF_000754665.1 Bison bison bison
TAATGCTCAAAATTCTCCAAGCCAGGCTTCAGCAATATGTGAACCGTGAACTTCCTGATGTTCAAGCTGGTTTTAGAAAAGGCAGAAGAACCAGGGATCAAATTGCCAACATCCGCTGGATCATGGAAAAAGCAAGAGAGTTCCAGAAAAACATCTATTTCTGCTTTATTGACTATGCCAAAGCCTTTGACTGTGTGGATCACAATAAACTGTGGAAAATTCTGAAAGAGATGGGAATACCAGACCACCTGATCTGCCTCTTGAGAAATTTGTATGCAGGTCAGGAAGCAACAGTTAGAACTGGACATGGAACAACAGACTGGATCCAAATAGGAAAAGGAGTACATCAAGGATGTATATTGTCACCCTGCTTATTTAACTTCTAGGCAGAGTACATCATGAGAAACGCTGGACTGGAAGAAACACAAGCTGGAATCAAGATTGCCGGGAGAAATATCAATAACCTCAGATATGCAGATGACACCACCCTTATGGCAGAAAGTGGAGAGGAACTAAAAAGCCTCTTGATGAAAGTGAAAGAGGAGAGTGAAAAAGTTGGCTTAAAACTCAACATTCAGAAAACGAAGATCATGGCATCTGGTCCCATCACTTCATGGAAAATAAATGGGGTAACAGTGGAAACATTGTCCGACTTTATTTTTTTGGGCTCCAAAATCACTGCAGATGGTGATCAGCCATGAAATTAAAAGACGCTTACTCCTTGGAAGGAAAGTTATGACCAACCTAGATAGCATATTCAGAAGCAGAGACATTACTTTGCCAACAAAGGTTCGTCTAGTCAAGGCTATGGTTTTTCCTGTGGTCATGTATGGATGTGAGAGTTGGACTGTGAAGAAAGCTGAGCGCCGAAGAATTGATGCTTTTGAGCTGTGGTGTTGGAGAAGACTCCTGAGAGTCCCTTGGACTGCAAGGAGATCCAACCAGTCCATTCTGAAGGAGATCAGCCCTGGGATTTCTTTGGAAGGAATGATGGTAAAGCTGAAACTCCAGTACTTTGGCCACCTCATGCGAAGAGTTGACTCATTGGAAAAGACTCTGATTCTGGGAGGGATTGGGGGCAGGAGGAGAAGGGGACGACAGAGGATGAGATGGCTGGATGGCATCACTGACTCGATGGACGTGGGTCTCAGTGAACTCCGGGAGTAGGTGATGGACAGGGAGGCCTGGCGTGCTGCCATTCATGGGGTCGCAAAGAGTCGGACATGACTGAGCGACTGAACTGAACTGAACTAACCCACAATATTGATCCCTCTGCAGAAAGGGGCAGCCTGAGGAAAATAATGCATCCATCCATCATTCCAGCAGGTGGCGCCCTCTCCACTCCATCCTCATTCCGCTGACAGCCCAGGCTGCCATACCATATCCTTACCAATTTACCCGGCAAATTAAACAGCTGAAGGCCTGGTCTGAAGTCGGGAAGTAATCTTAGGGTGTTTAGAACCTATCCAGACTAAAAGTTTATCCCTTCTGTGCAAAAATTTAGTGTATAGTCCAATCCTGCCCTTATTTTGGTAGATGAATTTAGCTTGAAAACTGGATTGTGTTTAGAATACTGCAAATATTTTGAGAACACTAAAACCGCTAAAATTCATCTCCTCAGCTGTTTTGTCTGATGTCACATCAACCATTTTTTTGAGGGGCAATGTGGTGTAGTGACTGAAGTGAAGTGAAAGTCACTCAGTCATGTCCGACTGCAACCCTACCAGGCTTCTCTGTCCATGGAGTTCTCCAGGCCAGAATACTGGAATGGGTAGCCGTTCTCTTTGCCAGGGGATCTTCCCAACTCAGGGATTGAACCCAGGTCTCCTGCATTGCAGACGGATTCTTTACCATCTGTGCCAAAAGCCCACAAGAACCAGACTCCCCATATTCAAATCCCACCTCCCCCAAAACTAAGAATTTTACAATTTGGGGCAGTGTTCAAGAGATGAGCTTTTCAAACTGTAAAATAGGGCTGATGATTAAATGGGTAAATATAGATAAAATACTCAGCACAGTACCTGGTGTATAATAAAACTTAATATGAGCTATCATCTTCTAATGTTTAATGTGTGTTTCTACTGTTTAATGTGTATTTATGTCCTCTTCTTCCCATCCATCTTCAAGGTCCTTGAGAAGAGAGATAATGTCTCCTTCATCAGCTATGTCCCAGGATTGGTTTTCTCTCTTCTCCCAGACACCTTGCCCAGGGCTATGTGATCAACAAGGGGAACTGGGAACATGTCCTTGAGTTTTGACTACTACCTATGTGAAATTCCTCTATCTTCACACTGAGACTCCCAGCCCTGGAGTTATGTGGCCTCCCCTTCCCACCACTAAAAGATTCACTTTCTATCCCAGAATCTGATCTCATCATATTTAAAGCTTGGATATCATTCTTGAGACAAATAGGCTGCTTTATTCGATTGATGGGCAAGAGGGATGGAGAGAGACAATTGAATCATATTTAGTAACAGTACCAGGGCCCTGAGCATACCTGCATATATGCATTCAAGACATAGTGATTTTAGCCAGTGAGAGGAGATAGAAGCTTACAAAAGCATACTGATTTGTAAGCATCCTGGGGAGTGTGGGGGTGAAGGGTGGACCATGAGAAAGGAGGTGAGTGTAGGCAAGCATAAGTGAAGGTGACCACAGGCCCTATCTCTCCATGAAATCGTTAATCTGACTTGCCAACCAAAAGGTTTGAATCTGGATTTCTGGCTCTTGTTGAAAAAGAAGCAATCAGATAAGGACAGGCTGGCGGGGAGCCTGGCTGCTCCTCTGGACTCCACACATGGTCTTCAGTGCAGCGGCGTCCCTCCCCTTCCCCGTGACTGCAACTTTCACCTCTCCTGTGTGTTTCCTGCCTGGCTCCTGTGCATATCTGAATGGTGCACGTTATTATTAACCCTCTTTGATGAGTAATTGAAGCCCAGGCAGTTGAGTAAATTTCCCAAGGTTGCCTAACTGAAAGTGAAGGAACTAGAATTGGAATTTTGGCCCATTATATTCTAAAATCCATGATCTTCATGCTCCACCAACCTTCACAGAGGAGATTTATGTGGCATACAAATATCAGTTAGAACATATACTCATGGACAGAAGTGGTGTAAGAAAGAGTCTGATATTTGGGAGTAGGGAGACCTGGACTCAAGAGGAAGCTCTGGCACTTGCTGGGTGTTACACCTTGGGCACATCATTTCGTGTCACCTCTCTGGGCATCAGATGGCTCATATGTAAAATGAGCATGCCCAGGTCTACTTCCCAAGGTTTTTAATATCACAGGAGATGTCTGGAGAGTCCTAGGTACAATGGCAAGCCCTACAACTCTGAGGGATTGCTAGGCCAGCAAGGAGGGGGCTGGCAAATTGGTCCTGCTGTAAAGGAAAGTCAGGAGGGCTTGATTTGAACCAGACTTCTGGTGGCTGAGATGTTAAAGAATCAGCCTGCAATGCAGGAGACCCGGGTTTGATCCCTAGGCTGGGAAGATTCCCTTGCAGAAGGGGTTGCCATTCCCTTCATTGGTGTGCAACCCACACCAATATTCTTGCCTAGAAAATCCCACGGACAGAGGAGCCTGGCAGGCTAAAGTTTGTGGGGTCTCAAAGAGTGGGACACGACTGAGCGACTAACACGCTTTCAGGAAAGGAAAGGAAAGAGAAGTCACTCAGTCGTGTCCGACTCTTTGCGACCCCATGGGCTACAGCCTACAGGGCTCCTCCCTCCATGGAATTTTCCAGGCAAGAGTACTGGAGTGGGTTGCCATTGCGTCAAAATATGAAAGGGCTGGCTGAGCCTAGTTGTCCCTGATTGAAGGGTAAGAAGGGTACAGTTCAAATGCACCCAGGGAAATCAGCGATGATACTCGAGATTCGAGGGAGGGTCGGTTAGGTCTCCAACTGCCCGGTTTTCTACCTGTCT
>NW_011494527.1:917711-928747 GCF_000754665.1 Bison bison bison
GGGTGCGGTGTGTATGGGCGGGGGGCGGTTGGGTTCCGGGCCCCGGAGCGAGTTTTCTGAGCAGAGAAGGGGTACTCCGAGAATGGAGACTGGGGGTCCCGAGCTGGGGAGCGCCTCCAGGGCGAGGGTGTCCACTCCGCGGACCAGAGGCAGGTCGGGGTGTGCGGGCCGGGGAAGGACTTTAGGCGCGTCTGGCACGCGCGCCTGCAAACCCCTGTCTTCCCCCATCGCGCCGTGAGGCATCCCCTCTTTCCACTTTTGCAGGACTTTCCAGCCAGAATATTCTAGAATAAAGCTTAAATACTGGCATGCATGGAACCTCAGGGAAGCCGTTCGATTGGGCCTCCTCATTTAGAACCTCCCTCACCCCCAGCCAAGGAGAGCTCAAAGGGGTCTTGCAGGAACCCAAGACTCAGGTAGGAACGAGCTGCCCAGAGAACACCCAGAGAATTGGTGGAAACTGGGTTCTCCACAGCAGATGGCCTGGCCCTTGTTACTGCTCTGCAGGGTTTTGGCAGTTCTGAGAATTCTCAGTGAATTCTGGGGCCACTGCTCTTGCTACTAACCCCCGGGCGTCTCCTCTGACATTCTGGGCTGTTTCTGCCCCCTCCTGCAGAGTTTCCATATTTGGCTATTTCAGATTTACTTTCATCAGAAGTCGGTTACCTCGCAGTGACAGGCAGGGCTGCTATGCGCTCGCGGTGGGGTTGGTGAAAGGAGGCGTGGCTCCCGGCGGGGACTGTCCCCTGCGCACCCCACCCTCCACAGCCCCGGGCTCTGACCCGTGTCCCTTCCGGACAGGCCTCTAGTAACCAACTGAATTCAGTAAATATTTATTGGGCACCAGTTCTGGGTGAGAAATGGGGAAGGGCCAGTGGAATACTTTCCTTCTTTCAGAGATACTTGCATTTTAAAAGGAGACATAAAATGAAAATTGGTTTAAGTGCTTCTGGGTATAGAACAGTTCTGGCGGAGGTGGGTGAGATAATTTTAGGCAGGGAAAGCCTGGGCTAGAACCTCTCAAATGGAGCATGCAGCTGCCTGCCTTGCCTTCCCCACAGACAGCTGAAGACCGGGGTGTTAGCGCGATTGATGGTTTGGGTGAAAACCTTATCATCTGAACACTCTCACCTCCAACTTCAATTTAAACGAGAGACAGACGTTGCTGCAGAAGAGATGAAGGTGCGTTGGAGGCAGAAAATGTCCAACCTTTATTTATCAAGGTTGTTGTTGTTGCTGTTTTGGTTCTTGTTTTGGACTCAGTGGAATGGGCTGACCCTCAGATGCTGGAATCTCTCTCTCCCTGGGTTCTGGACACTGGGACAAGAAAGCCTTCTGTCTGAGCCAAACTGTGGAAGCCCCGCCAGAGGGGTGGTGGTGGAGGGGGAGACTTTCTCGGGTCCTCTGGGCTGAGGTCTGAGGACAAGCAGGGTTTCCATTGATCCACAAGCATCATCCACCTGCCCTGGGTGGCAGAGTAGTGGAAAAACTATGGAAAGGCGATGGGGTCCCATCCACTGGAAGTACTTGCTGTCGCCACTGGAATAAATGCAGACAGAGGGGGCTGGATGTCTCTGAGTCAGTCCCATCAGGCTAGCCTGGGAAACAGACCGCCTGTGATTATCTCAGCTTTACTGGAGAGGACCCTGAAGAAGAAAATATTAAAGCCTTGTTCATAAAGCCCTTCCCCTTTCAAAGCATTTTTCCCATTACTCTGGACATTTTGTCCTCCACGATACCCTTGAGAGTCAGGCCAAAGCAGGATTATTGTCCACATGGCCCAGATGGAGAGGGGGAAGCACTGAGAGTGAAATAACCCTTTGGACACCACTGCTGGGCCAGGCCTGGGTCTCCAAGGACTGTGGTTCCTCTGACCCAGGCCCCTCACCTTGGTTTCTCAGAGCTACATCCACCCACCTCAAGCTCAGCGAGGGGTGACGAGGGGAGGTGCCTGCATGCCTGCCATGCTTGGTTGCCTCCGACTCTTTGCAATTATAGCCTATGGACTGTAGCCCGCCAGGCTCCTCTGTCCATGGGATTCTCCAGGCAAGATACTGGAGTGAGTAGCCATTTCCTCCTCCAGAGGATCTTCCCAACCCAGGGATCAAACCCACATCTACCCAAGTCTCCTGCACTGTAGGTGGATTCTTTACGGCTGGGCCACCAGGGCTTCCCTGTTGGCTCAGATGGCAAAGAATCTGCCTGCAGTGTAGGAGGTTCAGGTTCAATCTCTGGTTTCGGAAGATATTCTGGAGAAGGGAATGGCAACCCACTCCAGTATTCTTGCCTGGAGAATCCCAGGGACAGAGGAGCCTGGCAGGCAAGGAGTCAGACATGACCGAGCAACTAACAAGCGGACTCAGACTCTGATCATGCCTGGATGATCTGTTCCCAGTAACACAGAGCAAGTTCTCCTGGATACTCTGGCCACAGCATGAACAGACACCTCCTGTGATAGTTCCACCTCCGCTAGCAAACTCAGGGTGAGAATCAGGGTATCTGGTCTTGTTTGTAGCCTGGCGTCTGGCACGGAGGAGGACTAAACAGATGCTGGTGTTGAATTCACTGGAAGTGTGTCTCCCTTGGGCTTCGAGCTGCCGGGGCCCGATGGTTGGGAAACGCATCCTGGGTGGGGCTCTGGAGACACTGTGCTGCCAGCAGGACTCATCTGCACCCCAAAGTCAGCATAGCACCGTTCAGTTGACAAACAGCTGTCTCATCTGCTGAACGTCTCACTGCCTCCCTGAGAGCAGGGAGAGGCAGCTGCTGTTCTTGCATGTTAGTGGGCTGCAAGCTGGGCTCAGACATGACTTCAAATATCTCACAGCGCGTGGGGAGTGGCCAGGACCTCAGCGCATGTCTTCTGACTCGAGTTCATGAGCTCTGATAGTTTTGTGGCTAGAGGAAACCAGGATTCTGGGCAGGAGGGTGGGGGGACCCGAAGGGCGTTCATCAAAGGTTGCCTGACACCTCTGTCACCCATCCGGGTTCTTTAATGAGAGTCAGGAGACCAGGGAGAGGAGGGCAGCGGCTGAGGCCTCCTCTGAATAGCGATGCCTGTTCAGATGGTGACTTTTCCCGACGTTCCTCTGGGGCAGGAGCTGTCACCCCAGTAGTGTTGTAGGTAGGGTGTGTGTGTGCATGTGTGTGTGTGTGTGTGTGTGTGTGTGTGTGTGTGTGTGTGAGGGAACAAGCTGCAGGGCAGAAGTCACCCCCAGGGCTGCTGAGGATAGAGCCAGGCTACAGAGTTTGCTGCTTTGCTCAGAGCGAAACTGCATTTGGAGGGCCAGACAGCAGCCGTTCCCCTTGGGTCCCCAGCAGGCCCTGTCTTGTGAGGAAGTGGGCTGGAGGGGCAGGGGGAAAATAAAAGTGAAAACACTCAGCGGTCCTCATAGAAAAATTCAAAGTCCCTTTGCGGTGGCAGTGATAAGTCCTTTCTGCCCATTGGCACCTGGAGGCAGGCAGTGGTACCTACAGGCGGGGACGGGGCTGTAGAGAGAGCAGATGCAGCCAAGTGTTGGCGCAAGTCCTGTGGCCCCGGGGTGACTGAGGGAGCCCGAGGAGCGCCCCGCCCCAGGGTTCGTGTTTGCAGGAAGGAGTACCCAGCTCACTTCCTTCCAGGAGAGCCTCACACCTTTTTCCTTGACCCGCGCTCCATCATCACCTCTCCTCTCCAAGCCAGAGCATCCCCGAGGTTTCCTCTGCAGCTTTTCTCTCTCTCAAGGAAAAGGAGCTCTCTTGACCAGTGGGAGAGCACCTTCTCCATCTACACCCCCGATCCCGCCCTCTCCTCTCTTGGAGACAGACCCATTCCCTTCATAATTCCCTGGCCACTGACTCCTTCCCCTCCACCACATGCTCCGTCTCTGTTAAACAAGACCCCAGCTTCCTCGCCCTTTCACCGACCAGATTCTGGAAAGAGCAGCTGGCACTCGCCCTTGCCCTTGGCGTTCTCTTCCTCGTCGGCTCCATGCACCTGCCCCTCTGCCCGTGTTGCCCTTTGCAGGCTTCCAGGGCTGCTAATCCTCAGTCGCCAGCCTGCTCTGCAGCTGCTGCTCGGCTCCTGGAAGGGGGCCACACCGTCCCCACTGATGTTTCCTTCCTTGACCTGGAGCTCCTCGTCCTCTTCCCGCCCTGAGCGGGGCTAGGGCTGTGTCTTCAGGCTCCCCTGGAGCCCTGCGGTGCAGCCAAGGTTAACCAGCACTCCTAGGCAAAGGCTGATCAAGTCTCTGCCTCTCAACCAGCTCTCTTCTTGGCCAGTTCGATTTGTGATGTTTCAGGAGCCCCTTGGGCTTCCCTTGTGGCTCAGCTGGTAAAGAATCTGCCCGCAATGTGGGAGATCTGGGTTCGATCCCTGGGTTGGGAAGATCCCCTGGAGAAGGGAAAGGCTCCCCACTCCGGTATTCTGGCCTGGAGAATTCCACGGACCGTGTAGTCCATGGGGTCACAAAGAGTCGGACACGACTGAGCGACTTTCACTTTCATAGGAGCCCCTTAGACACTCACCCAAGCCCCCTTCCCCCGCGTTCTCCCTGAGCCTGACAGACATCCCTGCTGCACCCTCATCTTCTCTGCCCCGTCTCCAGCTGGTCCTGACCTGCTGTCTTTCCCCGGGGCTGCTGCCTGAGTTCCCCCGTCCAGCCCCCTCCTTCCTGTACTCCCTGAGCTGTCTGTTCACTCACTTCCCTGCTTCTCTCCACACTGCTGCGGGGTGACCTCCTTACTGCAGAGTCTAATCAAGACCTACTCCTTCCACTCATGGCGTGGTAGAAATAGTGTGGACTTCAGATCTGTTATTTATGACTTTCCAGTTGTTGTTGTATGGTTGGGGCAAGTTGCCCAACTTCCATGAGTTTCTGTATTCCCACAGGTAAACAGAGATAGTAATGTCACCCACTTGGGGTTGCTGGAAGGATTAAACGAGCCAATTATATACACAGAGCCTAGTGTCTGGCAAGTATTCAACAAAGCTGGCTTTCTTCTTTTATGTTTTTGACAGCATAGGGATTTGTGGGGTCTCTGGGGAGGTGGAAAATGTTTGTCTAGCCTGAAAGCATTCAAATTTAAATTAAAAACAGACAAGCACAAGACCTGCCACATACCAGGGTAGACCATCATTTAAACTACCCTATTGCTTCCACTCTGCAATCTCTAGACCAGGCCAACCTCAAGGGCCAGAGTAGGTGAACTGGCACAGTGCAGGGCATGGTGCAGATAAGCTGTGCTGAGCCCACAGCAGGCAGAGGGCAGAGAGGGGGGCTACCAATCCCAGATAAAAAGAGGCCCAGCTCCAGGGGTGGGTGTCAAAGGGAGATTTCCAGTCCTTGAGAAAGACTCGTGGGCAGAGCAGTGCAACCTTGGAGGAATAGTGGTGCTGGGCAGTGAGGCAGCACGGGGACCCAGCAGAAGAGAAAATGGACTTGGGAAGCCAAATACAGGCACTGGCTTGGTCACCAGAAACAGAGCCGTCACTTCGGTGGAATCAACTGTGAGGTCACAGCAGAATGAGGAGTGAGTCGACTTGGGGCCAAACTGCCAGCCAGAGCCCTCTCTGTGCTCCCTTCCTAAGCGGATGGCTCGGGACAGCCCCACCTGTGCCCTGAGCCTCCATTAGAGGAGCCCTTGATGCTGGCGGATGGAGGTGGGTGTGGGCATGGAGTTAAGCTGAACCAGTCATGAAAGTCTGTCTTTTGCCTTCAGGATGTGGGGACTCTGAGGAAGAGACTGGGCAGGTATCTCTGATACAACCTAAGATAACGTCCCATGCTTCCCTGGGTTAAAGGCAAAAAAGTGAAGGCTTGAATGCTGCTAAGTAGATGCAGAGTAAAAGAAATGACCAAGCTGGTGGGATCATTCCAGGAAGCCCCTCCTGAGGAATGGGAGGACGGAGAGTTGGGAGGAGGCTGGGGAATACTGGGCTGTGGGCAAAGGCGTCTCTGCAGGACATAGGAAGGAAGGAATGTGTGTGTGCTCAGTGGGTCTGACTCTTTGCGACCCCATGAACTGTAGCCCTCCAGGCTCCTCTCTCCATGGGATTTCTCAGGCAAGAATACTCGAGTCAGTTGCCATTTCCTCCTCCTGAGGATCTTCCCAACCCAGGGATCAAACCCTTGTCTCCATTTCCTACATCTGCTGCATTGGCAGGCAGATTCTTTACCACCAAGCCACGTGGGGAGCCAGGTGAATAGTTGTTCTTAATGGATGGAAAGTAGATTATTCTAGAATGAATTGATATTGAGCTAGTTGTTATAGAAAAACACCCAGTAATTTGGGCTTTGCTTCAACCTCTCCATAGCATTCCCACAGACCTTCCTCTGAAATGTCCAGTGCCATGTCTTTGCTTTGGATGGGCAGATGGTACATTCTTTCAATTTTTCCTCGATGCTGACAAAAATTCCATATATGTGAGTTCAGTGGTTCACTGACTGACACTGGATCTGTCTAACAAGTGTGACTTCTATAGCCCCTATCTCGTCCACCTTGTGACTATATTGCTGGGTTACATCAACTCTGGTTATGCTGGGTTGAACAGCTGCAAGGCCTTGTCGACTAAAAAAAAGATGCACAAGCTGAGAGTTGTGACTTCCCTTTTATTTGGGGCAAATTGAGGACTGCAGCCTGGGAGACAGCACCTCAGATAGTTCTGAGAGACTGCTGCAAAGAGGTAGTGGGGGAAGGTCAATATATAAGATTTCGGTGAAGGGGAAGTTCAATGCAATCAAATGTTTGCTTTACAAGAGGCTTTCTGCTAGTCACAAGGAGTTGTCATCATGAAGGGATTTAGTGCTTTTCTAGATATGAAAAGAGGCAAGGATTTGGGATTATGAAATCAGTTCCTGAAAATATCTAACTATCTAAAGACCTGTTCCCAAAACCATCCCAAAGAAAAAGAAATGCAAGAAGGCAAAGTGGTTGTCTGAGGAGGCTTTACAAATAGCTGAGAAAAGAAGAGAAGCAAAAAGCAAGGGAGAAAGGGAAAGATATACCCAACTGAATGCAGAGTTCCAGACAATAGGAAGAAGAGATAAGAAAGCCTTCACAAATGAACAATACAAAGAAATAGAGGAAAACAATAGAATGGGAAAGACTCGAGATGTCTTCAAGAAAATTGGAGATATCAAGGGAACATTTCATGTAAGGATGGGCACAATAAAGGACAGAGATGATAAGAACCTAACATAAGCAGAAGAGATTAAGAAGAGGTGGCAAGAATACACAGAAAAACTATATGAAAAAGGTCTTAATGACCAGAAAAACCACAATGGTGTGATCACTCACTTAGAGCCAGATGTCCTGGAGTGTGAAGTCAAGTGGGCTTTAGGAAGCATTACTACAAACAAAGCTAGTGGAGGTGATGGAATTCCAGCTGAGCTATTTAAACTCCTAAAAGATGAGTCTGTTGAAATACTGCACTCAATATGCCAGCAAATTTGGAATAGTCAGCAGTGGCCACAAGACTGGAAAAGGTCGGTTTTCATCCCAATTCCAAAGAAGGGCAATGCCAAAGAACGTTCAAAGTATCATACAGTTGCTCTCATTTTGCATGCTAGTAAGGTTATGCTCAAAATCCTTCAAGCTAGGTTTCAACAGTATGTGAACAGAGAACTTCTAGATATACAAGCTGGGTTTAGAAAAGGCAGAGGAACCAGAGATCAAATTGCAAACATTTGTTGAATTGTAGATAGCAAGGGATTCCCAGAAAAATATGTACTTCTGCTTCATTGACTACACTAAAGCCTTTGACTGTGTGGATCACAACAAACTGTGGAAAATTCTTAAAGTGATGGGAATACCAAACCACCTTACTTGCCTCCTGAACATAGGTCAAGAAGCAACAGTTAGATCCGGACATGGGACAAACGGACTGGTTCCAAATTGGGAAAGGAGTACGTCAAGGCTGTATATTGTCACCCTGTTTATTTAATTTATATGCAGAGTACATCACGCGAAATGCCGGGCTGGATGAATCACAAGCTGGCAAGCTGAAGATTGCCAGGAGAGATATCAATAACCTCAGATATGCAGATGATACCACTCTAATGGTAGAAAGAGAAGAGGAACTTTAGTTCCTCTTGATGAAGGTGAGAAAGGAGGGTGAAAAAACTGGCTTAAAACTCAATAAAAAAAAAAACTAAGATCATGACATCTGGTCCCATCACTTCATGGCAAATAGAAGGGAAAACAGTGCAAACAGGGACAGACTTTATTTTTGGGCTCCAAAATCACTGCAGACAGAGGCTGCAGCCACAAAATTAAAAGACAGTTGCTCCTTGGAAGGAAAGCTATGACGAACGTAGATAATGTATTAAAAACCAAAGTCATCACTTTGCCAACAAAGGTCCATCTAGTCAAAGGTATGGTTTTTCCAGTTATCATGTACAGATGTGAGAGTTGGACCATAAAGAAGGCTGAGCACCAAAGAATTGATGCTTTCAAATTGTGGTGCTGGTGAAGACACTTGAGAGTCCCTTGGACAACAAAGAGATCAAATCAGTCAATCCTAAAGAAAATCAACCCTGAATATTCATTGGAAGGATTGATATTGAAGCTGAAACTCCAATACTGTGGCCACCTGATGTGAAGAACTGACTCATTGGAAAAGACCCTGATGCTGGGAAAGATTGAGTGCAAGAGGAGGGGGTGGCAGAAGATGAGATGGTTAGATAGCATCACCAACTCAAAAGATACAAATTTGAGCCAACTCTGGGAGATAGTGAAGGACAGGGAACCCTGGCATGCGACAGTCCACGGGGTCACAAAGAGTTAGATGGGACTTAGAGACTGAACAGTAACCAAAGATCTGTTCCACCAGTTTCCCTGGAGCACAGAGCGCTTCACTCTCCACCCTGATCTGCCTTCAGGGTGTGGTGAAGGTCAACAGCTGCAGCAGCACAAGGTTCAGACTCCGCAGTAGTAGATGGCAAATGCCCTTGGCAAGCACCTGTTTGTAGTTGATAGCCTTCTATACTTGACTTATCTGTTCCTAACTTTCTTCATATCATTTCTCCTGCCTGGAATGCCTCCTGTTTTAATCTACTATTTCATGCCTCTTTCACTCTTTTCAAAGAAAACTCAAATTTAGTTTCTCATTAGAAAGGCTGGCCCCAAGACCATGCCCAGGTTCAATAATATAATAGGAGGACTCACAGGATTCAGTGAATAGTCATACAGCTAAGGCTTTTCACATTGAAAGGATACAAAACAAAATCAGCAGAGGGAAAAGGCACCTGGGACAAAGTCTGGAGGAGACTAGGTGCGTGCTTCCAAGTGTCCTCCCCCGGTGAAGTCACACAGGACGTGCTTGATTCATCCTGGACTGTGAATTGTGGTAACACCTGTGAAATGTCATCTATTGGGAAAGCTCATTGGAGACTCAGCATCGAGGGTTTTTACTGGAGACTGGTCATATAGGCACCTTCTGCATAGCATACACTGAAAATCCCAGACTTCCAGGAAAAAAAAACAAAACAAAAAACACAGCAACAAAAACAGCAGATGTTCAACCCAAACCATATTGTTTGCACAGTTTAGGTACCATGAGCAACTCAGGATGGGGACAGCCCACCCCAAATCCACCTTCCCAGACATCATGCAAGGGCTCTCTAGGGGTGGCAGTTGCAGCCCTACTATCTTAACCCTTTCCTGCCCAGCTTCCCTGCATAATCCTACCTCAGTCAGTTCAGTCGCTCAGTTTTGTCCATCTCTTTGTGATACCATGGACTGTAGCATGCCAGGCTTCCCTGTCCATCACCAACTCCCGAAGCTTACTCAAATTCATGTGCATTGAGTAGGTGATGCCATCTGACCATCTCATCCTCCGTTGTCCACTTCTCCTCCTGCCTTCAATATTTCCCAGCATCAATTCTCTTCCAAGGAGTCAGGTCTTTGCTTTAGGCGGCCAAAGTTCTGGAGTTTCAGCTTCAGCATCGGTCCCTAACTAATCCCACCTCAGTGCCTAACTATAATTATGCTACAGAGAGAATCCCCCTACGTGAGGGGCCAGAAGACCTGGGTTCGAGCCCAACATGGCCACCTACTGCTAGGTGACCCTTTGGATCCCGCAAACTTCATTTTCCTATTTGGAAAAGGAGAGTCGTAGTTCTTGTTTGTAGATTTCCAGGGTGACTGTGAGGATCAAGTGTGATGACTTAGTAGGTATCCACCCTGCTTGATTGAGCGCCTGCTATGTCCAGGGCTCTGAGTGACCACGGAGGGCATGGAGGGAAGCGTGGTGCAATGGCTTTGATAGGAGACAAGCCTGAGGTCGAGTCCTGGCCCGGCAGTTGGCAGCTGTGTCACCTAATCATGCTCTTCGAGCTCCCTGAGCTTCAAGACCTGATCTGTAAAAGGTGAGCATGAGTCATGAAAGTAGTGCCTATCCTTCACCGGGCTGCTGTGCAGAGTACGTGCAACTAGGAAGCAGCTAGCCACAGTATCTAGCACATTGCAGGCACCCAAAGGGGCAGCTGTTCATTTACTCAGATATTCGAGTGCTTGCTCGAGACACAGTCCCAGCCCTGCTTTCCATGTATGGATACAGACTGATATTGAACAGATAATCACCTTAAAAATGAGTGTACTCAGAAGTGCGATGAAGGAGATGTGTGATGATGGGTTTGTGCTGAGGAAGAAGGGGGCCAAGCTGGCTGAAGGGGCCTGTGAGGCTTCGCTGCATAGCGAGGCTTAAGCTGGGCTCGGATGACTTGAGTTCAGTGAGAGGTGGGGGTCGGGGAAGGGATGTTTCCAGAGCAGAGGCAAGAGCGTGAACGAAGGGAGACCAGTCTTAGGATGAGGGCTGGGGGAAAGAAGGGTCTCCACTCCTGCGAGGAATGGCAAAAAAAAAAAAAAAAAGCCAGAGAGGCTAGAGAATAAGGGGTGGGGAGGGAGATGCCCTGGAGAAGTGGGCGGGGCCGTGGTTAGCTCCATGAAGGGTTTGGAACCTGAGAGTGATGGGAGTCGGTGGAAAGTCTGTGGGAGCAAGAACACCTTGACTTTTTCAAAGGCCCGTCAGGCTGCTGTGTGGGGGAAACATCCCT
>NW_011494527.1:928859-938951 GCF_000754665.1 Bison bison bison
GCCAGGGATGATTCCAGTTGTCTAGCCACTACAGCAGGATAAAAAGTGGCCCTTCATGGAGACGGAGCCCTGCAGAGAGGAGACATCAGTACCGTTTTAGGTGTGTTGGCGCTGGGGTGCCTGTGAAACACTGAAAAGGAGACGCCAGGTGGGCAGTAGCCCATGTGGGTCCAGATGCAGTGGGGACACTGGGGAGCGGTTAGTTTGTTTGTGATCTTTGATGGCAGGACACTGTGGTTTCGGGGACGCTAAAGGGAAAGAGTGTTTTAAAGTGTGCATTTGGGGTGAGGGTGGGGGTTGGGGTCACTAATATCTGATGTAGCTGGGAAGCCAGCTGAGATAAAGATGGGAAATTGACTACTGGCTTAAGTGACCCGGAAGTCCCTGGGCCCTGGGTGAGAGCAGCATGGGGTGCTTGGTGGGGGTGTAAGCCAGGCCCGAGTGGGCTGAGGATTGGATGGATCGGTTTGACCAGAGGCCGGTGGGGATGGTCACTCCACTGCATGAGGTGGGTGGGTGGGGGCGGTGTCAGGAGGTTTGGCTGGGAGGAGAAGGCAAGCTCGAGCTTCTTAGGCAAATGTGAGAGTGGGAATTTGGAAGGTGGCTTGCCTCTGAGAAGAGACCTGTGCTTGTGTGAGTGCCAAGGAAGGAGGCAGCTGAACAAGAGAGGCTGAAGGGAGGAGGCTGAAGTCTCAGGCATGAGGAGAGCCTGGTGCAGACGCCGCCTCTGCGAGGGTGTGTGGGCCGTGGAGCAGCCCCCCTCCACCCACACAGGGGGACAGAGTGTGCAGGCTCTGCTCAGTGGCAGGAAGTGGAGGTAGCTTTGGTCGGAAGACGTCTGTTTTCTGTGCAGTAGGAAGAGAAGTTTCCCGGTGAGATGGAGGGAGATGTGATCAAGGTCTGTGGAGAGAAGAGAGGTTTGCAACAGATGTTGGAAACAAGAGAGTGAGCTGAAAGGCAAGCTGGCCCAGAGCCCTGTGACCTGTTCTCCTGAAAGAAGTCTCTGGTGAAGGACTCGAGCCAACGTGATTTTGAATCTCTAGAACCTTGTGAGATGCCTCGGTGAGGACCCCATACCTATTTTTTGAATAAACAAAAACAAGAACGTTTTTTCCTTCTCAGCATTTTCCCTCCTTCCCACGTACCTGTCTGCCCACCCAGGGGCTGCTTCATGCTGGTGGGACCAAGGAGCACCGTTGAGGCTCTAATCTTCCACCCACCTCCTCATGCCCACTACCCCACTGCCCACCAAGTGCCCATCATCGGCCAGCTTTGCCTTCTCCAGCTGTGACCGGTAGACTGCCAGGACTCAGAACGGAGTGTCAGGCCCTGGGAAGCACGCTCAGTGGGAGAGAGCCTGTCCTGCCTCCTCCAGAAACTCTTGAGGCTGTTGTTCAGTCTTCCCGTGAGTTCTTACTGATCACCCAGCATGTGCCCTGTTCTAAGTATTGCTTACCTTCAGAAGCAGAAGAAACATTCCCGGAGGCAGAAGAAACATTCCCGCCCTCACAGAGCTTATATTCTGGCAGGAAGGTAGTAAAGGAGTAAGCACCTGGCATGCTGCATGGTAATAAGTGCTTTGGGGAGGAATGCAGCAGGCTAGGGGGCTGCTGGGATGTTATGATTCCAGGTGGGTTGCGAAGTCCTCTCCTGTGAGCTCATGTTTGAGCAGGGAAGTGAGGAATGCGCTATTCAGGGGTCGGGGGTGCAAGTGTTCCAGCAGGGGGATAGCACGCAGGAGGCGCATCTGCCACTCAAGAGAGAGCCAGGCTCGTGCGACTGGAGTGTGTCCTGGGAAATGGAGACAGAGAATGGAGACCAGGTCACAGAACTCTGAGGACACCGGCTCACACCCTGAGTAAGATGGGGTCCTTGGGGCAGAGGAGGGACACATATCTGACTCTGACTGCTGGGTTGTGAACACACTGTGAAGGGACAGAGGCAGAGGAAGAGACCAGCCAGGGGACAAGGACTATATCCAGTGAGGATGACGGTGACTTAGACCGGGATGGTTATGCTGACAGTAATGAGACATGGGTAGATATGTTTGGAGGAACAGCCAATAGGATTTGGTGTTGTGGGATGGAGAGTGGGAGGAGCCAAGGATGACTTCACAGCTCTTGGTCCAAGCTTCAGGGGGATTGGTGGTGCCCGTTTACTGAGCTGGGGGAAGGTAGTGGGAGGAGCCAGCTGGATGGGGACGGAGGAAGGCCAGATGTCTCACGTTTGAGATGCTTAATGAATAAATGTGGAGCTCTGGACTAGGCATTCGGGATGACTCATATTCAGGATGGGGACCCAGCCTGCAGATAGGAACCAGGAAATTGTCGGCCTTAGATGACATCTGAGCCCCGATGAGCTCACAAGAGCACCAGTGTAGATGGAAGGGGCACAGCACCAGGCCAGGTGCCCGAGAGGTGGGGCACTGAGGCATGGCCAGCGAGGAGATGGTGATCTGGAAGCCGGCACATGTCACACTGTAATGGGCTAGAATCGAGCCCGGGAACTTGTCAAAAAGGTAGACTTCTGGGTACTACGGAGGGATCCTGATTCTAAAACATGTTAATTAGGGCACTCTAAACTATTGTGGATTTCCTTAGGTGGCGCTAGTGGTAAAGAACCTGCCTGCCGATGCAGGAGACATAAGAGATGATGGTTCAATCCCTGGATTTCCCCTTGGAGAATCCCACTTCAGTATTCTTGGGCTTCCCTGGCTGCTCAGACAGTAAAGAATCTGCCTGCAATGCGGGAGACCTGGGCTTGATCCCTGGGTTGGGAAGATTCCTTGGAGGAGGGCATGGCAACCCTATTCTTGCCTGGAGAATCCCCGTAGACAGGGGAGCCTGGTGGGCTACAGTCCGTGGTATTGCAAAGAGTTGGACATGACTGAGCCATTAAACACAGAACAAATTATTGTAACAAATGGGACCCCAAAACAAAGGTCTGTTTCTGTCCAAGCCAGTGTTTTTTTTAATATTTTATTTATTTGGTTGTGCTGGGTCTTAGTTGTAGCATGTGGGATCTAGTTCCCTGACTGGGGATCGAACCCAGGCCTTCTGCATTGGGAGCACGGAGTCTTAGCCACTGGACCACCAGGGAATTCCCCAAGCCAACATTTTGATCATGCCCCAGGGCACATTCTTAGCAGAGCATCCAGGGACCGAGCCACTCTGGAAACTGTTGCTGTGCTTGGCACCTAGGTATGCTCCCCACTGAATTGAAAACCCCTTGGAAATAGGAACTTGGGGTCCTGTCCCACTGCACCCTTTCCCACAATAGAATGAGAGTCAGACCTCTGCATGCAGCAGGCACTGAATAAATGCTGGCCAGGAGTGAAGAATGGACAGACATGGATATGAAGTGTTTATTTTTGTGCCAGACACTGTGTGCTGGTAATTTATGTGGATCAACACATCTAATCCTAACTCAGGATTAGAGTTAGCCTTAAAGGCAGGTGCCTTTCGTGTCCTATCTTCTAGATGAAGAAAAGGTGACACAGGAAAGTGAATGGCAGAAGAGGTTGGACCCCAGTGGTCTGGTTCCAGAGCTGGTCTCTAACCATCAGGCTGCACTGCCTGTCATTCCACACCTCCTTTTTGGTACCAGTTGGGATGTGATACCTTTTCTTCCAGCCATGACATGAAGTAAACAGCACTGGATTTGGAGGCAGAAAGCCTAGATTCAGATTCTCACTGCATCACATGTTGGCTGTGTAATTTGGGGGCATAGGTACTTCACAACTTGGGGCCTCAAGTACTTCATCAGAAACATGACTGTGATTTCCCCCATGGGGTTCATATGAGGACTGGGTGTGATCTTGTTTGTGAAAGTACAAACTGCAAAGTCCTTGTGCAGGTAAGGTATTATTAACTTGAAAAAAAGATCAAACTGTGGAACCCCTACGACTGATTACCGTAAGAGCTGCCAGAGGGGTGTAGACTGTAGGAAACCCAACAAGCCTTGTTTAACCAGACCAGTTCCTCTATACCATCCTTTATGTATTGATGTTTCTTCCTGACATTTGGTTTGACAGGTTCGCTGTTTCTGAAAAACTGTGACACTTTTGTTCATCTGATAACCCTTAAGTACCCTCCACAGCTGACTGGCTCAGTTGTGGGAAGCCACTCTTCAGATTCTGTCTTCTTCTCTTGGGTCCCCTTTCCGGGCTCCCCACCCACTTCCCCTCTCTGTCGTCCTGATCAAGCCCATAGGTCCCAATAGCCTGACATCAAGCATTGAACTGAGCAGACTCTAGGCTGCCTGCCCATGTGTGGGCTGGGCACCTGGGGTGGTGGGCCTCGGGAAGCTTCTCTCCCTGGAGCTGGGCCGAGAGGACCACATTTGGTCCCATCTGCTTCCTCCCCAGGCCGCTGGTCAGGGGATTGCCTGTCTGCCTCTCCCAGGCCATTGACTCATGCTCCAGCCACAGACTCTCCCAGAGCTCTGGGCGCTTTTGGCAGCTGACAGAATGTCACTGGTCTGTGGTCAGCTTTGGAGATACGAACTGAATACAATGGCAGATGTGCATGAGCTTTGTGGGAAGCTGAGGCCCAGCTCAAATGAGGTTGGCTTTTGGTAGCTAAAAGTCACTGAAAGGTCAGGTCAGGGTTTCTGGATCCTTCTTGGCATGTCTGTTCTGTAGCCTGAAGAGCCGTGGTCCCAGTCTCTCCTCTTTCCTTAGAGAACCCTTAGGCCATGGAGGGTAGGACCTGTCCCAGTCCTCACTTCAACATGCTTTGAAGTCCCATGCTAAAATCTGAACTGCTATTCTTTGGCTTTGTTCCCAAGCTCCCGTGTCACTTCACTTGTGGGGCCGCTGGAAGTCTCCATCACTTTCTGAGAGCGTGTGCTCTGCCTGCCTGTCTTTAGGAGAAAAAGGACCATCAGGAAGGGAGAGAGAGAGAGCTAAGTCTGAGATGGTAGCCCAGTGTCTCGCTGAAGCAGGGACCCTCACCCACACTCGGAAGTACAGTCTGGCTGAGGATGGGGGAGCCTTTCAAATGAGGAGAGGTGGGAGTTGTGGCAGGAACTAAGGGCAGAGGGTGAGCCCTGCAGGGAGCCACCCGGAGGTGTGGTCTGGGGTGGGAGGGGAAGCAAAAATACAGTGTCCCCAGGGGAGTTCTGAGAAGGAAGTGCCAAATGCCACATAAAGGGCAAGAGGGCTCCAGGTTGGGAGAGGCCAGGTGGCAGGTCTGATTCTGTGGTTATGGTTTAGAGTTTAGATCACCAACTGAACACAACATGCTTTTCCAAACCGCTTACGTAGTAGGGCCCGACACCCGGGTGATTTGGGCCCCCAGCTTGTTCAAGAGCAGAGGGAGGGCAGTGGGTGGATGAGGTCTGAGGAGGGACACGGGTCTGAAGGGACGGCTGTGGAGTTGGGAGGGGAAGGGAGGGGAGAAGGTGGCTGGTGCTGGTGTTGCTGGGCTGGTTGCTGAGTAGCCTGGAGACCGCTCCCTGCCATGAGGTGGTGGTGCTGGTGTGAGGATTCCTCCCCGCCCCATGCTACATTTCTTTTTCCCCATCAGTGTCTGCATGTAGTGGTTTCTCAGCAAAAGCACGATTTACAAGTGACTGATTGACCGTGTTTAGTGGGAGATCTTTCAGTGTAACCAGGAATTCAAAAGGGTGCATTGGGTGAAGCGAGGAGGAAAATGTGTTTGGAGGATGAAATGGAGACATGAGAAAATTGCAACAGAAAGGGTAGAGGAGAAGCAGTGAGCTTAGTCAAGGGTCCCAGGGGAGAAGGGGCAGCACCTTGTGGGGTGGGAGGGGGGGGGTGGTCTCTGGAAAACCCACCTTGGTGCATGCATGGGAAGGTGAGTCAGCAATGAGCTGTGCCCACCCACAAGATTATCAAGGTCTTAGTAAGAGGGCTGACTGAAGCGGGGTGTGGGGGGAGAGTAGAGGACATGGGAGGAGAGGTGGGCTCACAGGACTCTGTCATCAGACTTATACTCATCACTTTCACTTCTGGGTGAGCGCATGGGGGTAGTAATGTGGGTACTTGTGGTGGAATTGCTAAATTGTGTCCGACTCTTGCAAACCCATGAACTGTAGCCTGCCAGGCTCCTCTGTCCATGGGATTCTCCAGGCAAGAATGCTGGAGTGGGTTGCCTTTCCTTCTCCAGGAGATCATCTCGACCCAGGGATCGAACCCGGGTCTCCTGCATTGCAGGCAGACTCTTTACCGACTTGAGCTACAAGGGAAAAAGCCAAGTCCATTCACAGCAAACAGGTGAGTGAGGAAACGTGAGAAGAGGAGAAGAACATAGGAAGGTTTTGGGAATATTTAGGCAAGTCTCCATGGGCTGAGGTAGTTGTCTTCTCACCTGAAGGAAGGAGTGCCTTCAGAAAAGGAACCATTGATGGAGGGCTCTGTGCGCTCTCTTGGCTGACTCTGGGGCCTGGAGACTAATGAGGACAGCCCCCTCTCCCAGCAGCTCATCAAGCGAACCCCAGACCTAGAAGTGGGGACAGCAATGGACATGGAGCTGAAGCTGAGGATCCCTGAGTCAAAGTTTCTTCTAAAGGAAGCTCTTGTGGGAAGATCAGCGGTCCTTTCTCCTCTTGTTCTAACTTCTGAGCAAGCACATCCCAAAGGTCTCCTGCAGCATCACGTGGAGCAGGTAGACTCTGGATGGTTCTGAGCAGGAGAGAGAATTCCCTTCAAGGCTTCCCTGAGAGAGACTTGATATGAAAGCAGCAGCTGCCTTAGAACCAGGAGCCGGGTGGGAGTGCCCTTCAGCCCCTGACCACTGGCTTCTCTCCACCAACGGTGCTCTGCTGCTCTGCCAGGAAAATAAGGAACCAGAGGTTTCCTGACAACTTGGAGAGAAATCACACTTCTCTTCAAAGGAATTAAAACCATGCCCACGTCATCCTTCATCCTGCATCCAAGAAAAGCCTCTTCTGCAAAAGTATAAGGAAAAGAAAAGACACTCTCCTTCTGCCTCTGTGACATCAGAGCTGGCCATCCTGTGGGTGGACGGCTCGGGTTGAGGGCCAGTTGTCATGTGTCATCAGGCAGGAGTCACCTGCTTCCTATGTGGTCTCCTGTGTGGTTTCCCATCCTGTTAGACCTGATGGAAAAAGACCTCGCTTTGCCTGCATTTCTCCAAGGCCATTCTTCTGGGTCTAACCTTCATGGTTCAAGGTTAATGAAAATAAACCCAGTCTGGGCTTCCCTGGTGGTCCAGTGGTTAAGAGTCTTCCTGCCAATGCAGGGGACATGGCTTCCATCCCTGGTCCAGGAAGATCCCCATATGCCTGGGAGCAACTAAGCTTGTACGTGAGCCACAACTATTGAGCCTGTGCTCTAGAGCCCGGAAGCTACAACTACTGAAGCCCTCAAGCCCTAGAATCTGAGTTCCACAAGAGAAGCCACCACAATGAGAAGCCCACACACCACGGCTAGAGAGTAGCCCCCACCCACCGCAACTAGAGAAAAGCTCTCACATAACATTGAAGATGCAGCACACCCATAAATAGATGAATAGATAAATCTTTAAAAACAAAGAAACCCAGTCTGTCCCAGAGGTCACGTGGTGGTGGTGCAGTTGTGTTAGGTTGTGGGAACAGCAGAGAGGCAGAGAAGGTGGCGGGCTGGAGCAGAGACCTGGCGGTAGTCTTGAGGGCTTTTGCCTTCAGAGGAAGCAGATTTCTGGGCCATTGCAGACAGAGGCTTTGGGGATAGCTTGGGGCCCATCTCGGTTCTCTCCCTGTGGAGGCAGCATGCTCCATAAGGGCTTTTCTTTTTCCTCTTTTGCCACCTCCTCCTCCCTCCTCCTCTTCCTCTTCTTTTTTGTTTGGTTTTTAGTTATTGTTGTTGTTTTAATTTTCCTGCTTGTCACCCTTCTTCCTGGAAGAGCAGTATCTCAGAATTCAAGGGTCAGATGTGACGTTGAGAAAGCAGACCGCTTGTCCTCCCACGGGTGGGTGTCTGGCTGTCCCTGCTGTGGCTATATTCTATTAGATCACTGCCCAGGGCACAAGTTCTGGCATGTCCCTGAGTCACCCCATCTTGAGAGTCCACATTTTAACTTTTCCTCAGCACTAACCGCCATCTCCCCTCCCTTAACTTAAGCCCAGGACCCATCGCTGGGTCTCGGGTGGGTTTGGGGAAATAAGGTATTTGCACCTGCCCCCTGTTGCCAAATGTGCCCCTCAGGGGGTTGGCTTCTCATGGTCACGGGGAGGCCTGAGCAGAGCTGAGAAACGGGCAGTTTGCCGTCCAGCAGCCCATCCTGTGACTGGCAGCTTCATGGGCCAGTGTGGTGCTACCCATCCGCTGCCCACGGTTCAGGGACCACCTGGCACCTGGCCAGCCTTTGTGCCCCCATCTCGTCACCCGGGCCTGCAGGTCTCACCTCCCACAGGAAGCAGTGTCTCAACTCTCAGAACCCTGTCTTACAAAGAGGCCTCAGGAGGGGCTGCAGGCCTCTCCCACCTTCCCCAGACCACCCTGCTTCCCCAGGCACCGAGGTACATTTAACAACTATCCCTGGCCCCTGGGAACTGTTGTCAAATCCAGTCATTGGTTCTAGGGATCTCACAGAGGGGTGGTGGGGGGGTCATACCAGCTGAATGGGGGTTACCTTGGGGGGAAGCAGCACCTATTAAATCTCAAACAGGGGGCTACCCTGCTGGCTCAATGGTGAAGAATCCGCCTGCCAATGCCGGAGACACAGGTTCCATCTTCCATCTGGGAAGATCCCACATGGCGCAGAGCAACTAAGCCCGTGCACCCCAACTACTGAGCCTGTGTTCGAGGGCCCGGGAGCCACAAGGACAGAAGCCTTCATGCCTAGAGCCTGTGCTCCGCAACAAGAGGAGCCCTGGCAATGAGAAGCCCGCACATCACGACTGAAGAGTAGCCCCACTTGCTGGCCCTTGTGTTCTGAGATGCTGCTCTTCCAGGAAGAAGAGTGACTAGCAGGGAAATTAAACAAGAACTAAAAACCAAAGGAAAAAGAAGAGGAAGAGCAGGAGGAAGGAGGAGGCGGCAAAAGAGGAAGAAGAAAAGCCCTTTATGGAGCAGTTGCCTCCATGGGCAGAGAGACCTCCATGCAGCGACAAAGACCCAGCACAGCCAAGAATAATAAATAAACGGTCCCACGTAGGGAGCAGGGGCTGTGCTGGGGCAGGACCAGACCGCAGACTCCCGCACTAGCTTCCTGGAGCTCCCCCACAGCTATTGCTCTGGAATGTCTTATCTCTCCAGATCCTGTGTTCCTGACATAGTTATAAACCTGTTATGTCAAATGTCATCACTAAAATGACAGCCAAGGTAAAAAACAAAAAAAGGTATATATCCTTGTGCAATTATAAAACAATTATCCTTAGCCCAAAGAAAATGTCGCCATTCCTCGGAACCATGTAGTTTATGGTGGAAAGCGGTCGGCTGGTCTGAGTCATCCCCGTTGCCCTGAGGCTGGCCCTGGCTCTGCCTCTCCCCACATTCTCCACTTGCTCTGCTTCCGTCCGGCCTCCTGTCTCATTGGTGCCCTCGTCACTTAGTCCTCCGCACTGGAACCCGCGGGTCCTCCTCCGTGTCCTCTCCCGCAGCCCTTCCATCAGACCCGTTTCGGAATCTAGCATTTTCTCTCAGAAACCCTTCACGAACATGGCTCCTCTCCGCTCCTGCCTTAGATCAGGCCATCGTCATCCTCCTTTGGCCCGTTGTGGTGCTTCTTCCCCTCAGCTCCCCGCCTGGGCCTGTCTTCTGTGTCCGTCATCCCCCCAAAGTTGAAAACCATGGAGTGAAAACCCGGACTCCTTACCGGCACCCCCTCAGCCTTCACGGCGTGCCCTGCCCCCTCACCACAGGCCTCTCACAGGCGCCTCGCGAGGCGCTCCCGGAAGGGGATTCGGTTACACAGGAAACGGCTCCACCACGGGGGACGGCGAATCTGGGAAGCCACACGGAGCCTGGAGTGAGGCCCCTCTAAGAGGACTCACGGCGGGAAGCTGCCCACCCGCTCTAGAACGGACGGGACGAAGAGAGGAGATGGTGTTTCCAGAGCTTAGGAGCTGGGGACCTGCCTGCTGGAGCTCGTCCACAGAGAGGGCGGCCATTGGTGGGGATGAAAG
>NW_011494527.1:939051-969904 GCF_000754665.1 Bison bison bison
AGGAGCCCAGTCACTGTTGAGATGCTGCCTAGCACCGAGGGATGAGGGGACAACCGTCTACGTCTCCGTTCCTCCCACCTTGCAGTCTCCTGCCAGTGTCTCGCCTTGGCTGAACCGAGCCAGAAGCCAGGGAACCCTGCAAACAGTGTTTTGGGGGGCCAGCTCTCTTCACAGTGCAGACCAGGGCAGAGGGTGGATCTGAGAGCCAACAGGCAGGTGAATGGTGTGTTCCCCTAATTCCAAGTTCAGCTACAGTTAATCATTAAACTGCTCCAGAACTTTGTGATACCCTCTGGGAAATGGTTCTGTCTACTTCATTTTAGAAAATGCCTCCTCCTCCTGCAAGACCAGTGGGGATGTTTTCTTCTCTCTGGAATCATCACACACCTCAGAAAGTGGTGTGTGATGCTACACCACTGACATGGGCTACCCCTTACCTGGGCTCCAGCAGCTTGTTTAAATCTCTCTTGATGGGACTTGCCTCCAAAGTGTTGTCATGTATCATTCCCGGGTCTGATTTCCGCTGCTCCTCTTAGAGACCCTCAAGGGCAGACGTGTTGTCACAGGTCTACGTGTTCTCAGGACCTGGCCTGGGGCACGTAGGTGCTGAGTCCATGCAGGCGTGTACAAACAAGGAAGCCCTGGGATGTCTCCCCACGTGTCACAGCAAGTGAGTGGCGGAGCAGGGCTTGAGCCCAGGTCTCTGGTCCAGTGCCCTTTTCACTCTGGGATTTGATCTTGAATTTTCAATGGTTAAAAATTGAAAACCCTGAAGACAGTTCCTGGGCTTATGTATTATGAAGTAAAACATGATATATAGAAGCATTCCTCAGTTTTCCAAACCTTCATTAATCTATATGATATGCTGGGAGACTGTGGAGGTAGTGTGGACAGACAGACACAGACCTTCCTATTTTCACCTGAGACTGAATTCTGCTAGACTTGTGCCCTTTTGATTCTAACTAAAAGCCAAATGCTGTTTCAGAATGTTAGTTTATTTATTATGTGTTCCCCAAAAATGAATAAGAAGAAATATCTAAGTGAAGAAGAACAGTGGGGTCAAGTTGAGGCCCGGGATCTACCAGATATTAAAGCGCATGACAAAGTGTCTTAAGAAAGGAAGAAAGAAGGGAAGGGAGGAAGGGGAAGAGGGAGGAAATAATTTAAATAGCGACATCACAGACTTTCTTTGGAATTTCTAGAAAATTCTCAGCTAAAAGATGCATCAGTTTATGAAGCTTAAAAATAACATTTAAAAGGAACTCAGTATGAGTTCTTAGGGAGCAGATGGGGTGTCATTTTCTCTTGTCTTTTTTGGTTTGAGTTAATAACTCTTTAGTAGGAGGACCATTATAATTCCATTGATGGCAGGAATAAGGCACTGTTTACTGCAGTAAGGAGATATACAAGCTCTAAAAGTAATTTTGATGATTTTTTTTTCTTATTTATAAGAACTGAAATCTTTGGCTGTTCCTGTTACATAAGCTATTATACCCAGAGGGGAAAGATTTTAATAAAATGGAGCTCTTACTCATTTCCACTAAATAACCTCCTAGGAATGACAGAGTACCAGCTGGAAATGTTGAAGTGGTTAGAGAAATGTATTTGTTAGACAAAGAAACATCAGCCTTTATAGTTCTATTATTGGGGCTCTCTAACGTCAGCAAGCACAGTGCATCGGTTCCATTTTTGGAGCTGAGTCACAGGCCTGATGGAGCTTCAAAGGAAGGAGACAAACCCTGCTCTGGGAAAATTTACTGCTTGGTTCTGCTTGGCTAAGAACATTGCCCTGAAACATCGCAAGTCCTTATTGTATAGCAGAACACAAGTGCTTATTTTTTGGGGTGTTTAATGAGATGAAAATTTGATTGCTTAAGGACATATATTGGACAAGACAACATCTTGGAGAGTGAACAAAGTCACTGGATGACCTAGGCATACTGACCAGGGCCGGGCCAGACACGCAGTGGTAGGGTGAGTGTGGTCCACTGTGGGCCATTCAGCAGGTGGAAGGAGACTATCTGTGAGGGTCACATGCTGGGCCTGTCGGAATAAAGACTGACAAGGGGCAGGCCAACGGGCAGCCTGATAGAGCAGTGGTCCCCAAAGTGGACTTGAGGGGCCCTGAGGGTACTGGAGCGGCTGTTCCTAGGATGTGGGCTTCCTACAGCCAGTGGGCTCATATGTCATTCAGGTATGTTTTGGCATAGAATTGACAACTTTCACTTGCAACTTTTCCCCACGGAGAGCAGATGTTTGGCATTTACACCATTGCCTGGAGCTCCCTGAGACCCTTTCAGGTGATCTGCATGGGCAAATTGTCTGCATAATAATACTAAGATGTCATTTTCCATTTTTACTCTCCTTTTATGAGTGTGCAGAAGCTACGTGACATGTGATAATGCAACACTGAATGCAGAGTAGATATGAATATCCAGCTATCTTCTCTTAAGCCCAAACAGAGATGTGCAAAAATATATTTTTTTAAATGCCACTCTTACTAATTTTTTTCTTTTGGAAAATGATTATTTTTCATAAAAATATGATTTATGTTAACATGTAACTGGATCATTATTATCTTGTGTGCTTGGGTGCTAAGTCACTTCAGTTGTGTCCAACTCTTTGTGACCCTGTGGACTGTAGCCCACCAGGTCTCTCTGTCCATGGGATTCTCAAGGCAAGAATACTGGAGTGGGTTGCCATGACCTCCTCCAGGGGATCTTCCCAACCCAGGGATCAAACCCACATCTCTTATGTCTCCTGCATTAGCAGGCAAGTTCTTTACCACTGAGCCACCAGGGAAGCCATTCCCTTCTCCAGGGGATCTTCCCGACCCAGGGATTGAACCCAGGTCTCCTGCATTGCAGGCAGATTCTTTACCATCTGAGCCAACAGGGAAATCCCATTGCTATCTTAAAGTGAATTAATTAATAAAGAGGTTTTTTTTTTAGTTTCTCAATTTTAAGCTCAAATATGGTAAATATTAATACATATAACCCACATAAACAAAATCTCTTTGGTGTCCTCAAATTTCTTAAGGGATTTTATTTTGTGGAGTGGCTTTGGGTTCCTAACAAAATTGCGTGGAAAATAGAGAAAGATGGACAGACACACAGATGAGTGCATTAGATTTTTGTGCTGAGAAAGAGGAGAGAATGTGGTGGAGGGGAACCCTAACTGCGTTTTGTACATCCTCCTGCCTTGTTCTGGAGTTAAACAGGCTTGCTGCTCTAGGGTATCTCTGTGAGGGCCCAAATTTAGATGCTTTGTACTCAGACATGAGTCTGGTCTCGAGAGAGTGTCCTCCAAGGGCAGAGAATGCGAGCTGTCCTCCTGCTTGGGACTAGATGACACAGGGCAGGTCAGGGCAGTTGGGATAGGTTCTCCAGTCTTGGTGATCAGGTCATGTGTGTAGATCAAGGTCTGTGCCTCTTTATCTTCATAACTAAAATTTTGTTAAATCTCAAGAGTAAACCACGTTAAAAGGGGAACAACCACATCTTGGTCTGCTCACCTGCCACCCTTGAAGTTCTGTAGGAAACACAGAGAGGAGAAAGGTGGAACTTTGGTCTTAAACCCCAGGGTAAGTGGGGGAAAAAAAAAATCCCCTCTGCCAAGCTTGTCCAGAGAGAAAGCTTGATTTGCTGAAAGAGGTCAGTTGCTTTCTCTGCTCCATTCGCCCGGGCCACAGCCCAGCTTCAGACCACGGCAGCAGTGGGACAGGCCCGCAGCTGACCTGGGCAGAGCTGAAGGTTGAGTAGGGCTGCTCCTCTCCCACCGATGTGGTCAGGCCACACACAGCTGCTCCCAGGCCCAGCTGACCTCATCCGCTACAGGAGACTCATGAGGGATCCCGAGAACAGGCCAAAGCAAGCAAGCCTGAAGGCCAGGCCTTCCTGTACCACAACCGCACAGGAGGACATCACTTCTGTCCTTTCACCAAGGACCACCCGTACTCTCACCGTTTGCGGACACAGAGAGCATCACTCCTGGCACTGGGCCAAGGGGAGCAGCATGCCGGGCATGCAGAGCTCTTGTCAACCTGGGGGCCACAAGTGGGGGTCCCCAGGGTCCTTAAAGGTCCAGGTGTGAGGTGTCTGTGCTGTTTCATAGGTAGAAGGGTCTAGAGTTTTCATCAGATTTTCAAAGGTGGGGGGAGTCCTTGCTCAGAAAAGGTTAAGAATCACTGTGATATGACTCACTTATTTTTGTAACTGGAAGTTTATACCTCTTAATTTCGCTCCTCTATTACTCCCCCACCCCACCAAAAAAAAAAGAATCACTGTGTTAGAAGCCAACACTGCTTATAGCTGCCCTGTTGAGGGTTTTGAAAAAAATTCTATCCAATAATATTAACTCAGCAAATAGCTGAGTTGTTCTCCACGCCTGGCTTGGTGCTATGGGCTGGAAATGCAACAGTGAGCAAGACCAGATGCTATCTGTTTGTCACAGAGGACCACAGATATAAATAAAATAACCACACAAATGCATATCCAGTCTCAAATCAAGCATTGCTCTGAAGGGAAAGAACCTAGTTCTATGATAGATACAACAGTGGGTGAATAGCATTTTGGTTTTGTATATTTTTAAATTTTTGGATAGGTAATATATTCATGTTCAAAAATTCAGTAGGATTATATAGCAAAAATTCCACCCCTCACAAATACCCTTACTCATACCTCCAGCTACTCCATGGAAGCTTTAAGTGTTTTACAGACTAGTGAATTGGCCTCCTAACAGATTAGGGGGAGAAGAGAAAGCTTACCTGAGAATATGAAACTTGAAATTTGAAACACGAATGTGAGTTAACTAAGTGAAGAGGAATGGAAGGGGATAGGGGGAAGCACAGAGGCAACAGCTTGTGCAAAGGCCCTGGGGCTAGAGACAGCATAATATATTAGAAAGAAAGCCTGTGTGGCTGGAGTCATGAAGCAAGGGGAGGGGACACCCAGGAAGCTACTGAGTGAGGAGTATGCTTTGCATTGTCGGCTTTAACGTAGAAGCCCTGGGAAGCTACGGAATGATGAAGAGAGATAACCTTCCCTCATAGTGTTTTTGGGAAACTATCACCCTGGCTATAGTATGGAGAATAGATTGGAAGGAAAAGCAGTTAATGGGCTTTTATTCAGCTCAGGTGAGAAACGGTATGGCTTGGTGGTGGTGATATATCTATATATTTTGCAAGAATTATATTGGCA
Organism: Bison bison bison; assembly: GCF_000754665.1. Taxonomy (NCBI): domain Eukaryota; kingdom Metazoa; phylum Chordata; class Mammalia; order Artiodactyla; family Bovidae; genus Bison; species Bison bison. The sequence goes on from NW_011494527.1 coordinate 944,250, forward strand.
TGCAAGATTCTTGCTTGTTAACACAACATTTGTTTCAGTTTTCTCAACTGAGTGGAAGCAAAATCCATAATGAGTTTACTCAGAATGTAGTTAACACTTGGCTGTATTTTGTCCAAGCATGTAGCCCCACTGAAGGATAATTTAGCTCTTTGATGGACAAAGAGCTGAAGTCTCATACAACCCTGCTCAAAGTCATCTGGTTTAGACTCTCACCCGAGCACCCCAAAGCCATCTGGCTCCCTTCTGCGGGAGCCCTCCAGTGGCAGGAGGTTGTCACTGTTCCACAGTCATGACAGAAGGACCCTGTGGGTGATGTTCACCAATTAGGGAAAAAATAATTAAAACACCTGATGGCTCTGGCGGTTTTGATGCTCGTACACTGAGTTTTCCTTCTCTTCTGACCCCCAGGATGGCCTATTTTGAGGAGCAAGGAGGAGTGCCCTGTGGTTTCACCCGCCAGAATTCTGGCAACTCCATCTCCTTGGACTTCGAGCCCGACGCAGAGTACCAGTTTGTGGAGCGGTTGGAAGAGCGCTACAAGTGTGCCTTCTGCCACTCAGTGCTTCACAACCCCCACCAGACGGGCTGTGGGCACCGCTTCTGCCACCAGTGCATCCTGGCCCTGAGGTGAGCCGGCGGGGCCTCCGCTCCCGCCAGAAGCGGCCAGCGTGTTCCCGGGAGCGGCCGTCTGTGGCCGCTCAACTAAGATCAGGGTTTCGGGAATTGCTGTGGTTGCCCACAGAACCACAAATTTGGGGACGGGCTTTCCCAGGGCCCTTCTCTGAGAGCCTGAGGAGTATAACCTTCATTTTCTTCCCACTATCCTATTGATCGTCACCTTTTCAGACCACACCTGTTTTGCACGCGAGGGCCAACCTCTGTGCACAGTCTACACCGGGAAGGACCTGTCTCCCAAGAGGGTCTTTCTTGTAGGCTCCCTGACCTTCCCCTGCCCTGAGGCAGGGCACAGAGGTGAAGAGTTAGAGGTTAAGTGTGAAACAGGACCCTCTAGAATCTTCTGTTCTAGTGGAGGAGACAGGTGGTGGTACAGTGTGATAGCATAGGACCGCCAAGGGAACGTTGGCAGAGAACATTTGACTCTGTCTGCGGGACTCCCTCTTGGACTCACATCCTGGAGGATGAATGGGACTTTCAGGACTTTCACTGAGGAGGTGCTGAAATTGGGGTGCCAGAGGGCCCCTTCTGGAAAGAGGGAACAGCATGAGTAAAGATGGGGCCTGGCCTGCTCAGGGGGGACTTCAAGGGGTCAAGTGTGGCTGGAGTGCTGGGGCTGCTCTTAGAAAGGTTGTTGAGGTCAACCCTTAACTCTGGCTTCATTTTGACTTTTCTTTACAGAGAATTGGACACAGTCCCACTCTGCCCTGTAGATAAGGAGGTGATCAAATCTCAGGAGGTAAGACGATCCCTGGTTTGGGATGGAGCAGCCAGTGTCCTGGGTTGAACTGGACAGAGGAGTTGAAGCAAGAGAGCAGGAGGGGGACCCTTCCTTGGAGTCCAGATTCCTCTGCTGTGTGGTCAGGTTGGACCCCACTCCCACCCCTGTTCGAGAGAGGAGTTTTGGGTCCTTACTGAATCCCCAGGTCTTTTTACCCACATCCTCTTTACCCTCTTTCTATCCGAGCTCCAGTTACTGTGAGTTGCTTGCAGAAATGAAACATCCTATTTCCTGCAATTCACTTTCTCATCTGTTTAGTCTCTCAAACTTTCTTTTATTAAGTGTAATAATAGCTTTATTGAGATACAATGCATATGCCATAAAATTTCCTTTAAAGTGTGCATGTTTCTGGGGTGTGTGCCTAGGAGCGGAATGACTGGGTCACGTGATAACTCTATGTTTAACATTCTGAGGAACCAGCTAGGTTGTTTTCCAAAGCAGTATTCTTTCCAGCAAGGTGTGAGAGTTCCTAATTTCTCTAAATCCCTGACAAAATTTGTTGTGATCCATCTTTTTTATTATAGCCTTCCTAGGGGTTATAAGGAGAAGGAAATGGCAGCCCACTCCAGTGTTCTTGCCTGGAGAATCCCAGGGACGGGGAAGCCTGGTGGGCTGCCGTATATGGGGTCGCACAGAGTCGGACACAACTGAAGCAACTTAGCAGCAGCAGCAGCAGTGGTTATGAAGAGATACCTCATGGTTTTGAGGCTCTAGTGTTTGATGACATGGAGCATTATTTCCTGTGCTTGGCTGATTGGATATCTTCTTTGTAGAGATTTCTATTCAAATCCTTTGCCCATTTTTTTTAAGTGGGTTATTTGTCTTTTTAGTAAAGGTTCGTGTGCCTTCTCTTTGCTCTTATAATGCATTTTCCATAAGCCTAGCTGTACTTGTGTCTGCCTCACCCACTAGCCAGGGGTTGGCATACTACAACGTGGGATTTGTTGGGACTGATCCAGCCTGCCACCTGTTTTTGTATGGCCTGTGAGCTAAGAATGGCTTTTATATTTTTAAATCATTGAAAAAAATCAAAAGAAGGATACACAGGAACTCTGTACTGTTTTTTGCAACTTCTTGTGAGTCTATTTCAAAGTAAAAATTTATAAATCAAAGGAACAATGTTCTGTAACATGTGAAAATCATATGAAATTCACATTTGTGCCCGTAAATAACATCTTATCGGAACACAGGCATGCCCATTCACTTAAGTATTGTGTATAGCAGGCTGAATAGTGTCAACAGAGGACATTGCAACGTGGCTGACAAAGCTGAAAATAATTTACTCTCTGACCCTTTATGGAGAAAGTTTGCCAGCCCCTGGCTTGTGCTGAAACATAAGTCAGCAGAGCTTCAGTGATACCACCTGATGACTAATACAACGTTTACCCTGGGACAGGAAGTGGAAAGCATCGCCCCCATCCACAGCCCCACCTCCTGACCTTTGAGCATGTGGGGTCAAGTTCACCACCAGATTTCCCCCAGCTTCAGCCTACTGCAGTAAGCATTGAATTACCTGGCTTGTATGTCTGGTGGCCTGTCAGATGTATCTGAGACGGTCTTTTCTTATATGGTGGCGAATCTGGTATTTCCATTCCAACCACTGACTGGAAGTTTCCACCCAACTTTTGAGATGAACTGAAGACCAAATTAATAATAGATTCCTTCATGTTGCTCTAAAGCTTTGGAGTGTGTGAATCTATTATGTTTATCTTTTAGGTGTTTAAAGACAATTGCTGCAAAAGGGAAGTCCTCAATTTGTATGTGTTTTGCAAAAATGCTCCCAGATGTAATGCCAAGATTATTCTGGGACGATACCAGGTTGGTATTATTCATGAACAGTGTCTGCCATTTTCCAGTGTCATGTACTAAACACATTTTTATGTGTAAGTTCCTGGGCTAAGCGTGGTACATGGTTTTGGTGGGTGGCCCTCAGAAAATTTTTGTCTAGCAATACAGTTGGCTACAGTGTAGCATGCCAAGGGCTAAGGTATGAAATGAATCTCACAAGAAGAGATTCATTTTGTATGGAACACATGGAGAACATAACAATGTGTGCTAGACCTTGAATTACAGGTCCGGGTTCATTGATTCAAAAGAGAATGGCACATGCTGGGCAAAAGAAATGGTCGAGCCAAGGACACGTCATTTTGGAAAACTGTGAAGGACTTGGGATTCCAGGGCATGACTGCAGAAAGACATAGTTGTAAGGGGTCCCCTGCCTGGAAGCATTGCAGGTGCTGGGGTGGGTGTTTCCTGGCTGCTATGGGCCCTGCTCTCTTAGAAGTTATGATCTAAAGGAAGATGACGCAGACCAGAACAGAGCTGGGATGCAGTGTGAAGGTGAAACGTGGGTAAGGGATGCGGACAAGCAAGGTATAGGGGAGGTGACAGGTTGTCAAGTTCCTTTCAGATGAAACTGCCCTCCGTTACTCTCCCATCCATCAGCGGAAAGCCGTTAAACGGGAAGCAGGAAACACGGCTTTGCCAGAGCAGGCCCAGGTCAGGTTCCATCACGCCATGAATGAATGTGAGGCAGACGTCTCTAGCTTCCAGGGAACTGCTTGGAGACTGCTGCAAGTTTCCCCTCCCACCCTCCCGTACCACGCTGTGGAATGTATTTCTAGTGATTCAGTCCTTTTCCCAGCATTCCTCCAAACCCCCAGGCACTGAGCTCAGAAATGCGTAGATGATTTCCCTGTTAACCCAAGAATTTCTTTGGAAGTTCACGAAAGGTTTTTGTGTTTTCCTGAGACAGTCCCTCACCACTTGTTTTGATAGTCAGGTCCTATAGTAGAGTCCTTTGACCAACTTGGTTGTCATTAAGCCTGAGAAGGAAATGAGGCTCAAATGGCCATTGGTCAGCTCTCGTGACCAGATCATCACCTTCTGGAGAATAGTGGATGGCTTCTCTTCACCTGTTTCTTTCGTATTAATATTTCCTCTTACTCCCTGTTCTCCGTCACCTGTGTGGTAAGCTGTAGGATTTCACAGGGTGCAGAGTCTTGATGAATGTTGACTGTTTTGGTGACAGCTGAGGGGTAGCATCCATGAATTTTGGAGATGTAGATTTCAGCTGTCACTGTCATTACTAGAGGCAAAGGAGAATAGCTATAATGTTTATTTACCTCCTGTAGAAAAACTATGTGCCCTTTTTTTTTTTTCCCTTCAGAAGAGGGGTCAGCAAACTATTTCTCTCAGGAGCCAGATAGAAAATATTTTAAACTTTGCCAGCCAGTGTCTGTCCCAGCTGCCTGACTCTGCCATCTCGGAGGGAAAGCAGCCATAGCCAACATGGGAAGAAATACTTGTTGGTGTTCTCAGTTACACCTTATTTACAGAAACAAGTGGTGGGCCAGGTTTGGCCCAAGGGCTGTAGCTTGTCAGCCCTGTTTTAAAGGATCTTGTGGTAGGGAACAAGCCCACTAGGATTTTGACACCTTGTCAGCATCACAGGAACTTGCAGTGTTATCCCCAGGTCTTGTTAAGACTGGCCTGCTTGTAAAAGTCTGTAACATGAACAACACTGGACCGAACGTTGTCTGTGTCATCATTTTCTAAAGTGCTGGTTAAGAATGTCTCCCGACTTGACAGGGCTGACCCAAGCTTCTCCTGGGCCTGGGATTCTGATTCCTGAATTCCTCTCACTGCTCTGCTTTACTGCTTCTGGGACAGCTCCCTCTCCCTCGCTTTCCTTCCTCCAGTCCTTCCCCTTCCTTCATTTACTTAGGAGCTGGCCTTCTCTTCTTCCCTCTCAGCCCTCTGTTTCAGCTTTTACCACCCAGTGCTTCCCTGGTGGCTCAGCAGTAAAGAAAACACCTGCCAATTCTCGGGATGCAGGTTTGATCCCTGGGTAGGGAAGATCCCCTGGAGAAGGGCATGGCAACCCACTCCAGTGTTCTTGCCTAGAGAATCCCCATGGGCAGAGGAGCTTGGTGGGCTACAGGCCACAGAGTCGCAAAGAGTTGGACACAACTGAGTGACTAAACAACAACAGAGTGCAGAGATTTGGACTTGGTGCTGAGGGTGGGCATGGAGGGCGAAAAAAGAAATGACCTTGAGGAGCTGGTAAATTAATTGGCAGCGCTAAGGAGGATGTTCAAGGACTAACCTGAGAACGTGAGCAGGTTAGTAGATGACCTAAGATAAACTCAGCATGCTTCCTTCATCACCCATCTTCGAAGCCCTGTCCTCCAGACCAGGCTGGCTTTCGCAGCCTCCATGCAGACAGCCCTCTCCATGCCCTGTCCTCAGCAGAGGCAGCAGGTGGTTCCCCCACCAGCCCTCCCAGCTGTCCTCCTGCTGGCCCAAGGTCCTCCCCACCTCCGCCCTCCCCAGGCCTTGCAGCCGCTCCCCTTCCCAGTGCCCTGCTCAGTGCCCCACTGGCCTGTGGTTGCCTGTTGCAGGACCACCTTCAGCACTGCCTGTTCCAGCCTGTGCAGTGTTCTAATGAAAACTGTCGGGAGCCAGTCCTTCGCAAAGATCTGAAAGAGCATCTGAGCGCATACTGCCAGTTTCGAGAGGAAAAATGCCTTTATTGCAAAAAGGATGTGGTAGTCATCAATCTACAGGTAAAAAAAAAAAGACATCTTTATGGGACTGAATTCTGCCTGAGTGGTCACAGTGAATCAGATGGGGTACCAGAAGCACTTTTCTGAATTTATTTTTGTGCAGAAAGAGGCCTAAAGAATAACTTATCTGAGGGTTCTATAAAAAGCTGAAAGCCTTCTTGGTAGGTCTCTTTTCATGTATCATTGGCAAAAATGCTGTTTGATTACCTGCTGAGTGTGAGTGGGCCAAGTGCACACTAGTAGCTGAGTCACAAGGAGGGGACCACACTCTTTGTCCTCAGGATGCTCTGACAATTGGCGAGGCAGGATGCAGGCGTAAGAAGAAAGTGTGGGTACCTTTTACATGTGCCAAAGGAGCCATGCCAGTGACGTGCATCATCTGTCCTCTGCCAGCCCCATGACCTCTGACCTTCTTTGGAATAATTGGAAAACTGAATTCATTTATACTGAGAAAACAACCATCAGGAACCTTTTTGCTGCTAGGCTGTACCTTCTTGTAGAGGATGAGCCACACTGCATAGGTCCCCAAGGGGTTATATGTGCACACACTCTGAGGGCATACAGGGAGCCTTTGGAAGCCAGGTTGGCTTTATTTCAGCACCCTTTCATTGCTTCAGAATCACGAGGAAAACCTGTGTCCTGACTACCCAGTATCTTGTCCCAACAAGTGTTTGCAGACCATTCCAAGAACTGAGGTAAGTGTAAATAATTCTCTCAGTGATTTTACGTAAGATAAAGTTCAGTAATCATTACAGTGTGTGTTTGATAAAATCCCATAGGCGGGGGCCCGAGGCTTACCTTATCCTCATGATGGCCATGGTTTTGTCTTCCCTCACCTTCTCCCTGAGGATTCTTCTCCCTGAGAATTCTCTGTTTCCATGTTAGGCAGCCTCAGCTTGGCTTTTTTGCCTTCTGTTTCCTGTTTTCTCCTCAAGCTACCCTTGGCTCCCTGCTGACTGCAGTTATACCAGGTAGCTGGAGAGTCAGGATGCATTTCTATAGCCTGAGGCTGTCTGTTTCACAGGTGGATGAACACCTGGCCGTGTGTCCTGAAGCTGAACAAGACTGTCCTTTTAAGAACTATGGCTGTGCTGTAAAGGTATGGAGTGACTGTGTCTGTCTGCCTTCTGCTGTATCATTCATTTTACTCTGATTCCATTCAGGATGCAGGACATTCAGTGTCTGTGAAACTGTAAGACTGGCAATAACTAGTGGTTACCAGTAGGGAGAGGGAAGATGGGAGTAGGGAATTAAGAAATACTATGTATAAAATTAATAAGCTACAAGTATATATATAATGCACACAAGGAATATAGCCCATGTTTTATAATAACTATATATGGAATAGAAAAAAAAAGACTGGCAATTGTATTAGGGTTCTCCAGAGAAACACAACAATTAGTTTATATATACATAAAGTTCATAATACCTGCTTTTTGAGGTTTGCTTATATCTGTGAAAATAAAAATGTGACCTGACACGTTGACCTTGCAATTTTACTGCTAGGAATTTATTTCACAGATATCCTTTCATAAGTATGCAATGATCACACACCTAAACAAACACACATACACAGCAAATATATCTTGTCTATGAAGGATAGATTCCAAGAGCCTCGATGGATGTCTGAAACCATAGTACCAAACCTTATATATACTATGTTTTTTCCCCTATAACATACATATGATAAAGTTACGCATTTATAAATTAGGCACAGCAAGAGGATACCTGAATTGCCAGCATCATTTGGGGCCATTATTGAATAAATACGGATTACTTGACCACAGCACTTTGATATTGCAACAGTTAATCTGATAACCGAGATGACTAAGTGACTAATGGGTGGGTAGTATGTATAGTTTGGATACCTGGACAGTGGGATCACTCACCTCTGGGGCAGGATATAGCAAGAAGAAACAAGAGTGTATCGTGCTACTCAGAACAGCTCACAATTTAAAGTATGAATTATTTTCTAAAATTGTCTATTTCTTATTTTTGGACCATGATTAACCATGGGTAACTGAAACCACAGATATCAAAACTGTGGCTAAGCTGGAACTACTGTATTTAGCAAAAAAATCCACAGAAATGAAAAAAAAATATATATATATATATATATTCATATTTTGGAATACTATGCATCTGATAAAAAGCATGAGGTATATATTTTTTAAATTACTTACACTATGACCTCACTGTGTTGAAAATGTATGTATATCTTTGCTGACTCTGATGAGTGAGACTAGGGAATTGGATGTGGGGACAGAGAAAAGGGGACTTCTACTTTTCATTCTGCTGCTTGCTGTGTTGTTTGACACAGGCATGCTGCACCATGCTCAGTAGCTTCAGGCCTGTCCAACTCTTTGTGACCCTATGGACTGTAGGTGCCAGGCTCCTCTGTCCATGGGATTCCCCGGGCAAGAATACTGGAGTGGGTTGCCATGCCCTCCTTCCTCCAGGGTATCTTCCCAACCCAGGGATCAAACCCATGACTCCTGTGTCTCCTGCACTACAGGTGGATTCTTTACCACAGAGCCACTGGTGAAGCCCTTGACCCCAGCATATGTTTCTCTTATTTTTTTAAGCTATTTGAAAAACACCTTTAAAAAATCAGTGAAGAGTCCATAAATGTGTCACATATCAAACCACAATTGTCTCAGCTGCAGAAAGCATAGGGTTTATCTTCCTCATACATGAAACACAGAATTGCTTTCCAGCTCTAAAAGGATTCTTCTCTACAGTTAGGGTCCATCTCCCATTTGGATTCTATTTGAGGACTTACCTTAGTGCCAGAGCTGGGGATGGCTGGGGGAGTTGTGCTCTGGAAGAGGGCCAACCCTCAACTGAAGGGAAATTGATGATAAATGTTTACTTAGACTCTATGGGTCACCTGTACCATTTGCTTTTATTAGTTATAGAGGCAACCTGCAATGAAATTTTAAGGATCAGGGAAAAAGTAACCATTTGTTCTTGCAAACATATACTTTTATTTTGAGGGCAACAAATTTGCATGGGCTGAAACTACAGTTCAGTTCACCTTCTGCCCACAATAGCAAGACAGTGGTAAAAAGTGGTAGAGAAGTTTGCTCGGTAGGCTGATCAGTAGGTAACCCATCACCAGGGAGACAGGTTTTATATGGAATAGTTGAGAGCTGATGATAACTACACTCAGCCCTCAATCATGTGCTCCTAGAGCAAGGAAAGGCTTCCCAGGTGGCACTGGTGTAAGGAATCTGCCTGCCAGCGCAAAAGATACAAGGACTTGGGTTCAATTCCTGGGTTGGGAAGATCCCTGGAGGAGGAAATGGCATCCCACTCCAGTGTTCTTGCCTGGAGAATTCCATGGACAGAGGAGCCAGGCGGGCTACAGTCCATCGGGTCACAAAGAGTCAGACACGACTGAATGTCTGAACACAGCACAGGGCAAGGAAGGAAAGCAGCACTGAGAATTTTGATAGTGGCCTGACTCTCTGTGTCTTCTGGGTACCAAAGAATCGTAAAGATGTAAAAGGGGCCTGGGAGGGATCCTTTTCCCTGAAACCCACCTTGAGACAAGTCAGCAAAGTTGTTAAAGTTCAGCTTTAGCAGAATGTCCTGCCACCACCCTCATGTTGGAAGCCTTTCAACAACCTGACTCACGTTTCTCTTTGTCTTAAAGGATAAACGGGGGAACCTGCAGGAACATGAGCGTTCGGCCTTACGGGACCACATGCTTCTGGTTTTAGAAAAGAACTTCCAATTAGAGGAGCAGGTAATCAAGGGTTCAACTATAAAGGGAGGCAACAGAATTGCTGGGATTTGTACTTGTTGGCATTTTTATAGTCTCCTCTGTTTAAGTGGAAGTCCACTGGAGGTAGATGTTTTTCTACTAAGTGACCAGACGGACTCCTGGGATTAGAGCACATCAAGCTGGAAAGTGCCTTTGAGATCTTTGGGTCCAGCCCCCTCAACCAACAGATGAAATAACTAAATTCAAAGAAATTTTGGTGTGTTTATGACTTTAAGGGGCAGAATTCAATCTCAAACCCATGTCCCCTGATTGTCAGTCCAGTGTTCCCCAGGGTACTCCACACTGCCTCTCTGCAGCCTACCCACACACCTCTTGGTTATTCCCTAGTAGGAGCCTAGTAGGTGTTTGGCGTTTTTAAATGAAATCAGTATTACCCTGAAACAACGTTTGACTATCTGTTCTGGGCACTGTGGGTATTATACATTTTGTAATAAGTCTTAACTTACTAACTTTGCAACCTAATCAATGCATACGTACATATTTATTTCACTGAATTATGATTATTAAGTGAAATTATGTATGCAAATGCCAGCCGTAGTCCCTGGTATGTTCATAGTGGACAACATTCAATGCTGATTCTATTGAGTAATTATTCCAACAGTTCATCATTTTGTTAGGGCATCACAGAGGATCAGACTTTTAAAACCCTGGTAGGGAAGGAAACCGTCCATCTGCATAGAGGGTGCTGAATTTTATTGCTACAGGTTATTTTATGTTATCTGATTCCATATTAAAGTAGGTATATGAGTTTCAGGGTCAGATGGTGGAGAAAAATAGAAAGCCTGATTACACTGTAACTTTGGTAGAAGGCATGCTGCCTTGAGCCATTCCCAAGTTCTTTCTGTAACAGGTGCCTCCTTCACCTATCCGTTCATTCAACAAACATATGCCATGTGTCAGGCACAAGGCTAGTTGCTGCAGACACTGGGTCAGGGGAGAACCAGCACCTACCCTTGAAGATCTCACCAAAATGTAAATGTATAAGGTGCTGTCCCCATAGCACATGTGATGGGGGTGCCCCGTGCTGGGGTACAGAGGCTGTAGCAGTTTGCCCTGTGGGAATGTGGAAGGCTTTTCAAGGTAAACATCTGAGCTGTACTGACTTGAAGAAAGAGACAGTCTATCAGTTAAAATGTTGTGGAAAGTGGATAGTCCAGAAGAGGAAAGTTTCTGTGAAGGCAGAGAGACATGATGGTTCAAGAAAGTGCGGTTCAGGGGGTGGAGAGACACTGGAGTGTAAGAGAGGGAAGGGCTAGAGGCTGGGTGTGCTGGGTCCAGACTGAAATGGCCTTCCATGTAAGCCAAGAAGTTTAGAAAACTATGCATTCAATGATTTTAAAAATTTATTCATATTCTGCCCTATTTCAGAAAGGATTTAAGGGCCAGAGTTGGAACTAATGTTTGCCAGTATAAGGAGTCAACAGGTATTTTTAAATAGGAAGATACTTGGCCAGTTAATTGTTTGGTTAAGAATAAGACACCTGCTGGTAGCAAGGAAGATGGATAGAAGGAGAGAAGAGAATGAAGACAGAGAAGCAGGAGGCAGAAAGATGTTGCAGAAGAGCCTGGCAATTGCTGAGTGAGGGCCCTGGAGCCAGAATGCCTGGGTTTGAGACCTGCTTCAGCATATATGAGTTTGGGCAAGGTACTTAACCTCTCTCTTCCACAGTGTCCTCATTTGTAAAATGGGGTTGTAGTGAGGGTCAAATTATATATATATATATATAAAATATATGTTATATTATATATTACATATATATGTTATATGACATGTAACATATATTATATATGTTCTTGGACAAGAACATATATTTATATGCTCTTAGCACAGTGCCTGGCACATAATAAGCAGTTCAGTATTAGGTGGAAGCAAGGTACTGGAGGTGGTGGTGGGTGGGGGTGAAGGTGAAGGTGAAGGCGTGACCATAGCTCTGTCAGTGGGTAGAGAGAGGGAGGGCTAAGAGACATTCGCAGGTTGGAGTCATGTGCTGTAGCTAAGTCAGGGAACGCAGCAGTGTTATTAACCGAGATGGGCCCTACAAACAGGAGTGGGTTAGAGGTGGGGGAGGAGAGGCGAGGAGGAGACAATGAGCTCGCTTCTGGTCAGGACGGTCTGGTGCGCATGGGATGAGGGCGGAGATTATAAGCAGAAGACTCTGGAGCCAGAGACCAGATGGCTGTTGTGGCCATTTGTGCATTCGTTTATAAAACACGTATCAAATGCCTGCTGTGTGCCAGCCACTGTGAGGGGCTTTGGTGACATGTAGCCTCAACAATTTAGTGGAGAAAAAATGACCAAAATAACCAAAAAGGCAATAGGAATCATGAGGGTAAGTTATATACTGGAATATGGTCAGGATGTCATGTAACTTAAGAAGTGGCCTAGGTAGGTCGTACTAGTGTGGAAATACTTTCTGGGAGGATATCCCCTTGAGTGATGCTTAAAAAGTGGTTGTTTCTAGATGAAGGAGGAAGTGACTGAGCACACGGCCTGAAATAGAAGGTGTGTAGTGTGTGAACGGGCATAAGGCTGAAAGGGTGACCTGGGCAGATTGTACAGGGCCCTGTATGGCTATAAAGAAGTCCACTAGAGATGCTTAAGTAGGAGGGATGACAAGACCAGATTTGTCACTTCGTATTCTTCTGGTCACAGTATGAAGTATGATTTGGAGGCAAACAAGGCTAAAGACAGAGGGGAATGTTCATTCATTCATTTAATAAATATTTACAAGCACCTACTGGTGCCAGGCACCAAACCAGTTGCTGGAGTTCCAGTGGACTATAGGACCCATGCCAGTCCAGCTCTGTAGAGCTTCTCTTCAGGTGTGTGTGTGTGAGGGACAATGTATGACTGGCTAAGAGGCTATCATAGCAGCCCAGGTGCGAAACAGTCCAGGCTGAAACAGGTACAGTGAGAAGTGGTTGTAAGAGTTGTTTCGTTTTGTGTCAGGAGTTAAAGTTGGCAGGTATTGCTGACTGAATGGATGTAGGGGTAAGAGAAGGCTGTCTAGGATCACTCAGAGGTTTTTAGTTGTTTCCCTCAAAGGGATTACAAATTCGGAGAGGCGGTGTGTTTTGCCTGCCACTTGTCAGCAGTATACTAGGCAGGTTGAACTCTCTGGCTCTGTTTCCTTATCTATGAAACGAGGCTGACCCTTGTATCCAACTCATGGGGTTCTTTGAGGATTAAAAGAGCTAATGAATATAATAACTGGATAGTAAATTGCAGCTATTACTGTTGACACCGTGCAGACAGCATCTAACGTGGCGTGGTGATCCGAACTCTGTGGTTGTTTAGTAGCAGTAGTTAGTCATGTCCGACTCTGTGCAGCCCCATGGACTGTAGCTCACCAGGCTCCCCTGTCCGTGGGATTCTCCAGGCAAGAATACTGGAGTGGGTTGCCATTCCCTTCTCCAGAGGATCTCCCCAACACAGGGATTGAACCCAGGTCTCCTGCATTGCAGGCAGATTCTTTACCATTTGAGCTACAGGAAGTCCTAGGTGTTTAGTAAGTACGTACTAAATGAAAGACAAGAACCAGTTCAGCAAATTTAATCAAGTGATGTCACTAGCATGGGATGATCCCTCAAAGTGGGTTACACACAGCAGAGGCTGGCGAGAAATCTGTGGATCTCTCTTTTTTTGAAGTACCTTCAAACGTTTTCTTAGAATTATATAGTAATCTACCTGTAAATATTTTCTATAAATATGTATATATATTTTTCCTTAACATACTTTCTTACCTGTAGTCTTTTCCTAGAACTATATTCAAATTATTTTAACTTGTCTGCATGCATTTAAATTACTTCATTCATATTCCTGTTATTAGATTTCTGACTTATATAAGAGCCTAGAACAAAAAGAAAGCAAAATCCAGCAGCTAGCAGAAATGGTAAAGAAATTCGAAAAGGAGTTCAAGCAATTTGCACAGTTGTTTGGCAAAAATGGAAGCTTCCTCTCAAATATGCAGGTGAGAAATGGCCTTTCTATTCATAACCCAGATTTAACCTCACAGCCAGTTAGCTTTTTAACTAACTTTTTAAATGGAGATAATTTCAAAGGTGCAAAGCTAAGACAGTACAAAGAACACCTGTGTGTTCCGCACCCAGATTCACTCGTCGACAGTGTTCTGTCCCGTTTGCTTCCTTCATCCTGTCTCCCCTGCCTCATCCCAACCCTGTCCTTAGCCCCCATCCTGTCCCTGTCTCTCTCTCTTTGTGGGTGTTCTTTCTGAACCCTTTGAGAGTAAGCCGCCTATTATAGCCCTTTACCCCTACACGCTTCGCAATGTATTTCCTAAGAATAGAGATCTTTTACATAACCCAGTGCACTTAGTCATGTCAGTACACGTTTGCACTGGTACGGTACTTTTACACAATTTATGAGGGTTGTCACTATTGACCCAATATTTGTCACTTGACTTCAGATTTATTGAGCACATCTGTAGTTCTGCATTTTGCAGTCAACAAAGTAAAACTATTAATTCCTTTGGGAAGAAAATGCTTTACACATTACTAAAATAGAGCAAAAATTACTTTGTAAATCATGACTGTTAAGTAACCATAAACAGATTTCTAAAGAATAATGTCTTTATTGTGATTTTAAAATTTATAGTGCAAAATATTTCATAATGTGATATGGGCAATCTTTTTGAGGATTATACCAGAAAATGTAGGCCATGTCATTTCCATACTTTGTCCGCATACTGTATGGATGTGTGTGTGTTTGCGTATAGCAAAAAGGAAATCCATCAATTGTTGTTATCTTAATTCTGACCTTTTTCTAACACAAAAACCAGTCAAGAGTGAAGACACTGAGGGTGGGAGAAATATAGTTTTGTTTAATCCCTTCCATCTAAAGAGAGCAACCAAGTGTTCAGGCCTTATCTTGGGGCACTGAGTACCACCTGCCGTGCTCAGACCAGAACAGATGGGCCTTCTTCCAGCACATTCTCTGCCCTCTCGCAGAGCGGGAGTGAATCAGAAGCGTTGTGACGGAGAAGGAAGTGATAAGGCAAGAGGACAGACAGGGAGAACATAAATACAAAGATAGGCTAAAGAACCAAGAGGGGAAAATCCAAGGGAGAAGTAAGACTCAGGTGAAGAACAGTTCAAAGATTTGAAACAGGAGCCAAGATACTGCAGAGCGGGGAGGAAGGTATTAGGTGATTCATCTCTCTGACATCCTATCCTCTCTCTTCTGAACCGTGCATTTTTTTCACTGCATTAATTGGCTAATTCAAGGTGAAATGTTTGAGATGAAAAAATGTGATCTCAAAGAATCATTCATGTTTTTTTGACGTGTTGATCTATTTTGTACTGAAAGGTTCTTGCCAGTCACATTGACAAGTCTGCTTGGCTAGAAGTTCAGGTGCGTCAGTTACTACAAATGGCTAACCAGCAACAGAGTAAATTTGATCTGAAGCCTTTGGTGGAAGCAATTGATACAGTGAAACAGAAAATCACCCTGCTGGAAACCAATGACCAAAGACTAGGTATGTCTAATGTCTTCTGCTTCTCTTCTCGTGCTTCATGACTTCTGCATGTGTTCACGGAAACAAGAAAACGGGCCAGTGGAGAGGCACAGCCATCCAGGGTCCACAGTGCTGAGTCTGGTATTTGTGAAGCAGAACAATATGAGGTTCTGGGCACTCAGACAAAAATGATGAAGGGCCCTGAGTGGGAACTGGAACAAGAACAGGGTGGAAACAGGCCAGGAAATTCCAAGAATAGGGAATGATGGTTTGTTAAGGAGAGCAGACAATGAGAAGGCTAGGGGAAAGATGTGGTAGGGAACATTGTTTCAAGTATAGAAAAGCAGAGACACGTTTGGCTATTTGAAAGCATCCCAGTTAGAATGTAGTGGGGCTTACCATGCCAAAGCCTGCTAGACGCGTGCTGAGTGGGTCTTCTCTACACTTCAGGGAGCTTCAGTTCAAGAGGACGCATTGGGGTTTTCTTGGGGCCAGTCTTTCCAAGACATGAGAATCATGGAGTCGGTATTATTAACATGGATGTCACATTGGTGGACATTGAATTCAGTTCGTTTTGGGAATGTCAGAATTCTATTGATTCTCTTTGGATAACCAAATTTCATTTTGGGCATATTTGAAAGACAGCTTTAAGGCCTTCAGAATCTTTTTTTCTTTGCAGTTGTTTTGGAAGGGGAGACTAACAAACATGATGCCCACATTAATATTCATAAAGCACAGCTGAATAAAAACGAAGAGCGATTTAAACTGCTAGAAAGCGCCTGCTATAACGGAAAGCTCATCTGGAAGGTGACAGACTACAAGCTGAAGAAGAAGGAGGCGCTGGACGGACACACAGTATCCATCTTCAGCCAGCCCTTCTACACCAGCCGGTGTGGCTACCGCCTCTGCGCTAGAGCCTACCTGAACGGGGACGGGTCTGGGAAGGGGACGCACCTGTCTTTGTACTTTGTGGTGATGCGAGGGGAGTTTGACTCACTGTTGCAGTGGCCGTTCAGGCAGAGGGTGACCCTTATGCTTCTGGACCAGAGTGGCAAAAAGAACCACATTATGGAGACCTTCAAGGCGGACCCCAACAGCAGCAGCTTTAAGAGACCCGACGGGGAGATGAACATCGCCTCCGGCTGTCCTCGCTTTGTGGCTCATTCCACTCTGGAGAATGCCAAGAACACCTACATTAAGGATGATACCCTCTTCTTGAAAGTGGCTGTGGACTTAAGTGACCTGGAGGATCTCTAATCATTGCTTCTGGAGGGATAAAAGGACTCCTTGAATCCAGAACCTGTGGTTAATGTAGGGATTGAATCTGGGCTCAGTACATATTTGTACTTGGCTTTTTGTCCTTAACGTATGAAGTCATTTTAAGGTTTCTCAAGTGCTGTCTTCTTTTTACATTTTATTGTCCCAGTTTGAAACTTATAATACTCAGACTATCTTCTCATTATTTATATTTTTATATCTCTTGAAAGACGTTAACTTCCTTAAACGTAAGGACTGAAGCATACCTCTTTAACTGGTGCTTAGTGTGGGGTCTCAGGGTCTCAGCCTTCTATAATATTAAATGTCTTTGAGGACACAGATGTATTAGTAGAACTTCTAATCGAAAGTGTTTTGGTATTTTTATATTTGGCCTGTGGATTCTAGAACTGACCTTAAGCCTACAAAAGCTATCTTTTAGGGTAGGCTATTTCAGTTGAGTAGTTAGGTAGGGTGGTTGTTGTTATTTAGTCACTATGTCATGTCCGACTTTTTGCGACCCTGTGGACTACAGCCCACTGGGGTCCTCTGTTTGTGGAATTCTCCAGGCAAGAATACTGGAGTGGGTTGCTATTTCCTCCTCCAAGGGATCTTCCCAACACAGGGATTGAACCTGTGTCTCCTGCTTGGCAAGCAGATTTTTTTACCTGTGCCTCTGGGGAAGCCCAAGTAGATGGGTAGTGTACTTCAAAGTCAGTATACCCAGTTTGGATCAGACTTTTTTGGGTTAAATACTGTATTGTGGAAGCTACTACACTTTTAATACTTTCATGAAATTTACCAGTAGTCAGCAAGCACAGTTTTGCAAGGCTGCATAAGAACTTGTGAATAAAGTAAGTATTTTCATTCTTCCTGCTGAAGTAAAGCAGAAAACACTGCGTAGTATATATATATATAGATACAGCCATCCAGCTAAAGTTATTAGGTCAAACCACATGAAAAAACTATTTACAAACAAAATGATCAAATGTTAGCAATTTCATAAGATTCAACTTAATATATACATACATGTTTAAACATAGTTTACAGATATTTTGGTAATTATAGCAAATTAATATTAGGATGGGCAGAATTTAGTATATGATGGAGAAAGTGTCATATGTGGATAAGAGGAATTAAAACCTAGGGAGAACACCATTAAAATTTCCTCTGGAAATCAGAACTCCCATCTGAAATTGATGGCTAAGAAGGGTGTCTTTTTCTTTTTGAGTAGAATTTTGAGTTCATAAATTGGTTTGAAAATTGGCATTTATGTAAACTTACGATGTTTCTTGTCAGAGTCCTGAGTACTTTGTGAAGAACAGAAAGAATGTGTTCTTCTATGTCTATCCGTATGGGTCTGAGAGTGTAAATACAAGTCTACACAAAGCCCTCCTGACTCTTGACATGGTGGTAGTAGTTTAGTCGTGTCCGACTCTTGCAACTCCATGGACCGGAGTCTGCCAGGCTCCTCTGTCCGTGGGATTTCCCAGGCAAGAATACTGGAGTGGCTTGCCATTTCCTTCTTCAGGGGATCTTCCTGACCCAGGGATCAAATCAGCGTCTCCTGCATTGGCAGGCGGATTCTTTAGTGACCGAGCCACCAGGGAAGCCCTGACTCTTGATAAGCCTGAAGTGAAGTCACTCAGTCATGTCTGACCTTTGCAACCACATGGACCGTAGCCTGCCAGGCTCCCATCCATGGGACTTTCTAGGCAAGCATACTGGAGTGGGTTGCCATTCCTTTTTTCAGGGGCTGTTCCTGAACCAGGGATCGAACCTGGGTCTCCTGCACTGCAGGCAGACTCTTTACCCCCTGAGCAACCAGGGAAGCCTAGACTCTTGATAAGCCTGAGCTTAACCCAAAACTACCCAGTTTTCCTGGGCCCTCACTCTTGTTATGCCATTGAGCACTACCCACACTAGGCTGGCTCCCTTGAGCGTGTACAGGCAAGCACACACGTTACAAATCTTGATCAGTTGACCTCACAGAAGCAGCATGATTGATACCAGTGACTTCTGGAATAGTTGGAACTTTCTTCCTCTCTCCCTGTGAAATTTTCAAGATATCAAAGGCTCATACTACACAAATCTTCCCAAAGGGTTAAATTCAAAGCCCTGAGTTCACAGAAGAAATCTGGTAGAGAACCACCCTGCAGGTGCTGGTAAACTCGGGTGCAGCTGGCGGTCAGCCCATCCTCTCAGGCAAAGTCAGCAAGTCTTTCTGTAGACCACACAGCTGGATGCTGGTGGTTCTGTGTGCTGGTCCGCAGTGTTTCTCATCTGGTCCAAAGTCATCCTTGTGTTCTGAGGAGCAGGAGAGCACACTGTTGTGACTAGTTTTAAGCCTTTGATGTGAAAAACATTTCAAAGTGAATTTATCAAAACACTGATTTTGTGTTTTAACCAACTTCTCTACATGAAAAGTATGACTTATGGCATGGTTTGCTTATAAGCTCAGAGTCCCTTCATCATTCAAACAGTGAACACAGAACAAGGTATTCTATAATAAAAAGCACTTCTCTCTCACAAAATAAGAGTTGTGAATTTTGTTGTAAGGAAATCGATCCACGGAAATTATTTTTCCATTTTTATGATCCAAACAGTTATTTTTATTCTGTATCTGTAAGGTTTAAATTTATTCCACTTTGGCCTGATTCAGTTTCTGATGAAAAGAAAACGACACAGCAGGCATAAACGGGGAGTTAACAACCTTGAGAAAGGTGCGTGCAGGATTCAAGGAGGGTATGGAGGTGGAGTACACACTCACACACCTCAACAGATCTGAATTCTGACGCTTGGTCTCCAAATATGATGATTTCAGAGAAACAAGAAATAGTCACAGGGTCCATTCCCAGCACCTATCTTGAACACACACAGATGGAACAGAGTGCCACGAACCCTTTGTGGAGGCCCTTGGACAATCAGTCCACGCTGCAACAACCTCTTTTCTCTTGAAAGTGGTTGCAGACATGGGCCTTCACCTTACATAAGAATTCTGAGAAAGCTTTGATGGAGGCACAAAAGAGGACTTGGGTGGTGAAATTCCCTGGAAACATCACATTTTAGGGAGGAGGAAGAGCAGCCTGCCAAGCACTTGGAGAAGAGGTCAGAGATCAGAGGTTAGATACCAAGGGAGATGGGAAGAGAAGTGAATGTCAGCAGGGCCAAATCCCCACTGAGAACAGCAGTCGCTTCCAGGGCACTCCACAGCATCCTTGAACTCCTCATCTCCCTGAAGACGCCTCTGTCCAAGTACCTGCTGAATATCTAAGCACAGAGGTCGCGTGAGTACCTTCAAGTACACTTCACCAAAACTGAATGGGAGGCCTCCACACTCTCCACCACCACCAACCCATGACTCCTGTGTGTGTTCTCCCTCGGGGAGTGACGTAAGCATCCATGCCAGAGCTTGGACACTGTGGATTCCCCCCCACTTTCCCCATCCAGTCTTCCAGCCAGTGTGCCAACTGAACCTCCAAACAATGTCTTAAAACTATTTCTACTATTCCATATCCCTCCTGTCTACTACTGCCCTGTTTGCTGGCCTACAGTTTTTGCTTCACAACTGTTCTCGCTATATTTTCTTTTGCCTCTTTCGGATCCAGCCTCATATTGACACCCAATAATCTCTAAAATGAAAATTCAAGGGTGACTCCCCACCTCACCCACCCACGGTGGCTCCATCACCCACAGGACTCCAGCCTCCCTGGCCTGGCAGGCAAGGCCCTGCACACCTGCTTCAGCCTCTCCAGCCTCACCTCCTGACCGCTCTGCCTTGCATTTAGCAACAGCATACTAAGCCATTTTGATGTTTGTCTGTGCTTGTGCTCATTTCTATCTAGAATATTCTTCTCCATCCTCACCTCCTCCATTGCCTGGTGGATTCTTGCTCTTTAAGATTCTGCTTTGGCCTCACCTCTCCAAGATGCCTTCTCAAACTAGCCCTTACTCCCTTGCACTCAACCCCTACCCTCCACTAGGCCAGGAGCCCTTGCTCTGAGCTGTATACCTCCTTGTCTATAACTCACTTCCTGTACTTTTCTTTTTTCCCAGAAAACAAATGTTAACCGACTATATTTTTGTCAGATTTTACTTTAGCTGCAAATAAAACAGATGTAATCCTTGTCCTCATAAAACATAATCTGGAGATCATCACAGCAGTGAACCAAAATGCCCACTGTGTGCATGTTCCCAGTTGTCCGGATAGACTTTGCCTCCTAACTTCCCCCGCCTCCACTCACTGCCAGAAACATGTATCTCTCAGACCATTCTGCATATTTATGATGCTAAATAAGAGAATAGGCAGAAAACACTTGAAGGGAGAGCCCAAGGTGAAATTTATAAAGAAAAGCCAAAGCAGCCCACTTAAGTGGGACTGGGGAGAATTAAAGAACAGTTCAATGGGAACTGATGCTTTTATTCTTCCAAGAGACCCATGTTAAAGACTAGAATACATGTTTATCAAAATGGATTAAAGACCAAAATGTAAGGCTGGATACTAAAAAACTCTCAGAGGAAAATATAGGCAGAACACTCTTTGACATAAATCATAGCAAGACCTTTTCCAATCCACCTTCTACAATAATGAAAATAAAAACAAAACTTAACAAATCGGACTTAATTAAACTTAAAAGCTTTCGCACAGCAAAGGAAACCATAAAACGAAAAGACAACCCTCAGAATGGGAGAAAATATTTGCAAAGGAAGCAACTGACAAGTGATTAATCTCCAAAACATACAAGCAGCTCATGCAGCTCGATATCAAAACAAACAACCCAATCAAAAATGGGTACAAGACCTAAATAGACATTTCACCAAAGAAGACATACAGACGGCCAACAAACACATGAAAAGATGTTCAACATCACTAATTATTAGAGAAATGCAAATCAAAACTACAATGATATATCACCTCATACCAGTCAAAATGGCCATCATCAAAAAATCTACAAACAATAAATGCTGGAGAGGATGTGGAGAAAAGGGAACACTCTTGCACTGTTGGCAGGAATATAAATTGGTTACAACCACTATGGAGAACAGAATGGAGATTCCTGAAAAAAAACAAAAATAGAACTACCATATGACTTAGCAATCCCACTTCTAGGCGTGTATCTGGAGAAAACCATAATTCAAAAGCATGCGTGCACCCCAGAGTCCATCACAGCACGATTTACAACAGCAAGGGCATGGAAGCGACCTAAATGCCCATCAGCAGAGGAATGGATAAAGAAGATGCGGTGTGTACAATGGAATAGCAGCCATAAAGAGGAGTGAGATAGTGCCATTTGCAGACATGTGGATGGACCTAGAGACTGTTATACAGAGTAGAGTAAGTCAGAAAGAGAAAAACAAGCGTTGTGTAATATCGCGTCTATGTGGAATCCAGAAAAACGGCACTGATGAACTTGTTTGCAAAGCAGAAATAGAGTCACAGATGTAGAGAACAAACGTATGGTTACAAAGGGGGACAGGCAGGGTGGGACAAATTGGGAAATTGGGACTGACGCATATACACTACCATGTATAAAACAACTGATGAGAACCTGGGCTTCCCTGGTGGGTCAGAGGGTAAAGAATCCGCCTGCAAGACGCCTGGGTTCAATCCCTGGGTTGGGAAAATCCCCTGGAGGAGGGCATGGCATCCCACTCCAGTATTCTTGCCTGGAGAATCCCCATGGACAGAGGAACCTGGCGGGCTACAGTCCACAGGGACACAAAGAGTCAGACACGACTGAGCAACTAAGCACAGCACGATGAGAACCTACTGTAGAGCACGGAGACCCCTACTCAGTGCCCTGTGGTGACCTGAGTAGGAAGGAAATCTGAAAAGAGTGGATATGTGTACACACATAACGGAGTCACTTTACTATAAAGCAGAAACTAACAGCACGTTGTAAGCGACTATACTCCAATAAAATTTAACTTTAAAAAAAAGACTAAAATACATGTTAAGACTCTGATGCTGGGAGGGATTGGGGGCAGGAGGAGAACGGGATGACAGAGGATGAGAAGGCTGGATGGCATCACTGACTCGATGGACATGAGTTTGAGTGAACTCCGGGAGTTGGTGATGGACAGGGAGGCCTGGCATGCTGCAATTCATGGGGTCGCAGAGAGTCGGACATGACTGAGTGACTGAACTGAACTGAACTGAAAATACATGTTTAAGTTATTTTGGCTGTTTGAGTCACACTTGCTTGAATACAACTCCTTAGACCTTAGACTCTGGCTCCAGGATAAGTATAGAACAATACAAGTTGTGATAAATGCCTTCAAGAAAATGACAGACTACAGTGAAGGAGTAATGGCTTTGGATGGGGAGGATATGTACACACTCTGGGTTGTCAGGGAAGGTAACATGATAGTCAGTGCTCGGGTGACATGTTTCCTGGCTGCTTAGCACTTTGGAACACCCTTATAAAATCTGAGCAATTTCCTGTGAGGAAGCTTGCCTCCTTGACCTCCTTTGCAGCACAGGGAAGTGGCCCAGGTCCCAACCATCAGGCAGTGAGGCAAAACTTCAACTTGAAAGATGAAGTTGGAAAGACTCAACTTCTTTTTTTTAAGGTTTGCCAGATTCTGACTTCCCAGTGGTGAGTGGACTGGAGGCAGAGTTTCTGGAAGCCCGTCCTTACTTCTGTAGGTTGTGTTTCTAGAAGCTGTGGTGTTGCTGTCAAATGACGGTGGCCACTGTGATGGATTTTTGCTGTTGCCTCTTGTGTGTCTTGGTGTCATACCTGGCTGTGCTATATTCACAGCCGGCCTCTGTGGTCTTCCTGGAGCTTCTGTGGGCAACATAATGTTAAGGAAGGCCCTGTCACGTTCAGAATGGATCCTGTGGTTTGTAACTAACCAAGTTTGTAACTTGATTCAGTTTGTAACTGAATCAAGCTGAGACCTGAAAGATGAGTGAGCCCTGAGGGGAGCAGATGGGATGAGATTTCGGGGCAGAGGGCACCAAGGAATAAATAAAGAATTGTTTTAAGGAGCTGAGATGAGGCCAGTGTGGTGGGAGCCCATTAGAAGAGGGAAGGGTGACACCTGACGAGGTTAGAAGAGGAGGCAGTGCCCAGAATCTAGTGCTGAAGTCATGGTGAGGAGGTTGTGGTTTATGTGAAGTGCAGTGAAAGTTGACCTGATTTGGGCTGGGAAGGCATGATCTGATTGATGTGTTCTAAAAAAATGCTCTGTGTAGAGCACAGATAAGAAGGGGACACAGAGGTCACAGGGAAAGTATTAAGGTTACACAATACCACAGTTCTTTTCACAAGTCTGTGCCCTTCCTAGATCACAAACTCCTTGAAGGCAAACACCATGTCTATTTAAAGTGCATGAAAAGTGCTCAGTGTATTACACAGAATTGTGCATAAACACTAATGCACAGAATCTTTGTAACAAATCTGTTAGGCAGGTATAATGCCCATTTCATAGTTGAAAAAAACTGATGATTAGAGAGAGCTATGTGCTATGTACTAAGTACTGTCCTAAGAATTTTACACACCCAATATGTATTAACATGCAAATCCTCTCAGCAATCTTATGGGGTATATGCAATTTTATCCTTGCTTACAGATGAGGCAATGGGCACAGAGAAGTTATGTAATAAACTCTAGTTTACACAGCTAACAAATGGTAAAGCCAGGATCTGAATCCAGGCAGTCTGACTTCAGAGGCTCCACTCTTACTATGCAAGGCTGCCTCATATGGGTACTGATTAACTCTACATGCTGCTAAAAATATATAAAATTAAATGAGTTAAAATATAATAAGAATAACCACTGAATGTTTAACTTCCAAACCATTAAAGAAAAAAAAAAACTGGAAAAAGAAACATCAAACCAAACACAGAAGAGATGAACACAACAGGAAGTATGATACACAGAAAAAACAAGTTAGAATTAAACCGAAACACATAAATAACAACGAGTGAAGTTTTACTATTAAAAGAGGAAATATCTCAAACATGGGGGACACAGGTATATGCTTTTAAATATTCATCTAAAACAAAGCAGAACAACTAGGTATATATTCAGAGATGCTCTTGCACAAGCCCAGAAGCCACATATAAGAGTTTCCTCCAGGATTGTCTATAATAGCAAAGAACAAGGGGGAGGAAAAGCTCCCAGCAAACAAGGGATGCCATGGGCGTGGAGCATCACATGGCTGGTGGAAGGGTAAACTGCTGCTAGTGCTGGAGAACGATACGGCAATTTCAAAGAAAGTTGAATTGTACAATTTCATTTCTAAACATGTACCAAAAAATTCTTGCCATGGGCCCAGTAAGATGTGTACAAGTATGGTCATTAATTCATACCATAATGGCATAAATCAGGAATCATTAAATTACTAGCAACAGGAGAATGGATAAATTGCTTTATAGTCCTATGATGCTAAGCACTTAAGATAAAAAAAACTAGAAACACATGAATCAACATGAATAACTTTCACAAATACAACAAAATTTACACAATGGTATCATTTATGTTAGGTTTAAAAAACATATGAAATAATCAGATCAGATTAGATCAGATCAGTCGCTCAGTCGTGTCCGACTCTTTGTGACCCCATGAATCGCAGCATGCCAGGCCTCTCTGTCCATCACCAACTCCCGGAGTTCACTCAAACTCACGTCCATCAAGTCAGTGATGCCATCCAGCCATCTCATCCTCTGTCGTCCCCTTCTCCTCTTGCCCCCAATCCCTCCCAGCATCAGAGTCTTTTCCAATGAGTCAACGCATCGCATGAGGTGGCCAAAGTACTGGAGTTTCAGTTTTAGCATCATTCCTTTCAAAGAAATCCCAGGGCTGATCTCCTCCAGAATGGACTGGTTGGATCTCCTTGCAGTCCAAGGGACTCTCAAGAGTCTTCTCCAACACCACACTTCAAAAGCATCAATTCTTCGGCACTCAGCCTTCTTCACAGTCCAACTCTCACATCCATACATGACCACAGGAAAAACCATAGCCTTGACTAGACGAACCTTTGTTGACAAAGTAATGTCTCTGCTTTTCAATATGCTATCTAGGTTGGTCATAACTTTCCTTCCAAGGAGAAAGCGTCTTTTAACTTCATGGCTGCAGTCACCATCTGTAGTGATTTTGGAGATG